>NC_052155.1:6903834-7229765 GCF_902713615.1 Scyliorhinus canicula | reverse complement strand
CCCCCCCCCCCCCCCCCCCCCCCCCCCCTGCTCTCTCTCCTCTCCTTCTCTCCAAAAGAGGACTCTACCTAGGCACACTTCCCCCGCCCTATCCCTGAAACACCCGCGCATTCATTGTGGCCAATCCACCTAACCTGCACCTCTTTGGATTTGTGGGAGGAAACCGGAGCACCCGGAGGAAACCCACGCAGACACGGGGAGGAATGCGCAGACTTTGCACAGACAGTGACCCACGGCCGGAATCGAACCCGGGTCCCTGGCGCTGTGAGGCAGCAGACCTGAGCATTATGCCACCATGGGATCCCATGTGGGATCTTGCTGTGTACGATGTTTGCTGCGTTCCAACAAGGTCTAGTCTTCGAAATGGTAAGCATTGGCTGTAAAGTGCTTTGGGAAGACTTTGGGTCGTGTGAGGTGCTGCTACATCAATGCAATTTCCTCTTTCCCGATGCTTTCTGTGCTTGGTTTTGGGGAGGAGGTGGGGCTAAGCATCTATATCTTACGGCAGGCGTAAACAACCTTTCTGAGGCATGCCGTACTGAATTCAACTCACAAGAAATTTGCTTGTGTATCATTCACCTGGGCTGGATTTGAAATCGGGGACCAGCCAAGGTTGTATTCTGTAGCTCGTAGCACCTATCATTTCAGTCGCTCAATGCAGTCCTTGGACATGTGGGTGGGTTTTGAGTGGGTTAAAATCAGGTCCAATGTCTTTGCGGCAGATTGCAAAGGATGAAATCAACTGAGCCCACCTGTGACTCTATTTGCAATCTTTGCATTGTGGTGTTTTTAGCATTTGAATTCTGTTGTCTGGTATGTTATTTATCCATTGTAACAGTTCGGAGAGACGGTGGTGCAGTTGTTATGTCACTGGACTAATAATCAAAGGGCTCAGACTGATGGCCAATCCCACCAAAATAATTAGTAAGAAAATCTGGAATATAAAGGTAGTGATGAAATGAAAAAATGAAAATGGCTTATTGTCACGAGTAGGCTTCAATTAAGTTACTGTGAAAAGCCCCTAGTCGCCACATTCCGACGCCTGTTCGGGGAGGCTGGTACGGGAATCGAACCGCGCTGCTGGCCTGCCTTGGTCTGCTTTAAAAGCCAGCGATTTAGCTGAGTGAGCTAAACCAGCCCCTATTGGTTTCCATGACGACTGGAATCGTTGATTGTTGTAAAAACCCATCTGGTTCACTAATGCCCTTTAGGGAAGGAAATCCGCCGTCCTTACCCGGTCTGGCCTACACGTGACTCCAGACCCACAGCAATGTGGTTGACTCTTGCGGTTGCCCCCTCTGAAATGATCTTGTAAGCCCCTCAGTTCAGGGGCAGTTAGGGATGGGCCACCAACACTGGACCAGCCTACGTCGCATCAAAGAATTTAAAAAAAGATTGAGCAGATGGAAAGAAGTATTCTTAGTTGGCCGAGTCCATATTCCTCTGTGCGATGTGGGCATCGCTGGCTAGGCCAGCATTTGTTGCTGACCTCTAATTGACCCTGAGATGGTTGTGAGGCATTTTCTTGAACTACTGCAGTGCGTCTGTTGTAGCTAGGCCCGTGGTGCTGCCTTAGAAGGCACTTCCAATATCCTGAAGGAATGATGACATATTTCCATGTCAGGATGGTGAGTGACTTGGAGGGGAACCTCCAGGTAGTGGTGTTCCCATGTTTCTGCTACCCTTGTCCTTCAAGATTGAGCTCTCTGGTTTGGAATGTGCTGTCAAAGGAACCTTGGTGAGTCCCTGCAGTGCATCGTGTAAATATACAACCTGCTGCCGCAGTGCGCCGGTGGTGGATGGGGTTGCCGATAAAGTGGGCAGTTTTGTCTTGATGGTGTTGAATACTCATCCAGGCAAGTGGAGAATATTCCATCATGCTCCTGACTTATGCCTTGTAGATGGTGGTCAGGCTTTGGGAAATCAAGAGGCGAGTTACTCTCCACAGGAATTCTAGCCTTTGACCAGCTCTCGTAGCCAGTCCAGTTCAGTTTCTGGTCAATCTTAGCCCTCAGGATGTTGGTAGTGGGGGATTCAGCGATGGTAATGCCATCGAGGGATGATGGTAAAATTCTCTCTAGTTGGAGATGGCACATGTGTGGTGCAAGTGCTGCTTGCCAAGCCTGGATGCCGTCCAGGTCTTGCTGCATTTGGACATGGACTGCTTCAGTATCTGAGGAGTCGCGAATGGTGCTGAGCATTGTGCAGTCATCCGCAAACATTCCCACCTCTGACTGTATGAACAAAGAACAATGCAGCACAGGAACAGGCCCTTCGGCCCTCCAAGCCTGTACCGGTCATGATACCAACCTTTGCCAAAACCGTCAGCACTTCCTTGTGCCGTATCCCTTGTGCCATATACTCTTCAAGATGGCGCGGAGCGAGGTGACTCTCTGCGAGCTCTCCCCAACAGATCCTCTTTTTACTTAACTTATACTCGTTCTAATCTTTTTAAAATTAATTCTAAAGCTAATATTATCTTCTCTTGCCCCTATTATGTATTTTCTTGAATTCTGTTTAATTCCCCTTTCTTCCATGTACTGAATGATCTGTTGAGCTGCTTGCAGAAAAATACTTTTCACTGTACCTCGGTACACGTGACAATAAACAAATCCAATCCAATCCAATCCTCAATACCCATCCTATCCATGTGTTTGTCAAGATGCCTTTTGAACACCGTTAATGTATCTAAATGATGGAAGGGAGGCCATTGATGAAGCAGCAGAAAATAGTTGGATATAGGACACTACCCTGGGGAACCCATGCAGATCATTGACCTTCAAAAACCACAACTATTTCCTTTGTGCAAGGCATGACACCAACAGAGTGTTTTCCCTCTGATTCCAATTGGTGTCAGGTTTCCTTGGTGCCACATATCTGTCAATGCCGCCGAGATGTCAAGGGCAGTCACACTTTTTCATGTTTAATGATGGCCATAACTCTTGGCTTGATGTCGGAAAGGTTGTGAATTCAGGTCCCGCTCCAAGGGCTTGAGCAAGTCACCAGGACTGATACCCCAGCGTCAGCCACACATCTATTCGCGGCATGACGTCGCGGTGCCGTTGATGCATTAATGATGGGTGAGCGATGTTGACCTCCATCATTTGGGCGGCACAGTGGTTAGCACTGCTGCCTCACCACAGCGGCCACCCGGGTACAATTGGGGCCTTGTGTGACTGTCCAGTGTGGGGTTTCCACTTTCTCTCCGTGTCAGTGTGGGGGCTCCGGTTTCCTCCCGCTGACCAAAGATGTGTGGGTTGGCTGGGGCTGCCGGGGGGGGGGGGGGGGGGGGGGGAGTGGACCGAGGTGGGGTGCTCTTTCAGAGGGTTGGTCTCCTGCACTGTCCAGATTCCATGATTTGACAGACGGCAAAATCTGACCCGTTATTGTTGCTTTCGTTGACTCTCTGCTGCAACAGGTTATAAGGAAGTAATTATTTTTCAATGGGGTGGTTCCCTTTCATTTGCTTTGCGTGTTCATTTCACAACCAGACCTGATGTTTCTGCTAATCGTCCTTGCTTTGGGGAACCTCGGTAACATGCCCACTGAACCTGTTCACCAGCTGCTCTCTAAATGTGTAGACTCCGTTTTAGTTCATATATAACCAGAAGCCATGCTATTGTTCTTAAAGCAGTCCCCGCAAAGTTAAATCTGATCAGCCCTCTGCCTCTCACAGTCACCTTGACGACACTTCCACACAGCATGTCTCACGTCAGTTCCCGCTTCTACTTCCTCCTCCTCTGTCACATCTGCTCTCTCCGTGCCACTTTGCGTTACCAGTTTTTGCCCTCAGCGTGTACCTGACTAGTCTCCCCGCTCGACGGACCGCTTTCTTCCCACCTCCATGATGGTTCCGGCACCAAACCCACTCCCCCCCAACCTTCCGAAGCGACTTGGGCCTTGTATTGCCGAACTCAGGTAGTATGTACAGGCCACTAGTGAATGGAAGACCTACCTGGGCCTCTGACCATGTAGCTGCTTGTCTTAGAAGCATGGAATGGTTCGAACTATAGAATCCCGACAGTACAGAAGGAGGCCATTTGGCCCATCGAGTCAGCACCGACCCTCTTAAAGCGTACCTACCTTGGCCCACTCATAGACCAGCACAGTACAGGCCCTTCGGCCCACAATGTTGTGCCGACCATTTATCTTAATCTAAGATCAACCGAACCAACACCCCTTCAATTTACTGCTGTCCATGTGCCTGTCCAAGAGTCGCTTAAATGTCCCCTGCCCCAGTCCCGTAACCCCACCTAACCTGCACATCTTTGGAAACTAAGGGGAAAATTTAGCATGGCCGTTCCACCTAATCTACGCCTCTTTGGAATGTGGGAGGAAACCGGAACACCCGGAGGAAACCCACACACAGACGGGGAGAACGTATAAACACAGAGAGTCACCCAAGGTAGGAATCAAACCTGGATCCCTTGCGCTGTGAGGCAGCAGTGCTAACCACTGTGCCGCCCCGATCTTTCCACTGCTGAGAATAACAGCCTTTGCTGTTGGGAGTGTGTGTCTGAAACAAAAGTAGTCACGTCGTTGGTTTGCAGCACCCTGGCTAAACAAGAGTGACCGAGAATTGTTGTTTGAAGGAAAGTTTGGCGGGGGGGGGGGGGAGGAGGGGGAGGGGGAGGGGAGGGAGGGAGCAGTTTGATTTAGAGGAGGCAAATCCTTAAGAGTGTGACGGTTAGATGAGGAAAGGATTCCACGTAACAAATTGTTGTGATTTGAATGGATTGCCCGAAGCAGATTCAATAGTAATTTACAAAGGAGAATTGGAGAGATGCTTAATGAATCAGGATAAGTGGGATAATTCTCTGATTGGCAAACCGTAACTCGTACCACGCTGATCAGTGCCAGGGCCTCCATGCTTTTTTTATAAATATATAAATTTAGAGTACCCAATTAATTTTTTTTCCCCAATTAAGGGCAATTTAGCGTGGCCAATCTGCCTCACCTGCACATCTTTGGGTTGTGGGGGTGAAACCCACGCAGACACGGGGAGAATGTGCAAACTCCCCACGGACAGTGACCCAGAGCCAGGATCAAATCCGGGTCTTCAGCACCGCAGTGCCAGTGCTAACCACTGTGCCGCATGCCGTTCCCCCCCCCCCCCCCCCTCCACTTTTACCATCAGTGTTTAACATCATATTAAGGGGAGGATGTAACCTGCATTGTAAGCATTTCAGAAAACATTCACTGGGTTGATTTTTGGGATCGAGGTGTTGCCTTTCTGAGGAAAGTGACCATGGTGGACCTGACATAGCGTTTGGAAGGATGAGGGATGATCTTAAAAATAAATAATAACATAAATGACCTTTATTCTCGCAAGTAGACTTACATTAACGCTGCAGTGAAGTTACTGCGAAAAGCCCCTAGTCGCCACATTCCGGCGCCTGTTCGGGTACACAGAGGGAGAATTCCGAATTCTCAGCTGGTACGGGAATTGAACCCGCGCTGCTGGCCTTGTTCTGCATCACAAACTGTCTGGCCCACTGAGCTAACAGAAACATGTTGGATGCTGAGAGGATGTCTTCCTTTGTGGGGGAATCTAGTACTGGGAGAAATTGGAGTCTCCCGTTTGAGGTGAGTCATCGAATCATTTATGGAACAGGAGGAGGCCGTTCGACACATTGAGCCAATGCTAGCTCCCACAGAGCCATCCAGTTAAACCCACTTGAACCCGGTGGCCCTGGAGGTTTATTTCCCTCACGTACCCACCCGTATTCTCTTGAAATCGTTGCTCGTTTCTGCTTCCACCACCCTCCTGGACAGCAAGTTCCAGGTTGTTGCAACGCTCTGTGTTTTTTTAAAAAAGGGTTCTTCCCTACATTCCACTTTGTATTGGATTGGATTGGATTTGTTTATTGTCACGTGTACTGAGGTACAGTGAAAAGTATTTTTCTGCAAGCAGCTCAACAGATCATTCAGTATATGAGAAGAAAGGGGAATTAAAGAAAATTCAAGAAAATACATAATAGGGCAACACCAGATATACAATGTAACTACATAAGCATTGGCATCGGATGAAACATACAGGGTGTAGTGTTAATGAGGTCAGTCCATAAGAGGGTCATTTAGGAGTCTGGTGACAGTGGGGAAGAAGCTGTTTTTGAGTCTGTTCGTCCGTGGTCTCAGACTTCTGTATCTCCTGCCTGATGGCAGAAGTTGGAAAAGTGAGTAAGCCGGGTGGGAGGGATCTTTGATTATGCTGCCCACTTTCCCCTGGCAGCGGGAGGTGTAGATGGAGTCCATGGATGGGAGGCAGATTTGTGCGATGGACTGGGCGGTTTTCACGACTCTCTGAAGTTTCTTGCGGTCCTGGGCCGAGCAGTTGCCATACCAGGCTGTGATGCAGCCCGATAGGATGCTTTCTGTGGTGCATCTGTAAAAGTTGGTACGGGTTAATGTGGACATGCCAAATATCCTTAGTTTCCTGAGGAAGTATAGGCGCTGTTGTGCTTTCTTGGTGATAGCGTCGACGTGAGTGGACCAGGACAGGTTTTTGGTGATGTGCCCCCCTAGGAATTTGAAACCGAACCATCTCTACCTCAGCCCCGTTGATGCTGACAGGGGTGTGTACAGTACTTTGCTTCCTGAAGTCGATGACCAGCTCTTTAGTTTTGCTGGCATTGAGGGAGAGATTGTTGTCGTTACACCACTCCACCAGGTTCTCTATCTCCCTCCTGTATTCTGACTCGTCGTTATTCGAGATCCGGCCCACTATGGTATCGCAGGCCCAAAAGATTAAATCTGCCCCCCCCCTACCCGTCCTTATATAACCAGTTAATGAGAAGAGATTTCCTTGTCTACTTTATCTCTAACTGTCATTATCTTGTACTTCTCACAGAGTCGTAGAGTTCAACAGCACGGAAAGAGGCCCTTAGGGCCATCCATGCCGACCCATCAAACCCTAAACTATTCGAATCCCATTTTCCAGCACTTTGCCCGTAGCCCTGTATGCAATGAAATTTCAGATGGTCATCTAAACACTTGTTAATTGTTGAGGGTTCCCGCCTCTACCACCCTTTCAGGCAGCGAGTTCCAGATTCCCACCACCCTCAGAGTGAAAATCTTTTCCTCACATCTCCTCTAAACCTCTTGCCCCTTACCATAAATGTATGCCCCCTGGTTATAACCTCTCCACCAAGGGGAAAAGTACCTTCCCATCCTTTACACGAAGGGGAACAACCCCAGCTTTTCTAACCTAATCTTTTAACTAAAATCCCTCCATCCCTGGAACCATCCTGGTAAAGTATCACGTTCTTCCTAAAGTGTGGTGACCAGAATTGGGACCCAAACAGAGCTTTATGACGATTCAGCAGGACGTCCCTGCATTTGTCCTCAATACCTCTCGGGTGTGATCCCTTTATTTGAGATGTGCTAGAAATATATTAGTAGTTCAGAGAAGGTTCACTCGACTTGATTCCTGGGTTATCCTGTAAGCGAGGGTTGGGCTGGCTGGGCCTGTACTCATTGGAGTTTCGAAGAATAAGAGGCAAATTTATTGAAACGCAAGATCCTCAGTGGACTTGAAAGGGTGGATGCTGAGAGATTGTGGGGGGAGACTAGAACAAGAGGCCGCAGTTTCAAACTAAGGGGGGTCCTCCTTTTAAGACTGAGATGAAGAGAATTATTTTTCTCCGAGAGCGTTTGGAACGCTCTTATCCCCAGAGGGATGGAGTTGGGGGGGCATTGAATATTTTTAAGCCTGCGGTAGATAGATTCTCGACTAACAAGGGAGTTGACGGTAATGGGTTGGGGGGGGGGCGCACAGAATGCATCATCAGATCACCACCGATCTAGTTGATGGTGTAGAAGGCGGAGGGTGCAAATGGCCCACTCGTGCTCCTGCTCCTTATGTTTGCGTTTATGAAGCCTGAGATTCCAGGATCTTGGAAGAGTAATTTTGTCCCTCATGGGGGTTCACGGATCTTTGGAATTCTGTACTCGAGCTCAAGAGCAACGGAGGCTGTCGAGACTGAGATAGATGGGATCTTGAACTGCAGGTCGTGGGGAAAAGGCAGGTCAGAGAAGTTGGGGCCAAGATCAGATTAACCATGGTCTTATTGAATGGGGTGCTAGGGCCAAGGGGCCAAACGCCTACACCTGCTTATAATCTCACTTCAGCCAGGCTGGAGGATCGGGCTAATTTGCTAGCTCTTTCCGAGAGCTAGCACAGGCACGATGACTTACTTCTGTGTCTGCCTTCTGCTTTGAAAATGTTATGATGTGGAGATGCCGGCGTTGGACTGGGGTGAGCACAGTAAGAAGTCTTACATCACCATGTTAAAAGGCCAACAGGTTTGTTTCAAACACGAGCTTTCGGAGCACTGCTCCTCCCTCACTGCTCCTTCACCCGAGGAAGGAGCAGCGCTCCGAAAGCTCGTGTTTGAAACAAACCTGTTGGACTTTAACCTGGTGATGTAAGACTTCTTACTGTGCTTGAAAATGTTGTAAGAGATCCCGGTTTATAAGTATACCGTGACATTTTGAAAAAATATAAATTTAGCGTACGCAATTTTTTATCCAATTGAGGGGCAATTTAGTGTGGCCAATCCACCTAGCCTGCACATCTTTTTGGGTTGTGGGGGTGAGACCCATGCAGACACTGGGAGAATGTGTAAACTCCACACAGACAGTGACCTAGGGCCTGAATCGAACCTGGGACCTCGGCGCCATGAGGCAGCAGTGCTAAACACTGGTCCACCGTGCCTTTATACCTTGATAGAACAAAGGATGAACGCTGGAATATCTTAAATCATACCCAGCTGCCTGTTACAAAGAATGTTCCACCGTTTGGTTTGAGAGCTGATTGAAGCACAAAGGCCCGTTTTCGAGGCTAAACACGCTGGAATAATTAGACATAACCACTTCTAAACTTGTTCTGTAATGTGCGAGCTGCTGGTGTAAAATAAAGCTTTCACTATAATGCTGGCCTGTGTTGTTTTAGTGCCAGCCGTGGCTACGGTGTAGGAGCACCGGCGCTTCCTCGCATCAAGGATGACTCTTCCTTGCAGATGGTTAGGTTGCAGCGAGATCTCTGTCGCAAACACAGAAAATGCTCGGCAATCTCAGCAGTTCTGACAGCATCCGTGAGGAGACAAGGGAGCTGACGCTTTGTGTCTGGGATGTCCCATTGAAGCCACGTCACGCCCACCCGGGGGGGGGGGGGGGGGGGGGGGGGGGTTGCCGACGGGACCCGAGGATCCCACCGCCAGCGAACGGCCAGAGGATTAATGCAGAATGCAAATAGTTGAGACACTGACCCTTGCGGCGCTCCACTGGCCACAACCTGCCAACTTGAAAATGCCACGTTTATGCCCACTCTTCTTCCTGTTCGTTAACCGATCCTCTGTCCGTGCTCGTATATTACCTCCAATCATCAGTCCTTACCTTACCCATTAAGCTTTTTGTGTGGCACTCTGTTGCTTGCTCTTTGAAAACCACTCACAGACACAGTTTAAGAAAAAGCGATCTATCGATTAAGTCTGAGATGAGGAGAAACGTTTACTCCTAGGATCGTCAGTTTGTAGAATCCCCCCCCCCCCAGAGCAGTGGGGGCTGGGCCATTGAGTTCATTCAACATTGAGTGAGACAGATTTTTGATCTGCAGAGGGGTCGAGGGTTATGGGGGCCAGACAGTAAAGCGGGGTTGAGACCACAGCCAGCTCGGGCATGATCTTATCGAATGGCGGAGCGGGCTCGATGGACGGAGCGGGCTCGATGGACGGAGCGGCCTACTCCTGTTCTAAACACTGTTCTCCTTATATAAAAAAAAAGATTCCTCGCCTCGCTGTTTTTTTTTGCCAGATGCCCTCTCCCCAACGCGTAAACCTGCTACCGTGTTTCTCGAATCACAACGCGTGAATTTCAGACGTATTTCCATGGTTCTGAAGCATTTTGGTAGGTTGGGAGGCTGTGAATGGCTTTGATGTCCTTTTAAAAAATTTTTTACAGTACCCAATTCATTTTTCCAATTAAGGAGCAATTTAGCGTGGCCAATCCACCTATCCTGCACTTCATTGGGTTGTTGGGGCGAAACCCACGCAAACACGGGGGGGGGAATGTGCAAACTGCAAACGGACAGTGACCCGGAGTCGGGATCGAACCTGGGACCTCGGCGCCTTGAGGCAGCAGTGCTAACCACTGCCCCACATGCTGCCCTTCGATCTCCTTTTTAACTAGCCTATTGCAGTCTCAACTGAAAGACGGGTCACGGCACTTTCCACCAGAAATACTAACGTGGCTCAGCCCTGACCCAGCGGGCCAAAACATTACCGCCCTTGACCGTTTCACACCCTTGCCTCTCCAGATGGATTTTGTAAATAACATTGCCTATTCTGTGATGAACGCAGTGTAACACAGAGGTGGACGGGCAGACGTTGGGTTGTATCAACCTTCATATCCATGACTGAAAGGCGACCGATTCCATTCGTCCGGGCTGGTTTCGCATCGGGGTACGAAAAGGTGAAATGGCTCCACAACAAATCATTCAGTCCCTGTAATTACAGCCACGTCAGCAAAGGACTTGGTCCTTTTAACGAAACCTGGAGAATTCTGACCTTAAATCGATCCTAATGGCCATAGAAATATTGACTTAGAAAAAAGGCTAAGTCACAGCATTTTGCTGCAATGATTTAATTAGTTTTCCTGATATTTATTTACGCAGAAAGCTGATTAGAACACGAAGCAATGGATAAATTTCAGTTCAGTCCCTGATCATGGGTTAGAATCTTATGCGACCCCAGTGCTATTAGTAAATCACTCCTGTGTAAATATGAGATTAATGAACTTCCATCTGTGTCGTTCATTAAAAACAGTTTTGAAGAGGATTTGCTTTTCTGTAGCACCTTTCATTACCTCAGGAGGAACCAAAGTACTTTACAGTCAAGTGTTTTAAAAGTGTGGTTATTGTCACAATTTGTGGGAGTTGTGACCTATTTGTGTGCACCTAGCCCCCACAAACAGTAAGTGCGATGACCAGGTAATGTTTCATGTGAAAGAGATTGTTGCTCAATTGGCAAATATTGGCTTGGCCGCGAGGGAGAACTCCCCTGCTATTTTTCAAAAGAAAAAAGTTCCCATGAGATCTTGCACATCCAACTGAGAAACAGCACCTCTGACAGTGCTGCTGCCCCTCCAGCGGTGCGCTGGAGGAGTCGGCCTAGATTATGCAAGTCTCTACCGTGGGATGCGGGTGTCGCTGGCTCGGCCAGCATTTGTTGCCTGTCCCTAATTGCCCTCGGGAAGGTAATGGTCAGCCTCCTCTTTGAACCGCTGCAGTCCATGTGATGTGGATACATCCACCATGCTGTTAGGAAGGTCGTTCCTGAACTTTGACCCAGCGACAGCGATCTGTTTCCAAGTCAGGATGGTGAGTGACTTGAATGGGAACCTGCAATTGATGGTGTTCCCAGGTATCTGCTGCCCGGGTCCTTCTAGACGGTAGAGGTTGAGGATATAGAAGGTGCTGTTGAAGGAGCCTTGATAAGTTGCTGTCGTGCATCTTGTAGATGATACACACACTGCTGCCACTGTGCATCGGTGGTGGAGGGAGTTACTGTTTAAGTTGGTTAATGTGATGCCAATCAAGTGGACTGTTTGTCCTGGGTGATGTTGAGCTTGTTGTTGGATGTGCTCCTCATAATCACCGCGGGCGCGTCTCCTTGTAAAATTCAGCCATAATGTGTTTGAAGACGAGTTTCACGCCTGAGTTATAAAGGGTTGGGAGGAGGTGGGGGAACACATGTGGATGTGATGAAACACCAGCACCCTACAGGACATCAAAATGTTGATGATTTGGGGGTCCGGTAGTATGATGGTAATGTCACTGTAATAGTGATCCATGGGTCAGGGCTAATGACATGGAGATGTGAGTATTTTGTTTATTTATGGGATGTGGGCATCGCTGGCTGGGCCAGCATTTATCGCCCCTCCCTCAATACTCTTGAACAGAATAGCTTGCTGGGCCAGAGTTTTAAGAGTCAACCACCGATTTCGAGTCACACGTAGGACAGACCAGGTAAGGACAACAGATTTCCTAGGACATTAGTGAACTGGATGGGCTTTTTACCACAATCGACAATGGTTTCATGGTCATCGTTAGACTTTTAATGCCAGATTTTTGTTGAATTCAAATTTCACCATTAGCAGTGGTGGTATTTGAACCCGGTTCCCGAGAGCATCACCCTGGGTCCCTGGATTACTAGCCCAGCGACAATACCACTATGCCACCGTGACAGCTTGAGAATTAAAATTCAGTTAATTAAATATAAAGCTGGTCTCGGTAGTGGTGACAATGAAACTTTAGTGTACCCAATTCATTTTTACAATGAAGGGGCAATTTAGCGTGGCCAACCCACTTACCCTGCACATCTTTGGGTTGTGGGGGCGAAACGCACGCAGACACGGGGAGAATGTGGAAACTCCACACGGGCAGTGGGCCGGGATCAAACCTGGGACTTCGGCGCCGTGAGGCAGCAGTGCTAACCACTGCACCACCGTGCTGCCCTGTTACAATGAACCATTGCCGATTGTCGTTCAAACCAATCTGCTTCACGAATGCCCTTTAGGGAAGGAAATCTGCCGCCCTGACCCGGTCTGGCCCACATGTGATTCCAGATCCATGGCAATGTGGTTGACACAGAAGTTAGCCTAGCGAGCCACTCCGTTATATCGAGCTGGGCCACAAATGCTGATTTTGCCAGCGACGGTCACAGCCTGTGAATAAATAAAAGGTAATGGGCGGGATTTTCCATATGCCTTTGGCGGTGGACAGAGGCGGCTTGCCAAACGATGTGCAGGGTAGGTAGATTGGCCACGCCAAGTTGCCCCTTAATTGGAAAAAAAAAAGAATTGGGTACTCTAAATTTATAAACAAAAAGGAAGGTTTGTTTGCAGGTGTTATTTGTTTATGCCTAAATAAGTGCGGAGGTGATTCCAACTGATGAAGTTGTTCCCTTTTTTTGTGTCGCCTTTAAACATTGCTAATGTGCCAACCTGCGGGTCTACGATGAAACCAAGATAGGTAAAGGAAGGGGGGAAAGAACTCGTTTGAAAGTGGAGCAGTGTTGCCATACAAATGGTATTAAACCGACAGCTCCCCATGCAGAGACTGGTAATGTAATATTTATTGTCACAAGTAGGCTTACATTAACACCGCAATGAGGTTACTGTGAAAATCCCCTGGTCACCACACTCCGACGCCTGTTTGGGTACACTGAGGGAGAATTCAGAATGTCCAATTCACCTAACAAGCATGTCTTTCGGGACTTGTGGGAGGAAGCCGGAGCGCCCGGAGGAAACCCACGCAGACACGGAGAACGTGCAGACTCCGCACAGATAAGTGAACCAAGCTGGGAATTGAACCTGGGACCTTGGTGCTGTGAAGCAACAGTGCCAACCATGCACATCGGTACTATCCTATTGCTTTGGGAAGCCTTCCAGTCATTGATAGTCCCTCAGGGTATTATTTCTGGAATGGAGGAGGCGTGGGGAGGGGGGGGGGGGGGTGGGGGGTGCAATTCAATTGGCTGTTTAAGTAATTCTTGCTTCTCCTAAATGACAATTTATACCGTCTCTCAAAATCTTTTCCATTCATTTGCCCACCACCGAGTTTAGATTTTTCGATCTAACCAGTGACCTCACAGCTTCGATCAACTTCCTTTACTTAACAGCAGTAAAATCACCTGTCATTTGTGAGATGTTCTACGTAATCTGCAGTAAAGCAACAGGGAAATAAATGGGTTAAAGTGGTACACGCTGCACATAAGGCTCCATCGACGACTCCTCCTCCGAAGCCCATCAGTATATCTTTCTATCCCTTTCTTCCTCATGTAATTGTCTATCTCTCCCTTAAATTCATCAGCAGAGGATGGGTGGGGGGGTTGAAATCCCACCGTAGAGCTGGTGGAATTTGAATTTAAAGTAAAAATCTGGAATTGAAAAGCTACCCCCGGTAATCGTGACTGCTAAACCTTGGTTGTGAAAACCCGTCTGGTGCAAGGTGATGGTGACATCAAAGCAAATTACTGCGGGTGCTGGAATCTGAAACCAAAACGGGAAATACTCGGGAGCGTTGACAAGAGGCATCCATCCAGACTGGAAACGTTAGCCCCGCTTCTCTCTCCACAGGTGCTGCCAGACCTGCTGAGATTGTCCAGCATTTTCTAGTTTTGGTTCCCTGTATGTTTTTTTTAGGCGGGGGGGGAAATCTGCCATCCTTACCCGGTCTGGCCGACATGTGACTCCAGATCCACACCAATGTGGCTGACTTTTAACTGCCGCGTTGAAATGGCCGAGCGACGCACTCCGTTTAAGGGACGGGCAACGAATGTTGGCCCAGCCAGCAACACCCACATCCCACGAATGAATACAAAAACCCATGCCATTCACCTCAACCACTCCTATGTGGTGGAGAGTTTCACATTTGAACGAGACTTAAATTTAGTTGTACTTAAAATTTCTTTTTTTTTAAATTTAGAGTACCCAATTTATTTTTTTCCAATTAAGGGGCAATTTGGCGTGGCCAATCCATCTACCCTTGCACATCTTTCTGAGTTGTGGGGGTGAGACACGGGGAGATTGTGAAAACGCCACACGGACAGTGGTCCGGGGCCGGGATCGAACCCGGATCCTCGGCGCTGTGAGGCAGTGCCAACCACTGCACCCCCGTATTGCCCCCTTACTGAAGATCTCTAATCCACCAAAATACTTTGTCCATGCCTGGGCTAAGCTTTTTTTTTACTGCCTCTATCAAGCTACTGCAGTATTTATGATCCTTCTCGACCCCCGAGGGCCTCGTTACAGTCCTTTGCCTTGCTCAGCCAGGTAATGAGCACCCCGAGGCAGCAATGGCCAGAGTGTCTTCCAAAGTGGTGATGCCGTTGCATTTGTGAAGTTTCTTTCAACATTGACTTTTCAGTTCAAATTTATTTTGGGGCGGTCGGTCTGGAGTTGGTCTTTTGGTTTGAAAGTGTCTGCAGGGGGCAATTCCACTCCCGGTTTATGGATGGTGGAATTGAGCAGAGAGGTGTACCCGATGACCACTTTCGGCTCGCAAAGTAGGAGCGAGCCGGAGCCACGGAGGAATTTCCGTCCGTTTACTGGACCTTCCCCTTGTTTATTTCAACATCTTCTTCAAAAGTGGCCCTGTGAGCAGTCTGCAGTTCTCCCCGTGTCTGCGCGGCTTTCCTCCGGGTGCTCCTGTTTCCTCCCACAAGTCCCGAAAGACGTGCTTGTTAGGTGAATTGGACATTCTGAATTCTCCCTCTGTGTACCCGAACAGGCGCCAGAGTGTGGGGACTAGGGCTTTTCACAGTAACTTCATTGCAGTATTAATTGGATGGATGCCCTGGAGAGAGTGAATTCTTCCTCTTCCTGTGCGAGGCTTAGCCTCACACAGTTCAAGGTGCTGCATAGGGCCCACATGACTGGGACGAGGATGAGTAGGTTTCTCGGGGGCGAAGACAGGTGTGCGAGGTGCTCGGGGAGCCCAGCGAACCACGCCCATATGTTTTGGGCGTGCCCAGCGCTGGGGGAGCTTTGGAAGGGGGTAGCAAGGATGGTGTCGAGGGTGGTCAGATCCAGGGTCAAGCCAGGCTGGGGACTCGCAATTTTTGGGGTTGCAGCGGAGCTGGGAGTGCAGGAGGCAAAAGAGGCCGGTGTTCTGGCCTTTGCGTCCCTAGTAGCCCGGCGGAGGATCTTGCTTCAATGGAAGGATGATAGGCCCCCAAGTGTGGAGGCCTGGATCAATGATATGGCGGGGTTCATCAAATTGGGGAAGGTGAAATTTGCCCTGAGGGGATCAGTACAGAGGTTCTTTAGGCGGTGGCAGCCTTTCCTGGACTTCCTGGTGGAACGGTAGGGAAATAGGGCCGGCAGCAGCAGCAACCCGGGGGGGTTTGGTTCGGTGGGAGAGAGAAGTGTGTACATGGGTTTGTTGGATGTGGCGGGTGTTATCTCTTTCCTTTCTGTTGTTTGCTTTTTTTGTTTTTGTAGTTGGGTGGGTGTTGTAGTTGGGTTTTTACCATGGTTGTTTTGTTAATATTGTTTTGTTGTTTATATTTTGTGAAAATCTTAATAAAAATTATTTTTTTTTAAAAATCATTGCAGTGTTAATGTAAGCCTACTTTTGACAATCAATAACATTTGCATGTCGTCTGAATTTACTGTGAAACCAGATGCGAAGAAAACGTGTGCATTTTGTAACGCCGCATCTAACTCGGATAAAACATAATAATAATCGCTTATTGTCACAAGTAGGCTCCAATGGGGGCAGCACAGTGGCGCAGTGGGTTAGCCCTGCAGCCTCACGGCGCCGAGGTCCCAGGTTCGATCCCGGCTCTGGGTAGCCGAGTAGTCTGATTAGTAAGTTTGCAGACGACACAAAGGTTGGTGGAATTGCGGATAGCGATGAGGAATGTCAGAGGATACAGCAGGATTTAGATTGTTTGGAGACTTTGGGCGGAGAGATGGCAGATGGAGTTTAATCCAGACAAATGTGAGGTAATGCATTTTGGAAGGTCTAATGCAGGTAGGGAATATACAGTGAATGGTAGAACCCTCAAGAGTATTGACAGTCAGAGAGATCTAGCTGTACAGGTCCACAGGTCACTGAAAGGGGCAACACAGGTGGAGAAGGTAGTCAAGAAGGCATACGGCATGCTTGCCTTCATTGGCCGGGGCATTGAGTATAAAAATTGGCAAGTCATGTTGCATCTTTTTCCCAGGGTAGAGGGGTCGATTACTAGGGGGCATAGGTTTAAGGTGCGAGGGGCAAGGTTTAGAGGAGATGTACGAGGCAAGTTTTTTTACACAGAGGGTAGTGGGTGCCTGGAACTCTCTGCCGGAGGAGGTGGTGGAAGCAGGGACGATAGTGACGTTTAAGGGGCATCTTGACAAATACATGAATAGGATAGGAATAGAGGGGTACGGACCCAGGAAATGTAAAAGATTTTAGTTTAGACGGGCAGCATGGTCGGCACAGGCTTGGAGGGCCGAAGGGCCTGTTCCTGTGCTGTACCTTTCTTTGTTCTTTGTTGTTTGGGTCACTGTCCGTGTGGAGTTTGCACATATTCCCCGTGTTTGCGTGTGTTTCGCCTCCACAACGAGAGATGGATTGGCCACGCTAAACTGCCCCTTAATTGGAAAAAATGAATTGGGTACGCTAAATTTATTTTTTTAAAAGTAGGCTCCAATGAAGTTATTGCGAAAAGCCCCTAGTCGCCACATTCCGGCACCTGTTCGCATTACAAGCCAGCTGTTTAGCTCACTGTGCTAAACCAGCCCCTCAAAACCTGAGGCGATTAATGAGTTTCCCTGGCCACTTTCAAGGAATTATCTTCTCCACGATCTGGTGGCTGTTCTTGGTTTCGAACCTACCAGTGGGAGAAAGAAAAGTGCTTTTCGGACTCGCAGTCTCATTTCATAGAATTTACAGGGCAGAAGGAGGCCATTCGGCCCATCGAGTCTGCATCGGCTCTTGGAAAGAGCACCCTCCCCAAGGTCAACACCTCCACCCTATCCCCATAACCCAGTAACCCCACCCAACACCCAGGGCAATTTTGGACACTAAGGGCAATTTATCATGGCCAATCCACCTAACCTGCACATCTTTGGACTGTGGGAGGAAACCGGAGCACCCGGAGGAAACCCACGCACACACGGGGAGGATGTGCAGACTCCGCACAGACAGTGACCCAAGCTGGAATCGAACCTGGGACCCTGGAGCTGTGAAGCAATTGTGCTATCCACAATGCTACCGTGCTGCCTATCTGTCCTGCAAGGCTGGTGTCGTGAATGGGAAGCAACGCCTTTCAGGGATTTGTACCGCATACAGTGTGCATCTCTCCTTTTATTTTCAACTCCTGTCTCCTGGGGACGTGCTCAATGTACCAGTGGATAAGTGTGAATTATAACACTCGAGCAAGGGCACCATAATACAGCTAAAGAGTTTTAAAGGAGACAGTGCTTCAATTTGTTTTTCCTGCTGCAGAAGCTGTTTTCTTTTAATCGTGAAAAATTACATCTATTTTTCATTATGCCTGCTATTTATAACAATTGGAAAACCGAATGCGTACAGCATCCAGGTTTTGAAATTCATTTTGTGTACATGCCCAAAGGCATGCGAGTAATCTACTGGGTATATAAAAATAAAATATCAGACCAGGCTAGAGACGTCGTGGAGAATGAGTCTCAGCCATCTGCACAAGACATAAAGAAACAGGCCATTCGGCCCAACCCGTCTATGCTGGTGTTCATGGTCCAAGTCAGCCTCCCTACCCTCCCCCCGGAAATGCCGATGGTTGCAAAACCCCATCTGGTTCACTAATTTTTTAAAAATAAATTTAGAGTACCCAATTATTTTTTTTCCAATAAGGGGCAATTTAGCGTGGCCAATCCACCTAACCTGCACATCTTTGGGTTGTGGGGGTGAGACCCACGCAGACACGGGGAGAATGTGCAAACTCCACACGGCTGGTGGGCCGGGATCGAACCCGGGTCCTCAGTGTCGGGAGGCAGCCAGTACTAACCGAGCAAATAACTCAGTTGAAGAGCAATAAGGGATGGAGAATAAATGCTGGCCCAGCTCGCGATGCCCACATCCCTCAACGACTAAAAAATATATAAATACTATGGCTACAAGAGCAGGTGAGCAACTAGGAATCCTGCAGCTCACCTCCTGGTTCCCCAAAGCCTGTCCACCATCTACAAAGCACGAGTCAGGAGTGTAATGGAATATTCTCCACTTGCCTGGATGAATGCAGCTCCAACAACACCATCCAGGACAAAGCAACCTGTTTGATTGGCACCACATCCACACAAGTATTCATTCCCTCCATCCCCGATGCACATGTACGTACCATCTCCAAGATGCACTGCAGTAACTCACAAAGGCTCCTTAAGGACCACCAAACTCACTGTAATCCAGAAGGACGAGGGCAGCAGACGCACGGGAACACTATCATCTGGAAGTTCGTTTCCGAGCCACTCATCGTCCTGATTTGGAAGTATGTCTCCGTTCCTTCATTGTCACTGGGTCAAAATCTTCAAATTCCCTCTAATAGCACTGTGGGTGTACTTACACCTCCGGGACTGCCGCGGTTCGAGAAGGCCGCTGTCCATCACCTCCTCAAGGGGCAATTAGGGATGGGCAATAAATGCTGGCCTAGCCAGCGGCACCCTCATCCATAAATGAAAAAAAACATAATTTCAGACATCTTTTTATCAATCTCTTCATTTCTCCCTCGTGTATTTATCCAGTCTTCTGTTAGTGGGTGTAATGGCACTCTAGTCACTGATAAATGCAGTAAGGAATTCTGGAGAAAGCTCTTTGCCCAGAGAGTGAGAATGTGGAAGCCGCTCCCACACCGAGAGGTTGAGGTGAAGAGTACAACATCATTTATAGGGGAAGCTAATTACACGCGCAGGGTGAAAGGTAGAGAAGGCTTCCTTGATTGGGTCAGAGGAGGCTGATGTGGAGCCTGGACCAGGAGTGTGCTGGATAAGCTGGCGGCATCTAGAACATAGAACAGTACAGAACAGGCCCTTCGGCCCTCGATGTTGTGCCGAGCCATGATCACCCTACTCAAACCCACATATCCACCCTATACCCGTAACCCAACAACCCCCCCCTTAACCTTACTTTCTCGGACACTACGGGCAATTTAGCATGGCCAATCCACCTAACCCGCACATCTTTGGACTGTAGAGAGAGAAACGAGAGTTAACATTTCAAGTCCAATATAACTTCTTCGGAACTGGATCTTTGACTTTGATCATTTGGGCTGAAGGTTCCTGTTGTGTAAATTGTTATGGACCAGGGTTTAGAGAACCCCAAAGTATATCATTGAGTTCACCTGACCCACAACTTTTAATAGATTGTGGTATGGGGAGCACACAGCCCACTCTACAGGTGTGGTACAGCAGAAATGGAAAAGTATTTTTTTAAGCAAAACAATGTTTATTCTATGAACTCAAGTTAACCATTTTAAAACATACAGTGAACATCTCAGCAACCATTAATTCAAATACAACCCCCAAAGACTAAGTAATCCTTAATAACTTCCCAAACAACATCCAGAAGACAAAAGAAACACCTTTTTACCAGAAGCACGTTAGGTTTACATTCACTGCTGAAAACATTTATAATTCTGAATTCACCAAATGATCAAGAGATAGTCTTTTCATGGCAGAGAGATCAGCAGTACACCTGCTCTGTCAGGCTTCAGCTCCAACACTGAAAACGAAACTAAAACACACCCTGCAGCAAACAGCCTAAAACAAAAGTAAAAAATCGACACAGCCCAGCTCCACCCACACTCTGACATCACTGCAGTAATATGAGCAGCCAAACATTTCTTAAAGCGATATTCTCATGACAAAATCCTTTGTCATACTTTCCCTGAAATGCACTGATCTATTCTCCTCGATCACTCCCTGTGGTGGTGAGTCCCACTTTCTAATCACTCTTGAGTTCCCCATTGTATGTATTGGTGACTGCCCTATATTCATGACCCCTAGTTCTGGGCCGTTACACGCCCATTTATCAAACCCTGTCATAAATTTGAAGACGGCAATCAGTTCATCTTTTCATTGAATTATGCAACTAACAAAGGAGGCCATTTGGCCCAGTGTGCCGGCTGCTAGCCTAAACCCAGGGGATCAAAAGTCAGTGGGTGGTGATGGTGGCAGGGGGGAGGTGAGGAGTATTGGGTGGCAGGGTTGTTTGTAAGCGGTAGTCATACGGCGAGGGCTCCAGGGGTATGTCCTGCCAGAGTGGGCAACACAAAGGGTATTTTTCTAAATGATAGATTCCTCGACGCTTACAACACAGAAGACCATTCGGCCCATCGTGTCCACACTAGTCATCAGATGAAAAGATCTGACTGCACTCATCCCATTTACCAGCGTTTGGCCCATAGTCCTGGAGGTTACGGCAGGACAAGTGAATATCTAAATACTTCTTAAATGTTACAAGAGTTTCTGATTCGACCACCCTATCAGACAGAGTTCCAGACTCCGCCAACTCCCCTAAGTCTACACTTAGCTTAAATCTATGGTTATTGGGCCTCCTACTGATGGAAGAAGAGCCTTCCTATACACCCTGTCTGTGCCTCTCACCATCATCTTATTCACCTCTATCAGGTCCCCTCTCGAACCTTCTCTGCTCTACGGAAAGCAGCCCCAGCCTATCCAATCTTACCTCCGAGCTCAGGCCCACCCGCCCAGGCAGCATTCTGGTAAATCTCCTCTGCAGCCTCTCCAGTGCGGGTTCGGAACTAGAAACTCATCGGACTCGGTGACGCCGCTTGCGAGATTTAGACACTCAAGACGCCTCGCAAGATCCAGCGACACGTCGCTGGGTGGAATCCAGATCTGCAAATTCAAGTGAGCGGTTAGCCTCGCTTGAATATGTCTGCACAGAGTATCGGTATCGTGCCTGGGAGATGGCGCCATTTAGCAATGGTTTCCCAAACATGGATCAGGCGTAACGGGGGGGAGGGGGGTGTTTCCCAGCCGATTGGAGGCCCCCGCGTCGTCGGACTCTGGACAGAGCTAAATGCTCCCAAAACGGGATTCTGTTTCTTTTTCGTTAAATCGCACCCTGGAGGAGAAGAGAGTTTTACTAGAGAAACTACTAAGTATTAAAAAAAAATGTTTTCTAAACATTTGTAATGTTGGCCTTTAAATTCAAAGAGAGTTAAAACTTTGCAATGCCTGTACATAGCTCAGGTTCGACCCTGCGGAGTGCTGCTTTCCGATCTGGGCACTACATCTGCAGAAGCACATGTGGGTGGCACGGGTGCACAGTGGTTAGCACTGTTGCTTCGCAGCGCCAGGGTCCCAGGTCCGATTCCCGGCTTGGGTCACTGTCTGTGCGGAGTCTGCACGTTCTCCCTGTATCTGCGTGGGAGGGCAGCACGGTGGCGCAGTGGGTTAGCACAGCAGTCTCACGGTGCCGAGGTCCCAGGTTCGAACCCGGCTCTGGGTCACTGTCCGTGTGGAGTTTGCACATTCTCCCCATGATCGTGTGTGTTTCGCCCCCACAACCCAAAAGATGTGCAGGGTAGGTGGATTGTCCACGCTAAATTGCCCCTTAATTGGAAAAAATTAATTGGGTATTCTAAATTTATTTTATAAAAAGTGGGGAGGCCCGTACCGGCGCCAAAGAGCGGCGTGAACCACTCCGCCATCGGGCCGCCCGGAAGGTGCGGGATCCTCCGCAACTCTGAAGGGCCTCCGGCGCATGCGCAGGACAGCCAGCATGTTCTGGCGCATGCGCAGACCCTCGGGGGGGGGGGGGGGGGGGGGGGTCGGAGAATCCCACCCAAAGTGTCTGCGTGGGGTTTCCTCCGGGTGCTCCGGTTTCCTCCCACAAGTCCCGAAAGACGTGCTTGTTAGGTGAATTGGACATTCTGTATTCTCCCTCTGTGTATCCGAACAGGCGCCGGAGTGTGGCGACTAGGGGATTTTCACAGTAACTTCATTGCAGTGTTAATGTAAGCCTTCTTGTGACAATAAAGATTAGTTTAATTATTGGTCTTGGGGTGAGTGCAGAGCACGACACTGAGTCAATATGGCAGGTTGAAGAGGCTCCTCCAGTATACATTAGAACACAGAGGATTTAAGAGTTAACTAATTGAGGTATTGAATAAAAGAGTTCACGGGGCGGAGAGAGAAGAAATCGTTTCCTCCAGAAAAAGGAGGAAGAGCCTTGAGATTAGAGCTTAGGCCATTTGGGAGCGATGTCAGGAAGCACGTCTTCACACACAGCAATGGAAATCTGGAACTCGCTCCCACCCAGCTGTTCAGCTTGAGGGTCAATTAAAAATGTGCAGATTCTGCTCCAGTTTCAGGAAGCTGCCGTTTGGATCAATTGGTCCTGAATGTACGCACTCTGGCAGCCGACGCAAACTCAGCGAGATTCTTTGAGGGGGGGGCAGCTTCCTTATTGGCCACCTCTAAACATGCCGCCCAATCCAGGGTGGGTGGCTGGAGGAGGGTCGATGCTGCCGGATCGACGAGAAGGCCCAGCAGCTCTGTCGCCCTGGCAGCCCCAGCGGGGGAGATGAAGGTGGTCCAGGCCAGAGACCGAGGGAGCGTGGCAACGTGCGGGCGCACTCCCAGAGGGAAGTTTGAATTGGAGGGACCTGACGGGCGAGGCCCTCTGTCCTCCCCTGTTTGCCACCCCCTCTTAGAGGCAGGTAGCTACTGGACAGCTGACCCACGTCCGGCCCCGTCGCTCAGAATCTTCTCCGGCAGCAGGACTGTGGCAGCGGACCGAGTCGACAAGATTGATTGTTTTCTGTTGGGTAAGGGCCTTCGGGGTTCGGGACCCAAGATGGGTGGATGGGGCTAAAATGTCAGCCATGTGTTTTGGTACATGCTGAAAGGGGCTGAATGGCCTCCTCCTGTGCCTATTCTGGCCTTGTGTGCTCCACACCATTGGCGACAGTGGCACCTCCTACAGCTAAAAGAGATAGCTGAGGAAATTGTGGAGGCATTGGTGATGATCTTTCAAGAATCACTGGAGGCAGGAAGGGTCCCAGAGGGCTGGAAGGTGGCTAATGTAACATCATTGTTTAAGAAGGGAGGGAGGCAGAAGACGGGAAATGATAGGCCGGTTAGCCTGACTTTGGTCATTGGTAAGATTTTAGAGTCTGTTAATAAAAATGAGATCACAGAGCACTTGGAAGTGCATGGTAAAATAGGACTGAGTCAGCACGCCTTTGTCAAAGGGAGGTCATGTCTGGTAAATCTGTTGGAGTTCTTTGAGACGGTAACAAGGAAGATAGACAAAGGAGAACCAGTGGACGTGATTTATTTAGATTTCCAGAAAGCCTTTGACAAGGTGCCGCATAGGAGACTTAAATAAGTTAAAAGCCCATGGTGTTGAGGGTAATATTCTGGCATGAATAGAGGATTGGCTGACTGGCAGAAGGCAGAGAGTGGGGATAAAGGGTTTTTTTTCAGGATGGCAGCCGGTGACTAGTGGTGTGCCTCAGGGACCACAACTCTTTACAATATACATTAATGATCTGGAAGAAGGTACTGAAGGCACTGTTGCGAAGTTTGTAAATGATACAAAGATCTGTAGGGGGCTGCAGAAGGATTTGGACAAGCTGGGAGAGTGGGCAATGACGTGGCAAATGAAATACAATGTGGAAAAGTGTGAGGTTATGCACTTTGGAAGGAGGAATTTAGGCATCGACTATTTTCTAAATGGGGAAATGCTTAGAAAATCAGAAGCACAAAGGGACTTGGGAGTCCTTGTTCATGATTCTCTTAAGGTTAACGTGCAGGTTCAGTCTGCAGTTAGGAAGGCAAATGCAATGTTAACATTCATGTCGAGTGGGCTAGAATACAAGACCAGGGATGTACCTCTGAGGCTGTATAAGGCTCTGGTCGCACCCCATTTGGAGTATTCTGTCCGTGTGGGGTTTGCACATTCCCCCCGTGTCTGCGTGGGTCTCACCCCCACAACCCAAAGATATGCTGAGTGGGTGGATTGTCCATGCTAAATTGTCCCTTAATTGGAAAAAAAAAGAATTGGGTACTCTAAATTAATTTTTTTAGATGAAAACTTAGAACATACGATAAATACATGAGGATACATAATGAAAATACATAAATATAGACCACGGGTGAAGTATACAATATATAGTGCTATAACTGTAGAAAAGATGTGTGGAAAGACCAGTTCCGTCATTAAGACCAGTTCAGACGCTAAGAGGGTCATTCAGGAGTCTGGTAACAGCGGCAAGAAGGTGTTTTTGAACCTGTTAGTGCATGTTCTCAGACTTTTGTATCTTCTGCCCAATGGAAGAGGTTGGAAGAGAGAATAACCCGGGTGGGAAGGGTCTTTGATTCTGCTGCCCGCTTTCCCAAGGCAGCGGGAGGTGTAGACAGAGTCAATGGATGGGAAACGGGCTCTTGTGATGGACTGGGCCGTGTTCACGACTCTAGTTTCTTACAGTCTTGGGACGAGCAGTTGCCATACCAGGCTGTGATGCAGCCCGATAGGATGCTTTCTATTGTGCACCTGTAAAAGTTGGTAAGAGTCAGTGTGTACATGCCGAATTTCCTTAGTTTCCTGTTGTGCTTTCTTGGTCATAGCATCGACATGGGTGGACCAGGTATGATTGTTGGTGTTGGGGCGCGGATGACACTTCGCTTCCTGACATCGATGACCAGCTCTTTTATTGTGTTGACTTTGAGGGAGAGATTGTTGTCGTTACACCACACCACTAGGTTCTCTATCTCCCTCCTGTACTCTTTTCTTGTTTGACTAATCCTTGTTTGAGATCCGACCCACTACGGTTGTGTCATCAGCAACTTGTAGATGGAGTTGGAGCTGAATTTTGCCACACAATCGTGTTTGTATGGGGAGTATATTAGGGGGCTAAGTACGCAGCCTTGCAAGGCCTCGGTACTGAGGACTATCGTGGCGTAAGTGTTATTTTTTATCCTTACTAATTGTGGTTATGGGTCAGGAAGTCGAGGATCCAGTTGCAAAGGGTGAAGCTATTTTAAATCTATTCGCCGCAGTTTACCCAGCCTCTGACGTGCTCTGGTAGCCACAGTATTTATGTGGCTATTCCAGTTCAATGGTAACCAGCCGCCCCCTCTCCCCAGTATGTTGCTAGTGGGGAATTCAGCAATGGTAATGCCATTGAATGTCAAGGGGCGATGGTTAGATCCTCTATTGTTGGAGATGGTCATTATCTGGCTCTTATGTGGCGCAAATGTCTTGATATTGTCCAGGCCATGTTACATTTGGACATGAACTGTTTCAGTATCTGTGGACTCACTGAACATGGTCAAGTCATCTGCTACCATTCGCACTGCTGACCTTCTGATTGAAGGCAGGTCATAGGAGAAGCAGCTGAAGATGGTTGGGCTGAGGACACTAACCTGAGAAACTTTGCTGTGATGTCCAGGGAGCTGTGATCATTGACCTCCAACCACCACCATCTTCCTTTGTGCCAGGTGTGACTCCAACCTGCGGAGATTTTCCCCCTGATTCCATTGACTCCAGTTTAGCTGGAGCTCTTTGATGCCACACTTGGTCAAATGCTACCTTGATGTCAAGGGATCATTCTCACTTCAGCTCTTTTGCCCATGTTTGATCCAAGGCTGTAATGAGGTCAGGAGCTCAGTGGCCCTGGCGGATCCCAAACGGTGTATTCTGGGTGAGTAAGTGCCACTTGATAGCTCTGTTGATGACCCCTTCCATCACTTTGCTGATGATTGAGAGTAGATTGATTGGGCGGTGATTGGCTGGGTTGGATTTGTCCCGTTGTGTACAATTTTCCACATTGCCGGGTAGATGCCCAGTGTTTTAGCTGTACTGGAACAGCTTGGCTAGGTCACGGCAAGTTCTGGAGCACAGGTCTTCAATACAATTACCGGAATATTGTCAGGGCCCATAACCATTGCAGTGTCCAGTGCCTTCAGCCATTTCTTGATATCAGGTGAAATGATACTGATATCAATGATGCTGGATCATCAAATCCAGATCCTCCATTCGGCATACCTGCCTGAAGATTGTTGCAAATGCCCTATCTTTGGCACAGAAGACTGGACGGCTCAGAGGACTGGGCGGCACAGAGGACGGGGCGGCACAGAGGACGGGGCGGCACAGAGGACGGGGCGGCACAGAGGACTGGGCGGCACAGAGGACTGGGCGGCACAGAGGACTGGGTGGCTCAGAGGACGGGGCGGCACAGAGGACGGGGCGGCTCAGAGGACTGGGCGGCTCAGAGGACTGGGCGGCTCAGAGGACTGGGCGGCTCAGAGGACTGGGCGGCTCAGAGGACTGGGCGGCTCAGAGGACTGGGCGGCTCAGAGGACTGGGCGGCACAGAGGACTGGGCGGCTCAGAGGACTGGGCGGCTCAGAGGACTGGGCGGCTCAGAGGACTGGGCGGCACAGAGGACTGGGCGGCTCAGAGGACTGGGCGGCACAGAGGACTGGGCGGCTCAGAGGACTGGGCGGCTCAGAGGACTGGGCGGCTCAGAGGACTGGGCGGCTCAGAGGACTGGGCGGCTCAGAGGACTGGGCGGCACAGAGGACTGGGCGGCTCAGAGGACTGGGCGGCACAGAGGACTGGGCGGCTCAGAGGACTGGGCGGCACAGAGGACGGGGCGGCTCAGAGGACTGGGCGGCACAGAGGACGGGGCGGCACAGAGGACGGGGCGGCACAGAGGACGGGGCGGCACAGAGGACGGGGCGGCACAGAGGACGGGGCGGCACAGAGGACGGGGCGGCACAGAGGACGGGGCGGCACAGAGGACGGGGCGGCACAGAGGACGGGGCGGCACAGAGGACGGGGCGGCACAGAGGACGGGGCGGCACAGAGGACGGGGCGGCACAGAGGACGGGGCGGCTCAGAGGACGGGGCGGCACAGAGGACGGGGCGGCACAGAGGACGGGGCGGCACAGAGGACGGGGCGGCACAGAGGACGGGGCGGCTCAGAGGACTGGGCCGGAACAGAGGACTGGGCGGCACAGAGGACTGGGCGGCTCAGAGGACGGGGCGGCACAGAGGACGGGGCGGCACAGAGGACGGGGCGGCACAGAGGACGGGGCGGCACAGAGGACTGGGCGGCACAGAAGACGGGACGGCTCAGAGGACGGGGCAGAACAGGGGACGGGGCGGCACAGAGTACGGGGCGGCACAGAGGACTGGGCGGCACAGAGTACGGGGAGGAACAGAGTGCGAACGTGAAAGCTCAGTTGCTGCTTTTTTTGCCATATCCAAAAGTGTTCAAGACTTTAATTAGGTAATCAGCTTGGGCTGACAAGTGGCAAGTTACATTTGCTCCACACAAGTGGCAGGAGGTAACCATCTCCTACAAAAGAGGATGTAACTACTGCTCCTTGATATTCAATGGCATTATCATCACTGAATCCCCCACAATCAACATCTTGGGTGTTACCATTGATCAAAAACTGAACTGGACTAGCCATATAAATACTGTGGCTATCAGGACAGGTCAAAGGCTAGAAATTGTATGCTGAGTAACTCATCTCCTGACCCCTCCCGCCTGCCCACCATCTACAAGGCCCCTCCACTTGCCTGGATGAGCGCAGCTCCAACAACACTCCAGTAGCTCAACACCATCCAGGGCAAAACAGCTCCCTTGATTGCTCCCCCTTCCACAAACATTCAAACCTTCCACCACCAAAGAACAGTGGCAGCCGTGTGTACCATCTACAAGATGCACTGCAGTAACTCACCAAGGTTCCTTTGGCAGCACCTTCCAAACCCACGACCACTGCCACCTAGAAGGACAAGAGCAGCAGATACCTGGGAACCCCACCACCTGGAGGTTCCCCTGCAAGTCACTCACCACCCTGACTTGGAAATATATCAGCCGCTCCTTCACTGTCGCTGGGGCAACATTCTGGAACTCCCTCCCTAACAGCACAGCGGATGTACCTACACCTCAAGGATTGCAGTGGTTCAAGAAGGCAGCTCACCACCACCTTCTGAAGGGCAACTAGGGATGGGCAATAAATGCTGGCCCAACCAGCGATGCCCATATCCCGTAAATTAATTTTTTTGAAAAGGTAGGTATTGTTTGATGAGTTTTTAAGATTATATCCCTCTTAAGTGCAGCCAGGAGTTTAAATCAGGGCTGTGACAATAGAACGTATAGTGCAGAAGGGGGCCATTTGGCCCATCAAGTCTGCACCGACCCACTTAAGCCCTCACTTCTACCCTATCCCCGAAACCCAATATCCCCACCTAACCTTTTTTGGACACTTAGGGCAATTTAACATGGCCAATCCACCTAACCGGCACATGACCCGTGTCATGGTCTGAGTCACCCCTCTCTGTGCAACATGGAGGCTCCCTCTGCGGCTTGCAGGTAGGTAGCAAACTCAAGAGGGGCCGGGCCGAGCCGGTTGTCCCTTGAGGCAAAGGGAGAGATCCTCCGGGTGGGCCATTTGGGCTGAGCGTGCAGCCTTCCCTTCCCTTCCCACGGCCCTGTTATCGCCGGAGGGGGGGGGGGGGGGGGTTCGGAGCCTCCAGCTCCAGTGTCCTCCTTAACCTTCCTCATGAAGACCATCTCCATTGGTCTGGCCTTCTCTACACCGAAACGGGCTGTGGGGGGGTGGCCTCTGTCAGCAAAAAAAATGGCACCGTGAATGGAGAATCGCCCCTAATTGCGGCCTTGACCATGTTAATTTGTTCCCACCCCCCACACACACACAGCAGGCAACCAATCGGTTCAGCTCGCCCCTATTCTCCTGACTTCCTCGACCCCGGAAGCCAGGAAAACCCAGCCCTCTATTCAAACATTGCAGGGGGCTGGGCCCAGCTTGTGAGTGTTGAGAAATAAGAAGTTGAGGAGTCTAAAGGCTTAAAATCTGAATTAGTAACGGAAAACGCTGAGATACCCACCAAGCAGCTAATAAAAAGACACTGGGATTAATGTTTGAGATAAAGGCTCTTAATCAGATCTGGGTTGAACTGACTTTCCTGATGAATTGAGCAATCCAATAATATAAATAATTAACACCGGCACCGCACATCAAACAGAGGTGCAAAAAAAACAGGCTTTAAATATCAGTCATTTATTCTAATTCACATTTTTTAATATTCTGAGCTTCGCATTTAAAATTTGGACTGTGACAAAATCTGCCAGATAAGATCCCGACTGCGTATTTTCCCTGACTTTCAGTCTCGCCCCCGTGGATTGCTCTCTCGGCTCCTGGTTGAAAGGGTTGTGGGTTTCAGTTCCACGCCAGGGATTTGAGCGCTCAATCCAGGCTGACGTCCCCTCCGTGTGCCGGTACTGCAGCCGTGCTGTACTGCCAGAGGTGTCGTCCTTGGGGTTGAGACGGGAAGGGGGCTGGGGGGGGCTCCACCTTACCCCCCCCCTGGGATGGATGCCATGGGCGCCACTTCAGAGAAGAGCAAGGGAGTTCTTCACAGCGTCCTGGAGCTGATGCTTCTCGCTCAACGGGCATGGCAAAATACCTTCTCGCCGTTATTAGAGGGACCTTGATGTGCGCAAATGCGTTGTCACATTTCTTGCGTTGCAACAGACGTTAACTGTTCAGCGTAGAGTTCGTTGGCTGTGAAGGTGCTTTGGGAAGTTCTGAATTTGATCTGATTGAAACACAGAAGATCCTGAGGGGACTTGACAGGGCCGCTGCTCAGAGAATGTACAGTGCAGAAGGAGGCCATTCGGCCCATCGAGTCTGCACCGGCTCTTGGAAAGAGCACCCTACCCAAGGTCAACACCTCCACCCTATCCCCATAACCCAGTAACCCCACCCAACATAAGGGCAATTTTGGACACTAAGGGCATTTTATCATGGCCAATCCACCTAACCTGCACATCTTTGGACTGTGGGAGGAAACCGGAGCACCCGGAGGAAACCCACGAAGACACGGGGAGGATGTGCAGCCTCTACATAGACAGTGACCCAAGCTGATGGGGTGTTGCTCCTTGTGAGGGTATCTGGCGGGGGTAGGAGAGGGGGAGGAATTTCCTCTGTTGAGGGTTGTTAGTCTGTAGAATTTTCTACCCCGGAGAGCCGTGGAAGCTGTGTTATTGAATATATTCATGGCTGAGATAGACAGAGTTTTAGCTGGCAAGGGAGTAGACAGTTATTGGGGGCGGTTTGCAGGCAATTCCATTGAATGGTGCACAGGCTAAAGGGGCTGAATGGCCTACCTACCCCTGTTCCTATTTCTAATAATCCAGTGTTCAAAGGTGCAGTTCTTCTTTCTGCCTCTTTTACCTGCTGATCATTTGCAATCTTTTGGTTTGTAAATTTGAAAAGGGGCCAATATTTAGGCTGTTCGGTATTTTCTTAACATTCTGTGAGTCCATTCTCCGTCTATCTGTATTCGAACTGTAACAGAATAAACATGTTTACATCAAGACATTTTGACAAGCTTTGGTTTGGAAAAAGAAAAGCGTAAACATTCTGTTTCCATTATCCCTTGAATTGCCGAATGTGTAAATGTTCTTCTCTCCAAAGGGCATCCGTCCCTTCAGGCAAGTAAGCCTTGTGCGCCTGTGTTCTCTGAGGCTCAGAGTTACAAAGCCAGCGGGTTATGTGCAAAGCAACCAGCATTTATAACTCACTCCCCCTTGCCGATTTCAAGAACATAAGTCGGATAAGGGCGCGGCACAATAGATGCAATCAACCTAACTCTCGAGGGGGAAATGGGTCTTTTTTTTTATTGAGGGTCGGGAGAAGCTGGCCTTGGTGTGAGGCAGGGCTCAGTGAGTAGCACTCCCGCCCCCGCATCAGGAGGTTGCTGGTTCAGCTCCCACTTCAGGGACTCGAGCACAGGGGAGGCTCGTTGCGAAGTACTGAAGGAGGTGCTGCACTGTCGGATGTGCTGTCTCGCCGAGGAGGTGCAAAAATCAAGGATCCGTTGGCCATCACTGAGGAAGAACGGCATTATATCAGTGAGCTATAGGGGAGCTCTCATCTGTATCCTTCCCGATATTAATTCCTCCGCTAACGGCACCAAGACAGATCTGGTCATTATCACATTGTTCTTTGTAAGTGTTTGCTGTGTGCAAATTGGCTCTGTGTTTCCTACATAGCAACAGTGACGCCGTTGCACCACGGTAGGTTGAACTAAGCCTGTGCACCATTACAAAGTTCTTATAATAATAATTATTGTCACAAGTAGGCTTACATTAACACTGCAATGAAGTTACTGTGACAAGCCCTAAAGAGAATGTCCTATATTTATTGCTTAATTTGAAGTGTATGGGGTTGATAGGCCCCCTTGCGAACTTCGGTTGCCCAGAGTTCAGTAGTGCCAATGGAGGACCCTGTCTGCTCCTTGTTGGCAATTCTCTGGTGGGCTTCAGCTGAGAGTGAAATGTCCGTACTCCTCTCTTTCCCCCCCTCCCCCCCTCCGTTCCCTGACCCGCCTTAGACTAACTGCAACAAATCCTGATCACCCCATACTCGCTGACCGCCATCGACTCTTAGCTCGAATTTAAAAATTCCCATCGTTTTAAACCCCTCCTTGGCCTCGCCCTTCCCAATGTCTGTGACTTCCTGCAGCCCGTGAATCCTCTGGGATAACTGCACCCATTCGATTCTGCCTTATTGCGGCAGTTTGATTGGATTGGATTGGATTTGTTTATTGTCACATGTACAGTGAAAAGTTTTCTGTGAGCAGCTTAAACAGATCATTAATTAATTGGAAGAAAAGGGAACAAAAGAAAATACAAAATAGGGCAACACAAGGTATACAATGGAACTACATAAGCACCGGCATCGGATGAAGCATACAGGGGTGTAGTGTTAATGAGGTCAGTCCATAAGAGGGTCGTTTAGGAGTCTGGTGACAGTGGGGAAGAAGCTGTTTTTGAGTCTGTTTGTGCGTGTTCTCAGACTCCTGCATTTCCTGCCCGATCGAAGAAGTTGGAAGAGTGAGTAAGCCGGGTGGGAGGGGTCTTTGATTATGCTGCCCGCTTTGCCCAGGCAGCGGGAGGTGTAGATGGAGTCAATGGATGGGAGACAGGTTTCTGTGATGGACTGGGCGGTGCTCACGACTCTCTGAAGTTTCCATCACTCCACCATTCCCGGCCTTGCCTTCAGCGGCCTGGGCCCCCAAGTGAAGCCTAGCGGAAAAACTGGTTGAAGGATGGTGTTGGATGAGGTTTTTACTCAAACAATGCCAAGTATGCAGTCGCCCCGCAGTTTTAATAAGCATCGCCACACATGCTCGAGTTAAACCCCAGCACATAAGCAAATACAATTAATATGCAGCAGTAAACTCTTGAATTTCCTGTCCAAATCTCTGTCCGTTTCCTCCCCCTTTTGAATGCTCCTTGGAGCAATACCTCTGACCAAACATTCGATCATCTTTCCTCGTAGCTCCTGGTTTGGCTTTAGTGCAGTGGTCGGAAACCTGCTGCCCGAGTGCAGTTTGTTGACCGTTGCCCACGCGCAGGATTGGCACGTTCCGCTGACCGTTTGATTTATTCGTTCGCGGGAATTTGTTGCCCATCCCTAATTGCCCTGGAACCGAATGGTTTTGCTCGGCCAGAGGGCAATTAAGAGTCGACCGCGTTGCTGTGGGTCTGGAGTCGCAGGTAGGCTAGACCGGGTAAGGGCGGCAGATTTCCCTCGCTAAAGGACAGTCCTGGACCAAATGTCGGCCATCAATGATTTTGTGGCCATCATTCCAGGTTTCTATTATCAAATTCAAATTGCACCATCAGCCAGGCCCCGAGAGAGTGACCCTGGGTCTCTGGATTGCTAGTCCAGTGAAGTACCACCACATCACTGCTTCCCCTTCCAGTCTGACTGCAGTGATTCTCACGTAAAGCAAGGACGAGTGAAGTGATTGCTCCCAACATTGACTGTGAGAGCCATGCGCTCCCTCTGCGTCCAAAGTGGAAATATTTATTTTGTTTTTGACCAATTGACGATGAAATTTCTATTAATATATAAATGATTAAGCATTTTCTATAACTCCCTGTGAAATATTCGGCCTGCATTAAATGTATTTTATTTTACTCATGGGGTCATGGTCCGTGAACATGTCTGATTTTAATCTTGCGGCCCACTGAGATGGCCGGCGTCTCTACACGTCCCGATGGGCCTCCCACGCACGAGCCGGCTAGGAATTAGCCGCATGTGGGCGGTTCAGGATTTTTAAGATCGGTTCGGCCCGTGTGCATGACCAACGTAAAAGATCAGAACTGCGCATGTGTAGCTCTTTCCGGCTGCACACGCACGGTCCGGATTTCCAACAAAAAACATTCCATAACGCATAGGAGCAGAATTAGGCCACTCGGCCCATCCAGTCTGCTCCGCCATTCAATCATGGCTGATATTTTTCTCATCCCCATTCTCCTAACTTCTCCCCATAACCTCTGATCCCCTTATTGATTAAAAACCTATCTATCTGTGCTTTAAAGACACTCAGTGATTTGGCCAACACAGCCTTCTGCGGCAAACAGTTCCACAGATTCACCACCCTCTGGCTGAACAAATCCCTCCTCATCTCTGTTTTAAAGGATCGTCCCTTTAGTCTGAGATTGTGTCCCCTGCTTCTAGTTTTTCCTAAAAGTGGAAACATCCTCTCCACGTCCACTCTATCCAGGCCTCGCAGTATCCTGTAAGTTTCAACAAGATCCCCTCTCATCCTTCTAAACACCAACAAGTACAGACCCAGAATCCTCAACCGTTTCTCATACGACAAGCTCGTCATTCCAGGGATCATTCTTGTGAACCTCCTCTGGACCCTTTCCAAGGCCAGCACATCCTTCCTTAGATATGGGGCCCCAAACTGCTCACAAGACTCCAAATGGGGTCTGACTAGAGCCTTATACAGCCTCAGAAGTATATCCCTGGTCTTGTATTCTAGCCCTCTCGACATGAATTCTAACATTGCATTTGCCTTCCTCGCTGCCGACTGAACCGGCACGTTCCGTACCGCACATGTGTACTGGCTGACAGGAGATCCCAGATCCTTTGGGCATTAGAGATGCCGACCACAGATGCCGAAGAACCTGTGAAACCTGCGCATGAACGCAAAAAGGGCGTAGAGGCCTGGGAGAAGCGAGAGAGAGATGGGAGGGAGGGGTTAAATAAAGGAGAAAAGACAGAGGGAAGTGAAAGGGAAGAAGACAGGTCAGAAACATGAACCAATAGAGTGAAGAAAAGGATCAAGAGGCTCCAATATTATATTTGACATGCAAACGGTGATAAGGCTTTCATTGTAAACTTCTTAAACTAATGCCAATTATATTAAATGGTGGCTTGACATGTTTTTAGGAGGTTTTAGAGATAAAAGGCTTTGCGAGTGGCAGTTCAGTTGGAAAAAATAGGAGGTGTGCCTCAAAATGTTTTCAGTGTAGAAGCGTGCCGTGGCGTAAAAAAGGTTGGAACCACTGAACTAGAGAAAGCAAGGCTGTGCAACTCCTGGGAAGAGAATTGTTTTGCAAATGAGGAATAAATTGACCATAATGTTTCTATATAAAGCTGTTCAACCTTTCCATGTCGTTGTCCTTCTCTTCAGTGTACTCCAGCGCAGTGACCCTGTTACGTTGCTCCAAATTTTAGGTGCACTGAATAATTTTAGTGTACTGAATGTTTGAGGACAAGCGATGCTCAAATTGAATTGTGTCCAGACCACAGCAGTCTGCTCACCTCTCTACGCTCAACCTGTGGAGCTCATCCTCCACACAAGCCTTCGCCCACCTCTTTCCATCAAACTCTTCTCAGCATATCCTTTTGTGCCTTTCTCCCTCGTAAGCGTATCCAACTTTGCTTTCAACCTGCTGCATTTGGTCTGTGGAAGTACAGACGATGATAAAGGAAGAACCAGTTTACCTTTATGTGACCTCAGGACTTTTGTGCACATCGCTGATTAGGCCAACATTTATTGTCCATTTCTAATGGTCCTTGGGATGGTGGTGGTGAGCTGCCTTCTTGAACCGCTGCAGTCCCTGAGGTGTAGGTACACCCACTGTGGTGTTAGAGAGGGAATTCCAGGATGTTGATCTAGCGACAGTGATGGGGTGGTGAGTGACTTGGAGCGGAACCTCCAGGTGGTGGGGTTCCCAGGTATCTGCTGCCCTTGTCCTCTTAGATGGCAAAGGTCACGGGTTTGGAAGGTGCTGTCAAGGAGCCTTGGTGAGTTGCTGCAGTGCATCTCGTAGATGGTCCATACGGCTGCTACTGTGTGTCAATGGTGGAGGTTTTTGAATCTTTATGGAAGGGATGCCAGTCAAGCGGGCTGCTTCGTCCTGGATTGTGTTGAGCTTCTTCTTGAGTGTTGTTGGAGCTGCACTCATCCAGGCAAGTGGAGAGTATTCCATCACATTCCTGACTTGTGCCTTGTAGATGGTGGACAGGCTTTGGGGAGTCAGGAGGTGAGATACTCAGTGCCACCCAGGATTCCCAACCTGTTGGAATATGTTGCAGTTTATCATGTTATTATAGCTTTCAGTTTATTTGTTTTGAAAGGTACACAAGAGGAGGAAGCAATTCAGTCTCTCCGAACATGCACCACCATTCAAATAGATCATGACTGATCTGTACCATAACTCCATTGATCCACCTTGACCCCAACGTCTTCACACTGACCCGACCTTCAGGAAGTTCCCAGTTAAAATGTGTGTTGCCTCCCCCCCCCCCCCCCCCATTTCAAATCCTAATCATGGGCATATTCCATAAACATAAATTCCGAATTCAGAGGATAAACATTTTTGGCAAAGTAGAAATTGGCTTTGAAGGTGATGAACGTCTGCATGTGGTTATGTTGACGCTTTCTCTGCAGACCTGTGCAATGTGGATCCCGTTAAAAGTTATTCATCCAGTGGCAGCACAGTGGTGGAGTGGGTTAGCCCTGCTGCCTCACAGCGCCGAGGTCCCAGGTTCGATCCTGGCTCTGGGTCACTGTCCGTGTGGAGTTTGCACATTCTCTCTGTGTTTGTGTGGGGTTTGCCCCCCACAACCCAAAGATGTGCAGGGTAGGTGGATTGTCCACGCTGAATTGCCCCCTTAATTGTAAAAAATGAATTGGGTACTCTTAATTTATAAAAAAAAAGTTATAATAAAAGTTATTGGTCCAGATTTTGCTTACAAAATAATGACGCCTGAATGATGCTCGACATTCTTAATGTGCAGATCAGCCAGCTGCCTATGGCCAAGGAGAGGAACGGGCGGCATGGTGGTTAGCACTGCTGCCTCGCGGCGCCAGGGACCATGGTTCCATTCTGGCCTTGGCTGACTATCTGCGTGGAGTTTGCACTTTCTCTCCCTGTATCTGCGTGGGTTTCCTCCGGGTGCTCCGGTTTCCTCCCACAGTCCAAAGATGTGCAGGTTAGGTAGATTGGTCACCCTTTTCTCCTGTAGTATAGATTGCTGATGGTATAAAATTCGGCATCTTTGTATTTGTCCTGATGAGTACATGGCAGAAAACTTTGGCAACATGCCTCTCTTCAACAATATTGAAGGCAGGCTATTGTTCTCACCATTCATCAAGATCACAGGATTCCCTGTTGCCACTTGTTGCAGCCTTATCATCTCGCACTTCCTAAAACTTGGGTGAGGCAAAAATGTTTTCGATCCCAAACATGCATAAACAGGTTCAGCTCGCAGGACAGGCAGGTTACAAGATGAAAAGCTCTGGCAACAGGTTGGGCTGTGAGATTAGAAGCACATCTTCTGGGAAATAGTGTGTGCCACCAACACAGAGGGGGGGAATTTCCTGCCAGTGTCTACGGCGTTTTGGGAGACTCGCCTGTCCCTCCTCCCAGGAACCCCCACCCTGGTGGAGGGGTCGCTTTCAGTGGGACAAAAAAATCCTACCGACGGGAAGTGCCGGAAACACCCCCCCCCCCCCCCCCCCCCCCCCCCCCAGCATTGTTGCTGATCAACAAGGTTTTTACTTTTGCGCGGGGGAACATTTTTAGTCCTTTCAACCAGGGTTTTCTTCAACCTCATCATCATCAAGATGCACTCTGCCAACCACCCCTTCGATCACCCTGTGCATCAGTTACGATGCTCACCCCCCAGTCCATGCTACTGAACATCACTGACTCCCAAAAGCCCAGAGGGCAAGTGCATACCTGACAGATAATTTACTCAGCAGTATCCAGAAAGTGTCTGGACATTTTGCAGTTGCGCTGGCTTACAGAATACTAATGGTTCCAGCTGTAATCATGGAAGCAACAGAGGCCCCTCTGGGCTCATTATATTTTAGCTGCAAGGATATTTCTACCCTGCCTGCAAAGATTAAGAAGTGGTTACTGCGGGGGTCAGTGTAGCATGGTGAAATATTGTCGGGGTTTTAAAAATACTGTGTCATTTTATCTTTGCTCTCCGAACGCTGTATCTCTATCCTTCGATCTCCTCATTATGTCAGTTCAGAGAGTTGATCCTGTCTGGCTGGCTCTAACCACTCAGTCAGAGACTGGGTGTGTGGACATTGTACAAAATTGTCAAGTCAATGTGGGTGAACCTTCACTCGCTGTGATTTCAGTGGGAGGGAGCACAATTTTCGAGTATCTTTTCACTGCCGTCACTTCTTTGTTATCTTGAACCATCAGCGGAGCTCATCATTAAAGCGGAGACAGTGACGTAGCAGTAATGTCACTGGACTAGTAATCCAGAGGCCCAACCTAATGTCGTGGAGGGGACGCCGGTTCAAATCCCACCACGGCAGCTGGTGGAATTTAAGTTTTTAAAAAAATAACTTTAGAGTACCCAATTCATTTTTTCCAATTAAGGGGCAATTTAGTGTGGCCAATCCACCTATCCTGCACATCTTGGGGCTGTGGGGGCGAAACCCACGTAAACACGGGGAGAATGTGCAAACTGCACACGGACAGTGACACCAGAGCCGAGACAATATGAAGCTGGTCTCCGTCATGGTGTACGTGAATGTATCATCGATTGTAGGGGGATAACCATCGCTAATGTCCTTTTAGGGAAGGAAATCGGCCGTCCTTACCCAGTCTGGCCGACACGTGACTCCAGACCCACAGCAACGCGGTTGATTCTTAGACCACAGACCATGGGTCATAGGTGCAGAATTAGGCCACTCGGCCCATCGAGTCTGCTCCGCCATTCAATCATGGCTGATATTTTCTCATCCTCATTCTCCTGCCTTCTGCCCTCTTAATTGCCCCCGACTGAAATGGCCGAGCGAGACACTCCATTCAAGGGCAAGGACAAATGCTGCTCTTTCCAAGGTGCCTGCAACCCAAGAAAGATTTTTTAAAATTGTAATTTAAAGATAATTATTTATGCTCGATCACCACAGTTACCTTTTCACCCAACTTGATCAGTTATATCACCTTCATAGGCCTCTGGCTCCACGTCACCCTTGGTTTATTAAAACTTCAGAGTGTTATTCTACAAATGCAAGGTATTCTTCGTTGGGTCACGTTGAATGTACAGCCGGGAAACAAGCCATTCAGTCGAAGTTTATGCTGTGTACAAACTTCCCGCCACCCTACCTCACCTCACCCCCAACAGCGTACCATTCTATTCCTTCCTTCCTCATCCTTACGGAGATTCCCCTTGAAGGCATCCATTCTAGACATCTCAACCGCCCCGTTTGATTGTGCAGTCCACATTCTTTAAGATAAGAGCCCAAAATCTCAGAATCGTTACGGCACAAAGGGGGGGCCATTCGGCCCATCCTGTCTGCACTGTGACAGCGTGACTTAGTGCCATTCTCCTGCCTTTCCACCCTATCCCTGCACATTGTTTCTAGTGAAATAACCATCTAACGCCCTCTTGGAGGCCTTGATTGAACTTGCCTCCACCGCACTTCCAGGCCGCGCATTCCTGACCCCAACTCTCGCTGCGTGAAAATGTTTTTTTCTGGCATCACATTTGCTTCATTTGCAAAGCACTTTAAATCTGTGCCCACCCGCTCTTGATCCTGTTACACGGGGTAACAATGCTCTGTGCTGCCATCTCCGGGATGAGACATTCAGCTGACACCCTGGCTGGGATTCTCCCCTACCCGGCGGGGCGGGGAGTCCCGGCGTGTTGGAGTGGCTTGAACCACTCCTTCGTCAGGCCGCCCCAAAGGTGCGGAAGTCTCCACACCTTTAGGGGCCAAGCCCTCACATTGTGCCACGCCAGCCGGGGCCGAAAGGACTTCGCCGGCCGACGTAAGTCCGCGCATGCGCCAGAGTGTCAGCGGTTGCTGACGTCATCCCGGCGCATGCGGAGCGGAGGGGGTCTCCACCATGGCGAAGGCGGAAGAAAAAGAGTGCCCCCACGGCACAGGCCCGCCTGCCGATCGGTGGGCCCCGATCGCGGGTCAGACCACCGTCCCGGGATCAGATCCCCCCCCCGGACCTCGGCGCCCGCCCACGCCGCCAATCCCGCCGGTCAGGTAGGTGTTTGATTCCCGCCGGCGGGAGAGGCTTGTCAGCGGCAGGACTTTGGCCCACCGCGGGCCGGAGAATCGCTGCGGTGAGCCCGCCGACCGGCGAGGCGCGATTCCCACTCCCGCCGAATCTCGGGTGGCGGAGAATTCGGGACACGGCGGGGGCGGGATTGACGCCGGCCCCGGGCGATTCTCCGACCCGGCAGGGGATCGGAGAATCCCGCCCCCCTGTCTGCCATCTTACGGGGGCATTGTCAGTCTTTTGTGTGACGGATTGCTGTGCGTAAATTGTCCGCTATATTTCCCGTCTGACAACAGTTCCTATATTGCCGAAGTACTTCATTGGCTGTAAAATGTTTAGGGATGGCCTGAGGTGGTGAACGCCATATAAATGCAAGTTATTTTCATTAATGTTCTTGCACATTGTTATCATTGACTCAATTTTCTCTTTTAAAAAAAAATCACAGGGTGAGGGGGGAAGGGACAAGGGGAGTACACAAGGGAGCGGGAGGGCAATGGGCCAGAGGGGGGAGGGACCATCGACCGAGCCAGAAGGCGGCGAAATGTAGATAGGGTCAATTTTAAAAAAGACGAAATAAATCTTTCTGCTCAATAAAATAAATTAACGCGGGTAAGAAAAATGTGATGTGTATATATACTATTGTTTATAAATATACGAAATGCCAATCAAAAGATTTTTTTTAAAGAATCAGTGCAAAAAGTGCAGTTAGCCTGTGTTTGACAGAATACTATGTGGGAGCTGACAGCACCTTGAGGATTTCTGATCATCATTTAAAAACTTGGTCCTTTTTTGGGTTGCATGTCCGTTTAATCGTTCTGAATCTGCTTCAGCTTATATTTAGAAATGTTTCCACAATTCTGAGGCGGTAAAGCTATCAACAGTGGCTTCGATAGTGCCTTAACATAGAACATACAGTGCAGAAGGAGGCCATTCAGCCCATTGAGTCTGCACCGACCCACTTAAGCCCTCCTAACCTTTTTTTGGTCACTAAGGGCAATTGACCCTGGCCAATCCACCTAACCTGCACATTTTTGGACTGTGGGAGGAAACCGGAGCACCCGGAGGAAATCCACGCAGGCACAGGGAGAACGTGCAGACTCCGCACAGACAGTGACCCAAGCGGGAATCGAACCTGGGACCCTGGCGCTGTGAAGCCACAGTGCTATCCACATGTGCTGCCCACGGTAGGGGGCAGGTTTTTTAAATGTCCCCCTTTAGGGGGGAAGGTTTTTATTCAAATGTCGAGAAAGGCTGACTGCGAGTAGGTTTTGCAGTGTCACCCAGTGAGTATTTGATCTGTCCTTCTCCCTCTCCTGAGCCCCTTCGAGTGTTGGGTTGATCCCACTTTAAAACGCCTGTTCGAACTTGACTGACCGATGTGACCATTTCCTTCCAGGACAGCCGACACAACATGTCAAGACCCCTGCTGACCAGGTCTCCCGTATCTCCGCTGACTAACCAGGGCATCCCGACCCCGGCACAGCTCACCAAATCCAACGCCCCGGTGCACATTGACGTGGGAGGTCACATGTACACCAGCAGTTTGGCAACGTTAACCAAGTTTTCTGATTCAAGGTAAATGTGGCAAATGAACGTAAGGCGGCACATTTCTGTTGGCAAACAGCTGCTTGGTGTCACGGAACGTGAATCCTGCTTGTGGACAAAAAAAAAGAGACGTGCTGCTGAATCTTTTCACCATGCACTCATCAGAACGAATACAAGAATCTCAAATTTCAAGCGGATTGCAACAATTTATACTTCAGGCTTGGAGGGTGCTGAAGCTTTGGCAACATGTCTCTCAGCAATGTACATATTTGTTTTTTAATTGTTCGGAAAGTATATTCAGAGTGAACCAGGGCCAGAGGACTGGCGGAGGCAATTTAGCCCCTCAAGCCTGCTCCGCCATTCAATAATAGTAATAATCTTTATTGTCACAAGTAGGCTTGCAATGAAGTTACTGTGAGAATCCCCTCGTCGCCACACTCCGGCGCCTGCTCGGGTACACAGAGGGAGAATTCAGAATGTCCAAATTACCTAACAGCACGTCTTTCAGGACTTGTAGGAAACCGGAGGAAACCCACTCCGACACGGGGAGAGCATGCAGACTCCGCACAGACCGTGACCCAGCCAGGAATCTAACCTGGGACCCTGGCGCTGTGAAGCCACAGTGTAACCACTGTGCTACCCTGCTGCCCAAATTTCAAACGGTCATGGCTGATCTGGCTGTAACCTCAACCCCACATTCCTGCCGACCTCCGATAACCTTTCACCCTCCTTGTTTATCACAAATCTATCTACCTCTGCCGCAACAATATTCAACGGCTCTGCTTCCACTGTCTTTTGAGGATGAGTGTTCCAAAAACTCAGGACCCACCCCCCTCCTCCGAGAGAAAACAAATTGCCTTGTCTTTGTCTTAAATGAGCGACCCCTTATTTTTAAACAGTGACTCCAGTTCTCGATCCTCCCACAAGAGGAAACACCCTCTCTACATCCACCCAGTCAACACCCTTCACGATCTTAAAAGGTTTCAACCAAACGCCGTTGTCCCATATCCCTTAATACCATTGGTAACAAAAATCTGTGAACCTTAGCCTGTAGAAGTACTTCCTCATGTCACTCCTGAAATCTCTGGCTTTAAATATGTCCCCTGGCCCAAGACGCCCCCAGCCAGAGGAAATAATTTCTCTCCATCTGTCTTATCTGTTTCCCCTTATACCATGAAAGCTTTGATCAAATCACCCCGCTAGCTCACTAATTTCCAGAGAATGCAACCCTCATTTTTGTGACTTCTCTCCCTACTTTAACCCAAAAGGGTCCAGGCATCATTCTGGTAAATCTACGCTGCACCAAGGTCAAAACCGTCCACCCCGTGTAATTGGGACACCCAGACCCGTTCTCCCCTCCTCACTGTGGCCAGGGAATTTATAACAACAGCTACTTGCATACAGATAGCACCTTCAACATTATAAATCACCCCAATGCCCTCCCCGGGAACAGTGATTGGAAAGAATTAGACACTGAGTCTCAAGAGGATGATAGAATCATAGAATTTACAGTGCAGTAAGGAGGCCATTCGGCCCATCGAGTCTGAACCGGCCCTTGGAAAGAGCACCCTACCCAAACACTATCCCAGTAACCCCACCCAACCATTTTGGACACTAAGGGCAATTTAGCATGGCCAATCCACCTAACCTGCACACCTTTGGACTGTGGGAGGAAACCGGAGCACCCGGAGGAAACCCACGAAGACAGGGGGGAGAACGTGCAGACTCCACACAGACAGTGACCCAAACCGGAAATCGAACCTTGGACCCTGGAGCTGTGAAGCAACTGTGCTAACCACTGTGCTACCGTGCTGCCCGGTGACTAGGACAGGTGACTAATAGCTTGGTTGAAGAGGTGGGTTATGCGGAGGTAGAGAGTTGTCAGGGAGGGTGTGGCTTTGGCTACTGTCAATGGCGGAGTGCTGAAAGTCGGTGATGTGCAAGAGACATCAGTGAGAGGAACACAGAAGTATGGTAGGATTGAAGAAGGTCACAGAGATTGGGAGGAAGCAAGGGATTTGAAAACGAGGGTGGTAATTTCAAAATTCTCAGAGGTGAGGAATCCTGCAGTGAGTAACTCACCTGCTGACTCCCCAGAGACTGTCCACCATCTACAAGGCACAAGTCTGGAGTGTGATGGATGAGTGCAACTCCAACACCCAAAAGCTCGACACCATCCAGGACAAAGAAACCCGCTTGATTGACACCCCATCCGCTATCACCCACTCCCTCCGGCGCCCAGTGGCAGCTGGTGTATCATCTCCCAAGATGCAATGCAGGAACTCATCTCGGCTCCTTACATAGGACCTTCCAAACCCATGACCGCTACCCTCTAGATCTAGGAGGCCAAGGGCAGCAGAAGCATGGGACACCACCACCCCTCCAAGCCACTCACCACCCCGACGTGGAAACATTGCCGTTCCTTCACTGCCACTGGGCCAAAATCCTGCAACGCCCTCCCTAACAGCACTCTGGGTGTACCTACACCACGTGGACTGCAATGGTTCAAGCAGGCAGCTCACCACCATTTTCCAAGGGCAATTAGGGATGGGTAATAAATACTGGCCTTGTCTAGCCAGCGTCGCCCACATCCCCTGAGTGAATAATAAAAATAATTGACTTTTTCGCAGACCTGGGATTAATGGAAGTCAGTAAGCACAGGGGTGCGATGGGTGATCAGGAGGTGGTGCAAGTTAGGAGATGCCATCAGAGGTTCCGATGAGGTTGTCTCAACGGAAGGTCAAAGGTGAGAGTCTGGCCTAGGAGACACAGAGGGTCAATCAGGGGTTCATAGTCCAGTTAGGTGTATTTTGTAGATTCCAGTATGGCGTTCCCCAGAAAAATTCAACCCACTTTAGTTATTTAATTTAAATTTTCTTTAAATCCTTATTGTCACAAGTAGGCTTACATTAACACTGCAATGAAGTTACTGTGAAAAGCCCCTAGAGTCGCCACATTCCGGCGCCTGTTCGGGTACACAGAGGGAGAATTCAGAATGTCCAATTCACCTAACAAGCACGCCTTTCAGGATTTGGAGGAAACCGGAGCACCCGGAGGAAACCCACGCAGACACAGGGAGAGCGTGCAGACTCCGCACAGACAGTGACCCAAGCCGGGAATCGAACCTGGGACCCTGGAGCTGTGAAGCTACCCACTGTGCTACCGCGCTGCCCCTTTTTTAAATGTGTCTCCCTTTAGTCTTGCTTTCCTGCAGAAAAAATGCTCGGCATCCCAAGAGATCACCTTAAGAGTCACTGATGCAAAATGGGATCTGCACGGTGGCCCGGTGGTTAGCACTGCTGCCTCACAGCGCCAGGAACCCGGGTGAGTTCCGACCTCGGATGACTGTCTGTGTGGAGTTTGCACTTTCTCCCGTGCCTGCGTGGGTTTCCTCCGGGTGCTCCGGTTTCCTCCCACTGTCCAAAGATGGGCAGGTTGGGTGGATTGGCCATGATAAATTGCCCCAAGATTAGGTGGAGCTACGGGGGATAGGGCACAGTATTGGGCCTAGGTAGGATGCTCTTTTGGATGGTCGGTGCAGATTCGATGGACCAAATGGCCTCCTTCTGCACTGTAGGGATTCTATGATTCTATGAAAATGCACTAAATACGAACATACGAAGTAGGAACAGAAGTGGGCCACTCAGCCCCTCGAGCCTGCCCTACCATTCAATAAGGTCATGGCTGATCTGAGTGTAACCTCACCCCCACATTCCTGCCTACCCCCCATAACCTTTCACCCTCTTGCTTACCAAGAAACTATCTAGCTCTGCCTTAAAAATATTCAAAGGCTCTGCTCCCGCAGCCTTCTTTAGAGAACAGAGTAACCTTGCTCCGTTGCTTCAGACTGCGTAGACAGATGGGGCTTGTAGTTTGTAGACCTCCCCCCTGCTCTGTCTTGCAGAATCAGCCGGTCCACGATGACCCGACTCCTTCCTGAATCCAGGAGTGGGCATCTTGCTCATATATCCTTCCCGTGGGCCATTCCTATTGATCCTGGAGCAACTAACTCTGGGGCTTAGGAATTTCTAAGTGGCAGCTTGTTGCTAACTTGAGGGCCAGAGATGACTTGAACGTCGGGGAATGTCATCGAGTAATTGCTCTGTTGGAAAACCAGTCATTGGCGGCGTTCGCGGGTTCCGTTTCTAGTCGAGGGGACATCCAAGAATTTATTTTAGGCAGGGAACTGTTGTGATCGGCATGGTAGCACCTTGGTGGAAGCCACTTCAGCAATGACTTTGAGAAGGATATTGGATAAATACTCAAAGGGGGGAATAGTTGTTGGGCTCTGGGAGAAAGAGCATTGGGGAAGTGGAGCTGATCAGTTAGCTCTTTTTCAAAGACCCAGCACATGCTCAATCGGCTGGATGCGTTCCTCCTGTGCTATGCCATCCGTTACATGGGGCAGCACGGTAACACAGTGGTTAGTGCAGTTGCTTCACTGCTCCAGGGCCCCAGGTTCGATTCCCGGCTTGGGTCACTCTGTCTGTACAGAGTCTGCACGTTCTCCCCGTGTGTGCGTGGGTTTCCTCCGGGTGCTCCGGTTTCCTCCCACAGTCCAAAGACGTGCAGGTTAGGTGGATTGGCCATGCTAAATTGCCCTTAGTGTCCAAAACAAAAGGTTAAGTGGGGTTACTGGATTACGGGGATAGGGTGGAGGTGTGGGCTTGGGTGGGGTGCTCTTTCCAAGGGCCGATGCAGACACGATGGGCCGAATGGCCCCCTCCTGCACTGCAAATGCTATGATTCAACGATTAATGCAATGGCGGAGCTTACGGCTTTAACAAAAAAGTAAGAGGTGGTGACACCGCCTGACATTAACTCAAGAGCAACTCTATGCCATTTCGCATTTGCCGTTGTGATATATTTGTGCCCCGTTCCTGATCTAAAATTTACCAGACCGATGTCCAACACTTGGGAGTTTTCTTCTTGCAGAATTGGTCGTCTGTTCGACGGAACTGAACCCATCGTCCTGGACAGCCTCAAGCAACATTACTTCATCGACAGAGATGGTCAGATGTTCCGCTACATTTTAAACTTCCTTCGCACCTCAAGACTCCTCATTCCTGATGATTTCAAAGTAAGTCGTTGTGCTCAAAGTGTGTAAAAGGTGCAGTTTAGAATCGGGAAACGGTGGTGAAATTCTCCCAACAATTTCCAATGAGCACTGGCACTAAACTCACTTGGCTGGGGTAATGTTTGACTTTGTTTCTTCAGGATTTGAGCATCACTGGCAGGCCAACGCTTAGTGGCAATCCTTAATTACTCCCGTGAAGCTGTATCAGGGGTGTCTGCACCCTACCTAGGCCCACTCCCCGGCCCTATCCCCACAACCTAGTAAACCCATCTAATCATTGGACACTGAGGGGCAATTTAGCATGGCCAGTCCACCTGCTCATTTGCAAAGAACATACAAGTTTACAGTAATCTGGAAGGTCGCTACGAAGGAGGCTAACATTTTCCAGATGTTTCATTTTTTAAAAAAGTGCCCAATTGCCATGTTGCGATTTGCACTGATAATAATAATCTCTATTATCACAAGTAGGCTTGCATTAACACTGCACATCTTTGGTCTGTGGGAGGAAACCGGAGCACCCGGAGGAAACCCACGCACACACGGGGAGGATTTGCAGACTCCGCACAGACAGTGACCCAAGTCGGAATTGAACCTGGGACCCTGGTGCTGTGAAGCAATTGTGCTATCCACAATGCTACCGTGCTGCCCTAGAGCAGGTTAGGTGGCTTGGCCATGATAAATTGTTCCTCAATGTCCAAAGATGTGGGGTTGCGGGGGTAGGGCGGGGGTGTTGGCCTAGTTAGGGTGCTCAGAGGGCCGGTGTAGGCTCAATGGGCCCAATGGCCTCCTTCTGCACTGTAGGGATTCTATGGTTCTATTCTCTGAAAATCTCCTTTCTCTCCTGTGCCTAAAACTCCTAAACAGGAAATAGGCTTGAGTGGTGTCAGGCAGAAATACCAGCAATACACAGAGTTACAGCACTGAACATGTAATACAAGAACACTGTATCAATGTTTGAAAACATCCCTCACGGAAGCAGTACTAACAAAAGTTAGTCACGTGAAGTGGTATTGGTTTTGTGTATTGCCATGTGTCCCGAGGTACAGTGAAAAGTATTTTTCTACGTGCAGCTCAAACAGATCATTCCGTACATGAAAATAAAATATGTAATAGGGCAACACAAGATACACAATGTAAATACATAGCATCAGGTTCACTCCACGGGCCTCAGAGGTTCATCAAACCTGCAAGAGAACATAAAAGAGAAAGGTTAGTGTTAGAATTAAATTTTAAGAGATTAGCACGGTTATAGGAGATGTAAAAAGAGGATCTATGTGAGAGCTCGCAGAGAGTCTCCTTGCCCCAACGTTTTAGTTATTTCTGTGCATAGATCTCTCTCCTGGTTCTTGTGCCCCACAGACTTTAACTTCTCTCTGACTTGGAAATATATCACTGTTCCTTCACTGTCGCTGGGACAACATCCTGGAACTGCCTCCCTAACAGCACAGTGGGTGTACCTACACCTCAAGGACTGCAGCGGTTCAAGAAGGCAGCTCACCACCACCTTCTGAAGGGCAACTAGAGATGGGCAATAATTGCTGGCCAAACCAGCGACGCCCACATCCCCGAAATGATTTTTTTTTTTAAATCAACACAGAATTCCCAGTCTCTGACCTGCTTGTGTAGCCAAAGTATTCATATGGCAAATCCAATTCAGTTTCTGCCCAATGGTAACCTCCAGGATGTTCATAGTGGGGGATTCAGTGATGGTAATGCCATTGAACGCCTGGGGTAATGATTAGATTCTCTCTTGTTGAAAATGGTCATTGCCTGGCACTTGTGTGGCGCGACTGTAACTGCCGCATGTCAGCCCCAAGCCTGGATATTGCCCAAGTCTTGATGCATATGAACACGGATGCTTCAGTGCCTGAGGAGTCACAAATAGTGCTGAACATTGTGTTGATGGTGGGAAGGAAGCAGCTGAGGAGTGTTGGGCCGAGGACACTACCCTGAGGGGCCCCGGCAGTGATGTCCCAGGGCTGAGATCTGCAACAACCATCTTCCTTTGCGAACTCCAACCAGCGGAGAGTTTACCCCCAGATTCCAGTTTGGCTAGGGCTCCTTGATAACTAGGTCAAATGTTGCCTTAATGTTGAGAGCAGGCACCTCCCCTCTGGAATTACGTTCTTTTGTCCAAGTTTGAAGCAAGGCTGTAATGAAGTCAGGAGTGACCCTGCCAGAACCCAAACTGAGTGTCATTGAGTAGGTTATTGCTGAGTAAATGCCGCTACCCCTTTCATCACTTTACTGATTAGGATGATGAGGAGGTCGTTGTTCAGTTTGGATTTGTCCTGTTTCTTGTGTACAGGACACACCTGGGCAATTTTCCACATTGCCGAGTAGATGCCGGTGTGGTAGATGTACTGGAGCAGCTTGGCTAGGGGCGAGTTCTGGAATATTGTCAGGGCCCCTAGCCTTTGCCGTATCCAGTGCCGAGTGAATCGATTTGGCTGAAGACTGACATCTGTGATGTTGGGGACCTCTGGAGGAGGTGATGGATGATCCACTCAGCACATCTGGCTGAAGATTGTAGCGAATGCCTCAGCCTTGTCTTTTGCACAGATGTGCTGGGCTCCTCCATCATTGAGGATAGGGATATTTGTGGAGCCTCCTCCTCCAGTGAGTTGTTTGATTGTCCCCCACCATTCACAGCTGGATGTGGCAGGACTATAGAGCTTCGATCTGATCTGATGTTGGATCGCTTAGCTCTGTCTGTAACCTGCTGTTTTTGCTGTTTGGCCACAAGTAGTCCTGTGTTGTAGCTTCACCAGGTTGACACCTCATTTTTCAGTATGCCTGGTGTTTATCCTGGCATGCTCTCCTGCACTCTTCATTGAACCGGGGTTGATCCCCTGGCTGGGTGGTAATGGTAGAGTGGGGGATATGCCGGCCCATGAGGTTACAGATTGTGGCTATGTACAATTCTGCTGCTGCAGATGGCCCACAGCGCCTCATGGATGCCCAGCTTTGAGTTACGAGACTAGATCTGCTTTCTATCTGATGGGGTGGCTAAGCTCTTCTGGTGTCATAGAGTCTCCTTGTCTGCCCTGGGATCGCAATCGCGCATTTAAATACTTCTTAAATGTTATGAAGGTCTCTGCCTCCACCAACTTTTCAGGCAGCGAGTTCCAAACTCCCACCACCCTAGAACATAGAACACTACAGCGCAGTACGGGCCCTTCGGCCCTCGATGTTGCGCCGACCTGTGAAACCATCTGAAGCCTATCTGACCTACACTATTCCATTTTCATCCATATGTCTATCCAGTGACCACTTAAATGCCCTTAATGTTGGCGAGTCTACTACTGTTGCAGGCAGGGCGTTCCACACCCCGACTACTCTCTGAGTAAAGAAACTGCCTCTGATATCTGTCCTATATCTATCACCCCTCAATTTAAAGCTATGTCCCCTCATGTTGGTCATCACCATCCGAGGAAAAAGACTCTCACTGTCCACCCTATCTAACCCTCTGACTATCTTATATGTCTCTATTAAGTCACCTCTCAGCCTTCTCCTCTCTAACGAAAACAACCTCAATTCCCTGAGCCTTTCCTCGTAAGACCTTCCCTCCATACCAGGCAACATCCTAGTAAATCTCCTCTGAACCCTTTCCAAAGCTTCCACATCCTTCCTATAATGTGGTGACCAGAACTGCACGCAGTACTCCAGGTGCGGCCGCACCAGAGTTTTCACCCTCTGGGTGAAAAGCTTTTCCTCACATCCCCTCTAAACCTCCCGCACCTTACCGTAAATCTATGCCCCCTGGTCATTGACCCCTCCACCAAGGGGAAAGGTTTCTTCCTGTCTAATCTGTCTATGCCCCTCATAATTATATACATCTCAATCATGTCCCCCCCCCCTCAGTCGCCTCTGCTCCAAGGAAAACAACCCCAGTCTATCCAATCCCTCTTCATAATTAAAACTCTCCAACCCAGGCACCATCCTGGTAAATCTCCTCCGCACCCTTTCCAGGGCTATCACATCCCTCCTATAATGTGGATTCCAGAACTGCAACACAATACTCCAGCTGTGGCCTAACCAACGTTTTATACAGATCCAGCATAAACTTCCTACCCTTAAACTCTATGCCTCAGCTAATAAAGGCAGGTATACCATACGCCACCTTAACCACTGTATCCACCTGCTCTGGTACCTTAAGGGACTGGTGTACATGCACAACAAGGTCCCTCTGATCCTCGGTGCTTCCCAGGGTCCTGTCGTTTATCATGTATTCCTTTGCCTTGTTTGTCCTGCCCAAGTGCATCACCTCACACTTACCCGGATTGAATTCCATTGGCCACTGATCAGCCCATCTGACCAGCCCATCTATATCCTCCTGTAATCGAAGGCCATTCTCCTCTTTACCACCCCACCAATTTTCGTACCATCCACAAACTTACTGATCAACCCTCCTACATTCATGTCTAAATCATTTATATAAACCACAAACAGCAAGGACACTGATCCCTGCTGGACCCCACTGGACACAGGCTTCCAGTCAGAAGAACACTCCCTCGACCACCACCCTCTGCTTCCTGCCACTCCCTGTTCTGGCCAATATTTATCCATCAACCAACATCTCCTTAAAAATAAGCAGATCTGGTCGTCATCTCCTTGATATTTGTGGGATCTTGCTGTGTACATACTCTCTGCAACGTTTCCTACATTACAACAGGTGGCTACACTTGAAAGTGTGGTCGGCTGTCTGAGCTTTGGGACTTCCTGGGGTTGTGAAAGGCCTGGATATAAACGCACCTAGGTCTAACATAGGGGAGAAATATACCGAAATAGTAAAAGTCTTAGGAATATAGAAAGTCAGAGAGATCTAGGCGTGCAGGTCTACAGATCTTTGAAGGTGGCAACACAAGTGGACAAGGTAGTCAAGAAAGCATATGGAATGCTTGCCTTCATTGGACGGGGCATCGAGTATAAAAACTGGCAAGTCATGCTACAGTTGCATAGAACCTTGGGAAGGCCGCACTTGGAATATTGCGCACACTTCTGGTCGCCACACTAGCAGAAAGATGTGGAGGCTTTGGAGAGGGTGCAGAGGCAGTTTACCAGGGTGTTGCCTGTTCTGGAGAGTGTTAGCTATGTGGAGGCTGAATAGACTCGGACTGTTTTCATTAGAAATCAGAGGTTGAGGGGTGACCTGATAGAGGTCTACAAAATTATGAAGGGTATTGATAGAGTGGATGGGCAGGCGCTCTTTCCCAGGGTGGAGGGGTCAGTCACCAGGGGGCATAGGTTTACGGTCCGTGGGGCAAAGTTTAGAGGAGATGTGCGAGGCAGGTTTTTACGCAGAGGGTGGTGAGTGCCTGGAACACGTTGCCAGGGGAGGTTGTGGAAGCAGATACATTAACGGCTTTCAAAAGGCATCTTGACAAACACATGGATAGGATGCGTATAGAGGGATACGGCACAAGGAAGTGCTGAGGGTTTTGGCAAAGGTTGGTATCATGACCGGTACAGGCTTGGAGGGCCGAAGGGCCTGTACCTGTGCTGTATCGTTCTTTGTCTTTGCACCCCTGTTTCAACCACTGAGTTGGCGATGAGGACATGCAGGATGGGACCTCTGTTTTGGAGAGCCTACAGAGAATTCAGCAAACATTACCGAGGCTGCAGCAATAGCTCCCAGTAGGGCTGTCACTGCATGCAACCGTGGATGATAATTGAAGAATTCAAATTGATTATTTCACTAGGAAACGCAGCAACTGGAGAATGTAGAGGACCGGTCTCGGTAACTCGCAACACTGGCTGACGAGGGAAATGGGAAAGAGGAGCCACCCTGCTCTGACATTCAAGATCATAACTGATCGTGCAACCTGAACACCAGCTCCTCCAATACCCCCGCATCTCTTCATTCACTTAGTGCCTTAAAATCCATCAACACCTGCCTTGCACCTGCTCCAGGGGCTGACCATCCCAGGGGCTGACCATCCCAGGGACTGTCCATCCCAGGGACTGACCAACCCAGGGGCTGTCCATCCCAGGGGCTGACCATCCATAGGGCTGACCATCCATAGGGCTGACCATCCCAGGGGCTGACCATCCCAGGGGCTGACCATCCCAGGGGCTGACCATCCCAGGGGCTGACCATCCCAGGGGCTGACCATCCCAGGGGCTGTCCATCCCAGGGGCTGACCATCCCAGGGGCTGACCATCCCAGGGACTGACCAACCCAGGGGCTGATCATCCCAGGGGCTGACCATCCGTGGGGCTGACCATCCGTGGGGCTGACCATCCGTGGGGCTGACCATCCCAGGGGCTGACCATCCCAGGGACTGACCATCCGTGGGGCTGACCATCCATAGGGCTGACTATCCCAGGGGCTGACCATCCATGGGGCTGACCATCCCAGGGACTGACCATCCATGGGGCTGACCATCCCAGGGACTGACCATCCGTGGGGCTGACCATCCATAGGGCTGACTATCCCAGGGGCTGACCATCCCAGGGACTGACCATCCATGGGGCTGACCATCCCAGGGACTGACCATCCATGGGGCTGACCATCCCAGGGACTGACCATCCCAGGGGCTGGTAAATTCCAAAGACACTCAATCCTCTGAGTGAAGACATTTCCTCTCAGCTCAGTCTTGAATGGCTGACTTCTTATTCTGAGACTCTGACCCCGTGATCAGGATTTCACCCATCCAGGGCAAACATTTTCTCTGCACCTATCCTTAAGAATTTTATACGGGGGGGGGGGGAGCAGGTGCGCACAGTAACCCAGCGGTTAGCACTGCTGCTTCACTGCACTGAGAACCCGGGTTCGATTCCATGTGGAGTTTGCACATTCTCCCCGTGGGCCTCGCCCCACAACCCAAAGATGTGCAGAGTAGGTGGATTGGCCACGCTAAATTGTGCCTTAAATGGGGAAAGAAAAGAATTGGGTACTTCAAGAAGTACCCAAAATAGTAATTTTATATGTTGAAATTACATATGTGCTTAGTTTAATCAATCCCTCCCGGGGTGCATGTCAAGTGAACCTTCACTGCACTCCCTCTAAGGCATTTGGACCCTTTCCATTGGCGTATAAACGTATGAATTATGAGCAAGGTTAAGCCATTCAGCCCCTCGCGCCTGCTCCGCCATTTGAGAAGGCCATACCTGATCTGATTGTGGTCTCAACTCCACTTTCCCACTGACCCCCTGTACCCTTTGACTCCCCTGTCAGTCAAGACTCGGCCTAAACGATATCCATTCATCCAGCCTCCACCACTCTCCGAGAAAGACTATTCTACAGACTAACGACCCTCTGAGTGACAAATATCTCCTCCTCTCCATCTTGAGTGGGGGAGACCCCTTATTTTTAAACTGTCTCTTCCACAAAACGAAACATCCTCTCAGAATCCACCCCGTCTGGAACATTCTCGGTAAAGAGACCAAAACTTTACACACTAACACTAAATATCTTTATTAGTGTCACAAGTAGGCTGGCATTAACACTGCAATGAAGTTACTGTGATCATCCCCTAGTCGCCACATTCCGACACCTGTTTGGGTACACAGAGTGAGAATTCAGAACGGCCAATTCACCTAACATCACGTCTTTCGGGACTTGTGGGAGGAGATGGGAGCACCCGGATGAAAACCACGCAGACACAGGGAAACCGTGCAGACTCCGCACAGACAGTGAGCCAAGCCGGGAATCGAACCTGGGACCCTGGCGCTGTGAAGCTAACCACCGTGCTACTGTGCTGTCCCTCCAGAGTTCCCTCCAGCTTTGGCAAAGAGTCATCCAGACTAGAAACGTGTGCTCCCTTCTCTCTCCTCGGAGGCTGCCAGACCTGCTGAGATTGTCCAGCATTTTCAGACAAGCAGATGCTCTGTTCATTATCAGTATAGCTGTTCACCGAGGCTTGCTGAGCGGAAATTGGCTGCTGGCACCTTTCAACGTTACAACAGGGACTAGATTTCAAAATTATTTAATTGGCTGTAAAGTGCTTTGAGAGATTGTGCGGTTGTGTAAAGCACCATGTAAATAAATGCAAGTCTTTCCTTTTGTTTTTACTGAATTACCTAATCATCTCCATTTAGCAGGGAATCGTAATTTCACTTGCCTTAACGTAAATGCAAGTCTTTTTTAAAAATAATATATATCTGTGGTTCCAGTTTGTCTATCGCTGCTATTGAGTTGGATGATCAGCCATGATCGTGATGAATGGCGGAGCAGGCTCGAAGGGCCAAAAGGCCTCCTCCTGCTCCTATCTTCTATGCACATAGTGCAAATGCCTGAGGATGTATTTCAGTATTGGCCAACGTTCTAAAGCCCCTTTTCTTGTCTGTGTTGTGTTCAGGATTACAGCCTGTTGTACGAAGAGGCCAAGTACTTCCATTTGCAGCCTATGCTGATTGAGCTGGAGCGGTGGAAACAGGAGAGGGAGCTGGGCCGCTTCTCCCGGCCATGTGAGTGCCTGGTGGTGCGGGTGGCTCCCGACCTCGGGGAGCGGATCACTCTGAGCGGAGACAAGGCCTTGATCGAAGAGGTGTTCCCGGAAATCGGGGATGTGATGTGCAACTCTATCAACGCAGGCTGGAACCATGACTCGACACACGTCATCCGCTTCCCTCTCAATGGTTACTGCCACCTCAACTCTGTCCAGGTAATGATTCAGTTCACGTTCTCCACGTGCACGAGAATGTCGGAACAATTAGGGGCCTGATTGTCACACTCTTTGAGTCGCGTCATGAAATGCAACTCCTGTGGTCAACAAGTCCTGAAGTTGAATTTGAACCCAGAGGTTGCGATTAAACGGGGTGAAAGAGGCTCGTTGTGGACGGGTTTAGCAGGGAGACACGGAAGGTCGTTATTTTTTCGGGAAGACCCCATCGAGGTCGCGCTTACTGATAGAAATGCCGCCTTGATCTCTCAATCCCCCAACGCCAACCCCCGGGACCACTAACCCCCCCCCTGCCAATTCTCCAACATTCCTGTTGTGTTCCTCGAGCCCCCACCTCATAAGGGCAGAGCACCCCTGGGCTCAATCCCCATGCAGGCGAAATGGCAGAGATGTATTTAAGGCTGCCCAACTCCACCCATTGTGGGCGGGATCCAGATTGTGATGCCTACCGAGATCCAGTTAGATCCTGCGAGACGTGGCGAGACGATTAGATCTCGGCAGAGGCCTCTCGCGTTGGGCCATTAGATCAGGCTCAGAGTTTCTGGCTGAGAGGCAGGGACGAGGCCTACTGATTCACAAGACTTTCCAGGTTGGGTTAGAAATGGGTTTTTTCAATCATTCAAGGAATGTGAGTGCCACCAGGCCAGTATTTATTGCCCATCCCTAATTTCCCTGGAGAAGATGGTGGTGCGCTGCCTTCTTGAACCGCTGCAGGCCATGTGGTGTAGGTACATCCACTGTGCTGTTAGGGAGAGAGTTCCAGGATTTAGAGCCAGCGACAGTGAAGGAACGACGATATGTTTCTAAGTCAGGGTGGTGTGTGGTTCGGCGGGGAATGTCCAAATGATGTTTTTCCCCATGTGTTTGCTGCCCTTGTACTATATTGTACCAGTCATGGGTTTAGAAAGTGCCGTCTCAATAGGTTGCTGCAGTGCATCTTGTAGATGCTACACACGGCTGCCACTGATAGAGGGAGTGAATGTTTGTGGATGGGGTGCCAATCAAGCGGGGCTCCTTTGTCCTGGATGGTGTTGAGCTTCATGAGTGTTGTTGGAGCTGCACTCATCCAGGCAAGTGGAGAGTATTCCATCACACTCCTGACTTGTGCCTTGTAGATGGTGGACAGGCTTTGGGGAATCAGGCAGTGAGTTACTCACCGCAGGATTCCTAGCCTCTGACCTCTTGAAGATACAGTGGCCGCGATTTATTGTGGAGACAAAATCCCATCTTCACATTGGGGATACCCTCCATCGTGATGTGTGGCACTATCACCGTGATAAATGGGATAGACTTCAAACAGATCTCGCAACTCAAGACTGGGCATCCATGAGGCGCTGTGGGCCATCCGCAGCAGCAGAATTGTGCTCAGCCACAATCTGTAACTGGCCCGGCATATCCCCCACTCTACCATTACCACCCAGCCAGGGGATCAACCCTGGGTCAATGAAGGGTGCAGGAGAGCATGCCAGGAACAACACCAGGCAGACCGAAAAATGAGGAGTCAACCTGGTGAAGCTACAACACAGGACTACTTGTGGCCAAACAGCATAAGCTGCAAGTGATAGACAGAGCTAAGGGATTGCATAACAAACGCATCAGATCTAAGCTCTGCAGTCTTGCCACATCCAGCCGTGAATGGTGGTGCACAATTAAACAACTCACTGGAGGAGGAGGCTCCACAATATACCCGTCCTCAATGATGGAGGGGCCCAGCACATCAATGAAAAAGACAAGGCTGAGGCATTCGCTACAATCTTCAGCCAGAAGTGCCGAGTGGATGATCCATCTCGGTCTCCTCCAGAGGTCCCCAGCATCACAGATGTGTCTTCAGCCAATACGATTCACTCCACGTGATATCAAGAAACAGCTGAAGGCACTCCATACGGCAAAGGCTACGGGCCTGACAATATTCCGGCAATGGTACTGACGACCTGTACTCCAGATCTTGCTGCAGCCCTAGCCAAGCTGTTCCAGTACAGCTACAACACTGGCACCTACCCAGCAATGTGGAAAGTTGTACACCAGAAACAGGACAAATCCAGCCCAGCCAATTACCGCCCTATCAGTCTACTCTCCATCATCAGCAAAGTGATGGAAGGAGTCATCAACAGTGTTATCAAGCGGCCCTTACTCAGCAAGAATACACAGTTTGGGTTCCTCCAGGGTCACTCAGCTCCTGACCTCCTTGCAGCCTTGGTTCAAACATGGACTAAAGAGCTGAATGCCAGAGGTGAGGTGAGAGTGCTGCCCTTTACATCAAGGCAGCATTTGACCGAGTGTGGCATCAAGGAGCCCTAGCTGCAGGAGATCCTCGGAGTAGTGTCCTAGGCCCAACTGTCTTCAGCTGCTTCATCAATGACCTGCCTTCCATCATGCTGTCTGAAGTGGGGGGGGGCATGGTAGCACAGTGGTTAACACTGTGGCTTCACAGAGCCAGGGACCCGGGTTCAATTTCCAGCAAGGGTCACTGTCTGTGCAGAGTCTGCACATTCTCCCCATGTCTGCGTGGGTTTCCTCCGGGTGCTCCGAGTTCCTCCCACAAGTCCCGAAAGACTATTACGTGAATTGGACATTCAGAATTCTCCCTCGGTGTACCCGAACAGACGCCGGAATGTGGAGACTAGGGGCTTTTCACAGTAACATCATTGCAGTGTTAATGTCAGCCTACTTGTGACAATAATAAAGATTATTATAATGGGAGGTGGGCATCACTGCTAGGCCAGCATTTGTTGCCAATCCCTAATTGCCCCTTGAGAAAGTGGTGGTGAGCCCCATTCTTGAACCCATCTGGTGTAGGTACACCCACAGTGCTGTTGGAGAGGGAGTCTAGGGTTTTTAGCCCAGTGACAGTGAAAGAACGGTGATATATTTCCAAGTCAGGGTGGTGAATGACTTGGGGGGGAGGGGGGGGCGGATTGGGATTCAGGTCTCTGCTGCCCTTGACCTTCTAGATGGTAGATGTCACAAGTTTAGATGGTCTTGTTGAAAGAAGCCTTGGTGAGTTCCTGTAGCTCATCTGGTACACACGGCTGTCACTGTGCGTTGGTGGTGGAGGGAGTGAATGTTTGTGCATGAGGTGCCGATCAATTGGGCTGCTTTGTCCTGGGTGGTGTTGAGCTTCTTGAGTGTTATTGGAGCTGCACTCATGCAGGCAAGAGGGGAATATTCCATTACATTCCTGACTTGTGTTTCGAAGATGGTGGACAGGCTTTTGGGAGGTCAGGAGGGGAGTTACTTGCCACAAGATATATAATCTCTGACTTGCCCTGCTAGCCGCAGTATTTATATAAAGAACAAAGAAAAATTACAGCACAGGAACAGGCCCTTCGGCCCTCCAAGCCTGCGCCGATCCAGATCCTCTATCTAAAACTGTCGCCTATTTTCTAAGGATCTGTATCCCTCTGCTCCCTGCCCATTCACGTATCTGTCTAGATACATCTTAAATGACGCTATCGTGCCCGCCTCTACCACCTCCGCCGGCAATGCGTTCCAGGCACCCACCACCCTCGGCATAAATAACTTTTCACGCATATCTCCCTTAAACTTTTCCCCTCTCATGTGGTTAGTCCAGTTCAGTTTCTGATCAATGGTAACCACCAGGATGTTGATAGAGTCATTGAATATCCAGGGACGACGAGAATGTTACTTACCATTTGTCAGCCTAAGTTTGGATATTGTCCAGGTCTTGCTACATTTGGACATGGACTGCTTCATTATCTGAGGAGTTGCAAATGGTGCTGAATAGCACTGAACAGCCCTGGCGCCCAACACCGATTCCCCCGCCCCCGGCGCCCAACACCGATTCCCCCGCCCCCGGCGCCCAACACCGATTCCCCCGCCCCTGGCCCCCCAACACCGATTCCCCCGCCCCCGGCACCCAACACCGATTCCCGCGCCGAACACCGATTTTCCTTCCCGCCTGCGCCCAACAGTGATTCCCATTGGCTCCAGGGTTGTTCAGGCTCCTTGATGTCAAGAAGACACACAGCACAATGGAGGGTATCTTGAATCAGAAGATGGAATGTCTCCACAAGGTCTGTATGGTGGCCACTCCTACTAATACTGTCATGGATCGACAGTTAGTTTGGTGTAGAGGCCTCTCCTGAGATTTACCGGCCTCGTCGCCTCGCGAGGCCGCTGGGTCGTGCCCAGAGTTACCGATTTGAGGGGGGCACGGTAGCACAGCGGTTAGCACAGTTGTTTCACACCTCCAGGGTCCCAATTTTGATCCCGCATTGAAGGGAGCCACTGCGCATGCGCGCATTGAAGGGAGCCACTGCACATGCGCGCATTGAAGGGAGCCACTGCGCATGCGCGCATTGAAGGGAGCCACTGCACATGCGCGCATTGAAGGGAGCCACTGCGCATGCGCGCATTGAAGGGAGCCACTGCGCATGCGCGCATTGAAGGGAGCCACTGCGCATGCGCGCATTGAAGGGAGCCACTGCGCATGCGCGCATTGAAGGGAGCCACTGCGCATGCGCGCATTGAAGGGAGCCACTGCGCATGGGCGCATTGAAGGGAGCCACTGCGCATGCGCGCATTGAAGGGAGCCACTGCGCATGCGTGCATTGATGGAGCCACTGCGCATGCGCGCATTGATGGAGCCACTGCGCATGCGCGCATTGAAGGGAGCCACTGCGCATGACGCATTGAAGGGAGCCGCTGCGCATGGGCGTATTGAAGGGAGCCACTGCGCATGCGCGCATTGAAGGGAGCCGCTGCGCATGGGCGTATTGAAGGGAGCCACTGCGCATGCGCGCATTGAAGGGAGCCACTGCGCATGCGCGCATTGAAGGGAGCCACTGCGCATGCGCGCATTGATGGAGCCACTGCGCATGCGCGCATTGAAGGGAGCCACTGCGCATGCGCGCATTGAAGGGAGCCACTGCACATGCGCGCATTGAAGGGAGCCACTGCGCATGTGCGCATTGATGGAGCCACTGCGCATGCGCGCATTGATGGAGCCACTGCACATGCACTGACCCCCGCGGCGCCCAGTACACGCCGGGATCAGCAGCTGGAGCAGCGTGAACTGCTCCAGTGCCGTGCTGACCCCCTGTAGGGGCCAGAATTGCTGTCTCTGAGGCCGTGTTGACACCGTCGAGAAACGCGACGTCTCCGACAGCGTCAACACTTAGCCTCAGGATCAGAGAATCCCGCCCATGGTTCTGGAGTTGGCAGAAATGGTGCGGAGGATGATCCTTTAAACGTAGAGGTGATGGACTGAAAAGTGAGGACAAGTGTGACTTTATATCATGGTTCCAGGATGGAGGGGCAGTGGTGAGGGCAGAGGTGCAGGAGATGGTCCACGCCTGATTGAGTTCTCTGACAGACACAAAGTGGGCGAGGAGATCATCGGTTAAAGAAAAAGGCTGACATGTCAGGAGTGCCGTTTTGGAAGGTGGAATCATCAGAACAGGTGCGACGGAGGTGGAGAAACTGGGAGAATGGGATGGACTCCTTCCAGGGAGCGGGGTGCAATGAATATTGGTGGTCAGTCCATCACTGGAAGTGGAGACCAAGAGATCAAGGGGCGGAAGGGAAGTGTCAGAGATGGACCTTGTGGAGGTGAGAGAGGTCCAGGCGACAGCAGGAAGCAGCAGCAACACAGTCATCCATGTCATGGAAAGAGAGGTGTGGGAGCAGGGCTGAGTAGGACTGGAACAAGGAGAGTTCCACCTAGGGCAGCACGGTGGCGCAGTGGGTTAGCCCTGCTGCCTCACGGCGCCCAGGTTAAATCCCGGCTCTGGGTCACTGTCCGTGTGGAGTTTGCACATTCTCCCCGTGTTTGCATGGGTTTCACCCCACAGCCCAACAATGTGCAAGTTAGGTGGATTGGCCACGCTAAATTGCCCCTTAATTGGAAAAAATGAATTGGGTACTCTAAATTTACTTTTTAAAAAAAGGCAAGTTCCACCTATCCCACAAAAAGACGGGCCTACCTGGAGCCCATGTGGGTACCCATGGCCACACCTTTTATTTGCAGCCTTCAAAGAGTGATCTGATTCGTTCCACTTCCCACTCTTTCCCCATACCCTGCTGTTTCTTTGTCCTTCAGATATTTATCCAGTTCCCTTTTGAAAATTATGAATCTGCTTCCACCGCCCCCGTCATATCAGACAGCGCCTGCCAGTCACCCTGTACTAGCAAAAGGAACTGAATTGTGATGAATTCGGGAAAACCTTCAAGTGGCTCATTTAGAGGCTTTAGCTAAAATATCTAAATCCCCGTCGGTGTTTGAGACATTTGTTGTTAATCTCTGGCGGAATGCATCGACATGTCTTTCGCGATTTTCCGAAAGGGCATTTCTTTTCTCTCTCTCTCTCTCTCTCTCTTACAGAGATCGCAGCTTGGATTCATTATATTCTGTGATTTGCCAAAAGTCAGTTTAGAATGACAACTCTCCCAAACATTAAATGAATAATGGAAATTGTTAATCTAAGCCAATCTTTTGGGTGGCCTGGAGCTGCGATGGTGGCCCTGGCTAGGGGAGAGAGCTGGCTTTGGAGAACTGAATTGTTTCCCTGGTGAAACGTGGGGGTGGGGGGACATGAAAGTTTAATGTGGCCGTGTGTTTCACATCTCTAATTTCCTTTGGCAGGTCTTGGAGCGGTTGCAGCTGAAGGGATTTGAAATCGTTGGCTCCAACGGTGGTGGCGTCGACTCTTCCCAGTTTAGCGAATATGTACTGAGGCGGGAAATCAGACGATTATCGCGCATTCCGCCTGTCATTCGAATAAAACAAGAACCACTGGACTGAACGGACACACTCGGGGCGGGGGGCGGGGGAGAGAGAGAGAGCGAAAGAGAGAGCAAAAAGTGAAAAAAAATTATGAAAAAAAATAAATAAGTTTTAAAAAAAACACACGCACTCATTTGGTTAAAGATATTGACTGTCGGTTACCAACCTGAACGTGGCAACAAGTCTTTGCCCGAGACTGCATCCAAATCCACTGATGGAGTTTGTGGGACATCATGAAATATTTATCATTTTTTTTTGTTTTGGAAAAGTTTCTTTTTCGTTCTTGACAGTGACTTGGCAAGTCTACGGGCAACATTTCCCCCCCCCCCCCCCCCCCCCTCAATTCTTCGCACTCGAGCCGTTCGCCCCTGAAACCTCTTTGTTTCGAAACCCGCTGTTCCGTCAGTTTGACGAGCTCGGGATTAAAACAAAAACGAAACGGTTTGCCGACTGGCCGTTTCAGCCCAAGCGGAGACCTGTATCGGTCGATCGCCGGCGCCTTTGCCCGTCTGGGGGTTGGAGGTGGAAATGGTGTGGTAGATTTTTGATCCGCGGGGTGATGTGGGACAGGCGGGAATGTAGAGTTGAGGCCACGATCCGATCAGCCCGTGATCTTACTGGCTGGGGCAGCCGGTTCAATGGGCCGAACGGCCTGTTCCCCCCCATCCTCATTGGTATGCCTTTATGGCTCTTGTTTTTTTTTCACAGCTGTAATAATAATGCGTGACTGCTTTCTGCCTGAAGGGAATTAGTTGGGGTAAATGTCATCTTAGAAAATATCACCGATCTCATCCCGGTCTCCGAATTAATTGCTCGAGGCGAGTTGTTGCATTTTCTTTGCTAAACAGCAGTTTCCAATTTATTGGATTTTAATGTGTAGAAGTACTTTTTCTTTTTTGAAATTGCAATCAGATTGCATTGTTTTTGTCCTAGAAATTCCAAAATACAAGCAGTCTTTTTGCTATTGATGGACCAAGGTCCTTTACTGCAGCATAATGGAATCCCTGGCTCAACATTCTGCTGTTTCAGTGCGGGACGCCGCACACAATAGGGGCACAATTTTAACCTGATGCATCCATTGATGGGACGGGAAGGAGCCTCCATTGATATAGCGCCCAATTTCGCCATCGGCAGAAGTTAAGGAAGGCCACCATTCGGAAATGGTCTAAATGCAAACTTGCACCCGATCTTCCCCAGACTTCCCCGCCCATCCCTTGCTTTCCCTGAAGCGCTGTGTGACGATGGAGCATCAGCCCATTGTGCTGAAGACTTGCCATTCCCGGAAACAAAGGATTGCGATTCGAATGATACACTAGCATTTGTCTTTTTGTAGATTTCATTTAAAGGTAAACTGAGACTTCAAAGACAGTCTTGCATTTATACAGCACTTTTCACGGCCAAGAGACATCATAGATCGTAGAATTTATAGAGCAGAAGGAGGCTATTCGGCCCATTGAGTCTGCACCGGCCCTTGGAAAGAGCATCTGACCTAAGCCCATACCTTCACCCTATCCCTGTAACCTCAGCTAACCTTTTTTTGGACACTAAGGGCAATTTAGCACAGCCAAACTACCTAACTTGCACATCTTTGGACTGTGGGAGGAAACTGGAGCACCCGGAGGAAACCTACGCACACACGGGGAGAACGTGCAGACTCTGCACAGACAGTGACTCAAGCCAGGAATCGAACCTGGGACCCTGGAGCTGTGAAGCGACAGTACCGTGCTGCCCCCTGTACTGTACTGTAGGAAACACGGCAGTCAATTTGGGCATAGCACGCTCCCAAAGACAGCCATGTGATAATCACCAGATCATCTGCTTTTTCACTATCGATCGAGGGATGTAAAGCAGCCTGGTTCTACCCTGCTAGGATCCTTCTCATCCACACGCGCACACAAGGGGGATGTGTCCTCAACCTAACATCTCATCCGAGAGACAGCACCTCTGACAGTGCAGCTCTACCACACAGGAATGTCGGTCGGCCTTGATTATTGTGCTCGCTTCCCTGGAGTGGGACCTGATCCCACAACCATGTGACTCAAAGTCCATCATCATCTTCTGCTGGAAACTTTATTTACTTTATCCACTACCCTGATGATGTTAAACACCTTTTTCAAATCTCCTCTTGGCCTTCTCTGCTCTCAGAAGGAGATGGTGGTAACATCATTGGGCTAGTAGTTCAGTGATCTAGGCTAATGCTCCTGGGACATGGGTTCAAATCTGCCCATGGTGGCTGGAACTATAGAGCCAGACATCAATAATAGTGACCATGACTGGGAAACCTGCCGTCCTTACCCGGTCTGGCCTACACGTGACTCTAGGCACACAGCAATGTGGTTGACTCTTAACTACCCCCTGAAATGGCCGAGCGAGACACTCTGTTCAAGGGCAATTAGGGATGGGCAGCAAATGCTGGGCCAGCCAGTGACACCCACATCCCCTGAAAGAATGACGGAAATCAAAGGAAAACATAGGGTGGCACAGTGCGCCCTGCTGCCTCACAGCACCAGGGACCCGAGTTCGATTCTGACCTTGGGCAACCGTGTGGAGTTTGCACGTTCTCCCCGTTTCTCTGTTTCCTCCCACACTCCAAAAATGTGCAGGTTAGGTGGGTTTACGGGGCTAGGCTGGGAGAGTGAGCCTAGTTAGGGTGCGCTTTTGAAGGAGCGGTGCAGACTCGATGGGCCGAATGGTGTCCTTCTGCGCTATGGGGATCCGATAGTTCTATGGTTCTATTCCAGCTTCTCTCATTGACCCATGTTGGTTAGAAAACAACCACAAAAAAAATACAAATTGGATGAAGGAACCTTCATAAAGATGAGATTAAACCCATGGACAGTTTCCAAATGCCTACCTGTGCTCAGAGTTTCTATGATTCTTTAACTACACTTTGGACAAGGAAACGTTATTTCTCAATTTGCATATAGAGAATTTGTTTTAAATATTGGACAATGGGTATTCTGTACCCTCAACAAATCCTTTTCCTGAATTCCCGAACTGGATCTGTTGGCGACCATCTTATATCTCTGGCTTCTGGAATAGGACTTCTCAGAGAAGTGGGGACTGAATCACGTTGGTCATTGATTTGAAGGTATCTTTCATACAACGCTCTGTCGAACCAGCAGAGTTCTGTCGAAATGCATGTTACACAGGCAACAGGTTACCTGGATTGTTTTTCTAAAGGGCGGACGGTTGGTTTAGCTCTGAAGGCTGGACGGCTGGTTTGTGATGCGGAGCGACACCAACAGTGTGGGTTCAATTCCCGTACCGGCCAAGGTTATCCACAAAGGCCCCGCCTTCTCGCCTAAGGTGTGGTGACCCTCAGGTTAAACCACCACCTGTCCGTAAAGCAGGCCAGCAGCACGGTTCAATTCTCGTACCAGCCTCCCCGAACAGGCGCCGGAATGTGGTGACTCGGGGCTTTTCACAGTAACTTCATTTGAAGCCTACTCGTGACAATAAGCGATTTTCATTTCATTTCATTTTCAAAGGAGCCTATGGTCTTTGGCGACTTTTAATTTCATTCATTTAAATTGATTTGAATCCTGTTGTGCATTAGCTACTGTGGGCTAATCAGTATAACTGTTGGACGCCAATTACACCAGCCATTTAGATTTGTACCACACAGTTGACGGGCTAATCCAGAGGTCTAAATGTCTGCGGGATTGCAGTGAAGCTCCACCAATGCATTACAGTAAATTGCAATTAGATCAAAACTCATTTTCTACCGTATTTAAAGTCAGACTGGGATGTTTGAAAACAATGGCTTGAACTTCTCAGTCAAGTTAATGGATACTATGATTGGAAAAATAATTTGTTTATGTTAAACTGATTATTATACAAGGATGCTTTAGACCGTTTCCTGTTGCATTTCTATATAAGGAGAAAAGAAGTTAGCTCAATGTTGCCGTTACCTTGTTCACATTCGTTGATTATCTTTGAATTTAGGTCTTGCCTTTTGCATAGTGTATGATCCTTTTCGAATATGGCATATACTTTGAACCTGAAAAATGGGTTTAATAGACAACAGACTCCAGTGCCATTAAATCATAATTTACCAACATCAGCCAAACATGGGAGGATAAAGGAATACATTGATTTAAATCAGCCCAGATGGGTCCTTGTTGGAGTTTATGCTCCACGTGAACCTACCAATCTTCTGCAATTGACCCTGTCAGCACCTCCTTCAATTCTGTTCCCCTTTGTGTGCTTACCTAGCATTCCCTTAAACACCTTAACAACGCCCTGTGTCACCGCCACCTCTTACACGTGCGAGGGAACTCGAGTCCTGTCTGGGGTACCGTCACCCAAAACAAGCTTGTGACTTGGCATCTGGTGCTGAAGCCCTCGTCCATGTTGGGTTCACCTCCAGACCCAACCATTCCAATGACTCCCTGGCCAAGCCTTCCACTTCGAACTTTCTGGCAACTTACAGATTGTGAGGGTGGGCACGGTGGCGCAGTGGTTAGCGCTGCTGCCTCGCAGGGCCGAGGACCCGGGTTTGATCCCAGCCCCGGGGTCACTGTCGGTGTGTCTCGCCCCCACAACCCAAAGATGTGTTGGGTAGGTGGATTGGCCAGGCTAAATTGCCCCTTAATTGCAAAAAAAAATAAGTGGGTACTCTAAATTTAATTTTAAAAACTTATGGATTGTGAAGAAAAGGTTCGCAAGAAGGGTTCCGGGGTGAGGAACTTTAGTTACGTGGATAGATTACATATAAATTAGGGGCAAGAGTGGGCCACTCGGTCCCTCGAGCCTGCCCCCCCCCCCCCCCCCCCCATTTCAATAAGATCATAGCTGCTCCAATTTTAACCTCAACTTCACAGTCCTGCCTGCTCTTCGATAACCTTTCACCCCTCATCAGTTCCACATCCTCAAAACACTCCGAGTAAAGAAGCTTCGCCTGAGCCCCCCCTTCCCACTGGACCTGTCAGTGACCATCTTATATTTATGGATTTGAACACCTCAGAAAAGTGTTGGTCATTGAATTGAAGATACCTTGCGTACAGTGTTCCGTCCAACCATCAGAATCCTGTTGAAATGCCTCTTACACAGGCAGCAGGCTCCCTGGGTTGTGATTATGAGATGAGATTCTGGTCGATTTCTGTCCTATTGTGCATTAGCCGCTGTGAGGTTATCAGTTTAACTATTGGACACCACTCACACCAGCCTTTCAGACTTGCGCCAGCCCCTCTCTTGTCAAAATTAACAGCCTATTTTTTTCTTTTTTTCCCAAAATATTTAAGTAGGCATAACTTGGGCAGCATGGTGGCGCAGTGGGTTAGCCCTGCTGTCTCACGGCGCTGAGGACCCAGGTTCGAGCCTGGCTCTGGGTCACTGTCCGTGTGGAGTTTGCACATTCTCCCCGTGTCTGCGTGGGTTTCGCCCCCACAACCCAAAGATGTGCAGGCTAGGTGGGTTGGCCATGCTAAATTGCTCCTTCATTGGAAAAAATGAATTGGGTACTCCAAATTTATTTTTAAAAAAGAAGTAGGCATAACTTGAGTAACTTTCTGTATTGGCTCTACAATCCACATTTCAGAATTCTTTTTTCGGTGAAAATGGATGTGTGGTCATGTCTGCGAGGCTGATGTTTCAGGGAAGCATTCAAAGGCGTTTTTTTTTTAAGCAGGAAGTTTCATGTTTTTCTGTTTTAAATCATTCAGCATTGTAAGTTGAGCTCAGTTTTTAAAAATGCACGCCAGCTCCACGTTAGAAAATTGGATCCGACCATTAAGATTGGCAGCGTTTCAACCAAACTCTCCTTAACCTAATGTGTTCCACACTGCAAGAAGGATGGAAATTGTGTGCTTGGATTTTGGTTTCCTCCTTGTGTGTGTGTGTATGTATCTCGCAAATGCAAAGCTTCTGTACCTGAATATGCCAGGACACGCCAATGATGTAATTGTATGTCATTATCAAACATTCCAACTGTAAAGTTAGAGGTAAACCCCAGCCAAAATACCATGGGTCTAGAACAGATGTCCAAAGTGGATAGACAATGCATTTTCATGGACTTCTGACAGCTTTCATTTTCCTTGGAAGCAGCATCAAGGCGACATGACAGTCACTTCTTCAACTTTGAATTTGGAAGTGGGCTGGTATGCCATTCTCAAGTCAGCAGAAACAGGACGCGGAAGATTCGGCCACACACTCTGCAGTGGTAACACAGGCCCAACAATTGCCATTTCTAGAAACCAGCAACCGACTCTGCACTTTGTAAAGACTCCAAAGATGTGTAACAAGTTATTACTCTGTCATAGTCACAACATATTCTTAATAAATGTTTGATTTGCTTGAACGTTTTGGATAACGTTGCCAGCACTGATTTTATAAGCGATGCAGATGCAGGGAAAGTAAACGCGATGGATTGTATTCCACCTTCCCTGTCAGATTGTACAAAATCCCATTTTGTAAAGTTACTAAGACCTTATCATAGAATCTTAAACCGTAACGTCTGCGAACATTGCCTAACATGCTGTATCTCTAAAGTCAAGACGATCGTCATTGGCTAGTAATGTATTTAAAATAATAATCTTTATTTAGTGTCACAAGTAGGCTTACATTAACAATGCAATGAAGTTACTGTGAAAAGCCCCTAGTCGCCACATTCCGGCGCCTGTTCGGGTACACAGAGGGAGAATTCAGAATGTCTAATTCACCTAACAAGCACGTCTTTCGGGACTTGTGGGAGGAAACTGGAGCAGCCGGAGGAAACCCACGCAGGCATGGGGAGAATGTGCAGACTCCGCACAGACAGTGACCCAAGCCGGGAATCGAACCCAGGACCCTGTGAAGCAACAGTGCTAACCACTGTGTTACCATGCCGCCCAAAGAGAGTGTCCATTGAGAGTAAACTACCTGTCAACATTCTAAATGGAAAACTCTTACAGGGCCTTATTTAATGTCAGTAATTAGCATGATGTGGAGATGCCGGCGTTGGACTGGGGTGAGCACAGTAAGAAGTCTTACAACACCAGGTTAAAGTCCAACAGGTTTGTTTCAAACACGAGCTTTCGGAGCACTGCTCCTTCCTCAGGTGAATTAGCATATTATTTCATTAGCGATGAGGAAGCTGAAAGAGAAGTTTCGATTTATGTACTTCCAGCTCCCATTGTAATGTTTGATCAAATTATTCTCCATGTTCCTATATGCTCAAGGTACCGGTGTGATTCATTGATCACAGCAACCTGATAAATGTGTGAGGAAACTCCAGCCCTACCTGGCCTGTCTGGGGTACTGCCACCTGAAACAAGGTTGCGACATTGCATCTGGTGCTGAAGCCGTCGTCCATGTTGAGTTCACCCCCAGACCCGACTATTCCAATGACCTCCTGGTCAAGCCTCCACCTCGAACCTTCCGCTAACTTGTGAAGAAAAGGTTCCAGGGTGAGCAACTTTAGTCACGTTGATAGATTACATATAAATTAGGAGCAAAGAGTGGTCCACTCGGCCCCTCGAGCCTGCTCCCTCATTCAATAACATCATAGCTCCAATTTTAACCTCAACTTCACATTCCTGCCCACCCTCTGATAACCTTCCGCCAGCCCCCACCCTTGCTAATCAATAATCTTACCTATTTCTGCCTTTAAAAAAATAAATTTAGAGTATCCAATCCATTTTTTCCAATTAAGGGGCAATTTAACGTGGCCAATCCACCTAACCTGCACATCTTTGGGTTGTGGGGGTAAAACCCACGCAGACACGGGGAGAATGTGCAAACTCCTCACAGACAGTGACCCCGGGCCGGGATTCGAACCCGGGTCCTCAGCGCCGTAGGCAGCAATGCTAGCCACTGTGCCGCCCCTATCTATTTCTGCCTTAAAGATATTTTAAAAACTCCACCTCAACCAGCTTCTGAGGAAGAGAATTACAAAGGGGCGGCACGGTAGCACAGTGGTTAGCACAGTTGCTTCACAGCTCCAGGGCCCCAGGTTCGTTTCCTGGCTTGGGTCACTGCCTATGTGGAGTCTGCACGTTCTCCCCGTGTCTGCGTGGGTTTCCTCCGGGTGCTCCGGTTTCCTCCCACAGTCCAAAGGTGTGCAGGTTAGGTGGATTGGCCGTGCTAAATTGTACCTTAGTGTCCAAAAAGGTTGGGTGGGGTTACTGGGTTACGCGGATAGGGTGGATGTGTGGGTTTAAGTAGGGTGCTCTTTCCAGGGGCCGGTGCAGACTTGATGGGCCGAATGGCCTCCTTCTGCACCGTAAATTCTATGATTCTATATAAGTCTCACAAGCATCTGAGAGAGAAAAAAAATCCTCACCTCTGTCTTAAATGAGAGCCCCCTTATTTTTAAACAGTGCCCCCCCCCCCCCCCCCCCCCCCCCCGCTAGTCCTCGGTTCTCCCACAGAGGAAACATCCTCTTCACATCCACCCTGTCAAGTCCAATTTGAATTTGGGGAAACTGGGACTGATCTGCTTGAAGAAGAGACGGTTGAGAGGAGATTTGATCGAGAGGTTCAAAACCATGAGGTGCCTGGACAGACTAAATAGGGAGATCAATAGAAATATCTACTATCAGTTTTGACATCTTCAATTGACTCGCACCTTTGATGATTTTTTTTGGAGAGGGAGGGGAGAGGAAAGAGTTCTTTTTGTGTCAAAAGTGCTTCCTGACATCATCTCTGAACAGCCTAGCTCCAATTTTATGGTTAAACCCCCCCCCCCCCCCCCCCCCTTCCACCACCAGCCAACATTTCTCCAATTTACCCCAGGTCATGAGCCAGGGTTTAGAGAACCCCAAAGTGTATCATGACCCACAACTTTCAATAGATTGTGGGATGGGGAGTACATGTCCCGCCCTACAGGTGTGGCACAGCAGAAATGGAAAACGTATTTTTAAAGCAAAACAATGTTTATTCTATGAACTCAAGTTAACCTTTTTAAAACATACAGTGAACATCTTAGCAACCATCAATTCAAATACAACCCCCAAAGAATACAACACTAAGTAATCCTTTAAGCTTTCCTTTTAACATCCATAAGACTTAAAACACCTTTTACCAGAAGCACATCAGGTTAAAGTCACTACTGTTATTAGTTTTAAATCACCAGGATCGATTTACAGTCTTTGGATTACAGAGAGAGATTCTAATACACCTTCTGGCCGTGACTGCAGCTATGCAGCTCTGAAAACGAAACTAAAACACACCCTGCAGCAAACAGCCTAAAGCGAAAGTAAAAAGCTGACAGACAGCCCAGCCCCACCCACTCTCTGACATCACTGCAGTAGTAAACACCCTTTTCTTAAAGGTACTCTCACTACAAATATTTATATAGACACCCATTTATATACACTCATTTCTTAAAGGTACTCTCACATATCACCCAAATCCTCCAATCTGAGGTGACAGCGTTTTCATGTGGCGGATTCAAGATTGAGTCTGCAAACCTTGGAGTTTCGACCAAAGCTCAGGAGCGGGATTGTCTAGCCATCGACGCTCAAATCGCGTTCGGCGATCCCCGTTTGCGCTGAATTCGAAGGGTAGGCCGCATGCCTTGTGGACGGCCTCAGGTCGTCGCCGGAAGCCCTCCCCCGGTACTCAGCCCCGATGGGCCAGGTTCCCGACGGTGTGGGTCACCCATGAACCCGGCATGGTAGCTGCGGCCTGAGTCCAGCGGCGCCACAGTCGGGGGGGGGGGGGGTGGAGCCATTCCGCGCGCTGGGGTGGGCTGGGGGCACCAGTGGGGGGTGGTCCAGGGGTGGTGAGGGGCCTTACTAGGGGACAGTATGTGGCAGGCAGGGTCCCCGCACGGCTGCCACCATGTTGCACGGTGCGGCTGCTGCAGGCCGTCACCATGCGCAGCCATGGACCCGGCAATTCTCTTGGCCATATCCACAGGTAAAGCCGGGGGGGGGGCTTTACGCTGCGTGGCTGCTAGCCCCCCACCAGATTGATGATCGGTGCAGCTTTCTCGCCGTTTTTTATGGCGTAAAATGCCACTGTTCCCACGCCAGCATCAACACTCAGGGGGTGGGAGAATCGCGGGAGGGCCGGGTGAATCACGACACGCCGCCCTGGCACCCCCCGCGATTCTCCCACCCCCCCCCCCCAAAATGGCATGTCACGGAATCACCGCTTGCCGTTTTTCACGGCGACCGACGATTCTCCAGCCCGGATGGGCCGAGCGGCCTGACGTTCCTGACCTGTTCACGCCGGCGGAAACCACACCTGGTCGCTGCCGGCGTCAACATAGTGCGAAAGGTAAGTTTGGGGCCTGCAGGGAGCGGAGAGGGGATCAAGCACCACGGCCGTGCTCGGGAGGGGACTGGCCCGTGATCGGTGCCCACCGATCATCGGGCCGGCGTCTCCAAGAGGCGCACTCTTTCCCCTCCGCCGCCCCGCAAGATCAAGCCACCACGTCTTGCGGGGCAGCGGAGGGGAAGACGGCAACCGCGCATGCACAGGTTGGAACCGGCCAAACTGCGCATGCGCGGCTGACGTCACTTAGGCGCCGCCGTCGCGTCATTCTCGGCGTGCCGCTTTGTCACAAGCGTCAAGGCCCGGCAGCCGAGTTTTTCGAAACGCCGCTCCTAGCCCCCGGGGGGAGAATAGGGGGTGAGGAGCAGCCTCCGACGCCGTCGTGAAACTCGGCCGAGTTCACGACAGCTTTCCTGATGCCGCACGGCATCGGAGAACCGCGCCCTTAGTCTTCACATCGGAGAATCCAGCCCCAGAGCTTTATTGAGATGTTAACACTACAGGCTGCGATGTGAGGCTCTCCATTTTGCCCACCCAAAACCGATCGGAATGCCATTGATCTCTTAATGTGCTTCTGTTCAGCTACAAAGATGCTTGTGAGGAAAGCACAATGAATGCACAACACTCTATTAAATCTTCCATCTGACATGACATTACGATGAATGAAGGGAGAGCAGAAACCAGGGGAAATTCAGCAACAATCATTTCGCAACTTCGCTGTAGTAAAACGTCGCAAGGCACTTTGCAGGAATCACGGGGAGGCAGTGGCATAGTGCTATTGTCACTGGACTAGTAATCCAGAGAACCAGGGCAAAGGTCAGGGGTCCTGGGTTCGAATCCCACCATGGGAGAATTAAAAATCCATTGACGATTGACGTAAAAAACCCATCTGGTTCACTAATTTCCTTTCGGGAAGGAAATCTGCTGTTCTTACCTGGTCTGGCCCACTGCAATGGAGCAAGCCACTCAGTTCAAGGGCAATTAGGGATGGGCAACAAAAAATATCCACATCCCAAGAACAAATAAAAAAAATATAATCAAAGTTTGACACTGAACTACATAAAGAGATATTACTTTAGTATAAGGATCTGGCACGGTAGCATTGTGGATAGCACAATTGCTTCACAGCTGCAGGGTCCCAGGTTCGATTCCCGGCTTGGGTCACTGTCTGTGTGGAGTCTGCACGTTCTCCCCCTGTGTGCGTGGGTTTCCTCCGGGTGCTCCGGTTTCCTCCCACAGTCCAAAGATGTGCAGGTTAGGTGGATTGTCCATGCTAAATTGCCCTTAGTGTTGGGTGGGGTTACTGGATTATGGGGATAGGGTGGTGGGGGCTTGGGTAGGGTGCTCTTTCCAAGAGCCGGTGCAGACTTGATGGGCCAAATGGCCTCCTTCTGTGCTGTAAATTCTATAAATACCAGTCACACCATGATGATGGTCAGCACCTAGGGGGTGAGTGTAGTGTTGGACAGAGCCGTGTGTAGAAGCAAGCACGGAGACAGCTCCTAACTTGGACCTTTTACTGTATTCATGTATATACTTTCTAGTAGTTGATAAATACTTACTCTTGAAATACCTAAGACCATGAAGACCTACTGAACTACGTCCAACATGGTGCCAGCAAACTCAAAACCCCGTGGAAAAAAGAAATCTTGGAAAGATCAATGAGACATTCTGCCTGGGAGAAAAGCTCGAGGAGCAAAGGTGCAGAAGGAAATGGACCGAGAAAAGCTCCAAAGAAAGGTTTGGAAGCTGAAGGCAGAAAGTAAATTCCTCACTGCAGCAGAAGACTTGAATCACGTGGAATTGCAGCTTCAATACCCTGCGTGTGCAGAGTCAGTAGCAGAGGTGAGCTAAAAATCAAAACTTCCTGGACTACACAAGCCCTGGAAAAGGTTAAATAGTGAAGTGGTCAGAAATTGCCATTTTAATTTGTCAGAGTCATCCAGACTCAAGACATTGGCTACCTCCTCTCTCCACAGATTCTGTCAGATCTGCTGCGAGTGTCCAGTATTTTCTGTTTTTTGTTTCAGATTCCAGCATCTGCAGTAATTTGCTTTTATCTATGAACTCAAAGACTTGAGGGGGTGGAGATGGGGCAGTAGTAATGATGTAATACATGGGGTAAACTGGGATAACTTGTAAATATATTGGATAAAGACTGGGGGGGGGGGGGTGTAGTATAATGGTCTGGCACATATAGGGTTACTGTGGGACTCAGTACAGTACCTCCCACACAGTAATGTAAGAGAGCACATGACCTCGGAATCTCTCCCCCTCTTACCGCCAGCCATTGGTGCGTTTGGAAAGAATTTGCAGATTTACACTCAACCTGTTTAGCCGCATTACGAACGCACCTTCCTTGGCCATTAAGTCCCGGGGGTGCGTCTCGAACCCAGAGCTTGTGTCTCGGAGGCAAGCACGCTACCCACTGCGCCATCAGACCTCCATCTATGTATAAAGGGACCCTAATAAAACCTTCTGAACCTTCTAACGATTAGGACAGGTGACCAAAAGCTTGGCCAAAGACCTAGGTAGTAAGGTGTGTCTTAGAGGGGGAGAGAGAAGTAGGGAGGGAAATCCTGAAACAGCGGGAGGAGGTCAAGGACAGGAAGGAATAAATAAATATATTGAAAAGATGATCAATGCAGTGAGGAACCCTTGGCCCATATCTGTGAGGGGGGACATCAAGCTTGATTATCATCCTTCCATCCAACTAACCATCAAACTCAGATGTTTAGTCATTTTCCTTTTTATCAGTTAAACAAAAGATTCTGGCCTCCTGGGGTTGAAAGTGCAACATCTGAATACTAATTCCAGTCTTTAGCCCCAAGGTCAGGAATAATAGTAAATGGGAAACGTAGGGATTCGATGCGAAATGGCCGGACTGAGGCAGCTGACCGGGTGCCCAGGTAAGGGAGGGGAATCTGGGCTTTTGAAAAATTATGGCTTTTTTATAGCTACCAATACAAACCGGTCACAAATAAATCCATTCAGGAGCTCAGGAGAAACATGTTTCCCCAGAGAATGGTGAGAATGTGGAACTCGCTACCACCTGGCTGAGGTGAATAGCGGCCAGAATTCTCCGGCCATTCCCTGGAGGCGGGATTCTCTGGTCCAGACGGCAGCACACTCCTGCCCGCGGGTTTCCCCGAGACGTGGAATGGTTTTGTAGCCATCTGGGATGGCCACTTACAACTAGGGACAGAGAAACTCACAAAGCCTGCTGGGTAAAATGGACAAGCCAAGATTCAGGCAGGCTCATTTGCATATTTATCAGCAAGAAGTCCAGACGGTATCGAATCTCCGTCCAATTAGCATTTTAATGGGGCCGATTAGCATTTGATGGCCCATCTTCACCAAAGCAAAGGACTGGTACTCAAGCAACCGGGACGGTCCCTGACATTTCGGCGCCACTCCCTGTTCAAGGTAAACGCAAACAGCGGGGTCAATGACCGCTTGGGATACGCCCAGCCATTCAGATCCCCACCCACTTATTGGTTAGAAATCGAACAGAGTGATCAGGAATCACCCAATTAGTGGGGTCCAAACTGAAGGACCACCGCAAAAACCTCCGTGTATAAGAAGAGAGTCCGCCACATGTTCGTCCTCTCTTGGACCTGGCGCCCCGGCCATGACCATTTCCAATCGCAGCAACACCAGAAGCAAGTCCAAGTTCAACGCTCGCTGCCAGACGGATGAGCCTAGCTGAGCAGCAGTTACTCCTTCGGACCCGATAGATCCAGAATCGAACAGAGGCCACTGTTCCTCTGACCTAAGCCGGGTGCCTGAAGTTAAGTACAGGTTGTCTTAGTCGATAGGTGTAGTTAACTAGTCGTGTTTATGTTGCATGACTAATTGTGGGGTTTTTTTCTTCTTTTTTTCTTCTGTTTCTATGTTGCTAATTACGATGTAAAAATTTCGAATAAAAATATTTACAAAACAAAGACTATTGTGTGTAAATAAAGTACCCTTGACCTTGAACTAACTAACTGGTGTTTGGCTCTTTGATCGATAGCCGGTTGAACCTTGTGGTGGTATCATTCGATACCTGGCGACTCTGAGCATTAGAATATAGATATAAAAGGAAGAAGGGCAGATACACTGATTGCCCTTAGTTAGAGCAGAGCCACAGAAAAGGCAACAGCTTCAATGGGAAATCCCATTGACCGCGGCTGAGCAGAGAATCCCACCCAGTATTGATGGATTTACAGGAAAGCAGGAGAAGCATGTGAGGGAGAAAGGATCTGCTGGTAAAGTGGGACGAAGTAGGGTTGGAGGAGCCTGGTGTGGAGGGTGGGCACCCAGCACAGACTGGTTGGACAGAATGGCCTATCTCTGTGCTGTAATTTCAATGTAGTTGGAAAAAAATCAGCACAGTTGTTTCTTTAGAAAGAAATTCTGTAAACAAGCCTCGGGGTAACTTGCGGACAGTAGAATTCAGCCTCCCTCTCATCTACATTCAGTCTCCAACACCATCAATCCAATTAGGCTGATGACTCTTGGCACAGGTCTAGCACTGCCTGCACAATGGAAATCCAAGGATATTGCCACAATGCCCACAGGACAATGTGCCCTCGAGAAAGGAATAATTAATCAACTCATGTGCCAAGCAGATTATCACCTGCTCTCCCACGTGACGCCATTTCTATTCCCACTTGCGGAGCCAAATACGTTTCTTGTAATGATTTCTGTAAATGGAAATAAAACCGATATCATGCAGGGAACAAGGGACCTTTATTCTCCCCCTCATTCTGTACTATTTCTGCCTTATCTGCTCATTTTCACAAACCTGAACTCCAGCTGGAATGTTTTTTAAAAACAAAATTAGAGTACCCAATTCTTTTTTTCCCCAATTAAGGGACAATTTAGCGTGGCCAATCCACCTACCCTGCACATCTTTGGGTTGTGGGGGTGAGACCCACGCAGACACGGGGAGAAGGTGCAAACTCCACACGGACAGTGACCCGAGTCCGGGATCGAACCCGGGTCCTCAGCGCCGTGAGGCAGCAGTGCTAACCACTGCGCTACCGTGCTGCCCCAGCTGAAATGCTAACATGGTAAAGTATTGCATTGGGTGAAAAGGTGAAGACGTTTAAGACTCATGTTGTGGCATCATGGGATGATTATAGCACAGAACATAGAACATGGAACATACAGTGCAGAAGGAGGCCATTCGGCCCATCGAGTCTGCACCGACCCACCTAAGCCCTCACTTCCACCCCATCCCCGTAACCCAATAGCCCCTCCTAACCTTGTTGGTCACTAAGGGCAATTTATCACGGCCAATCCACCTAACCTGCATGTCTTTGGGCTGCGGGAAGAAACCGGAGCACCCGGAGGAATCCCACGCACACACGGGGAGAACGTGCAGACTCCGCACAGACAGTGACCCAGCCGGGAATCGAACCTGGGACCCTGGCGCTGTGAAGCCACAGTGCTAGCCACTTGTGCTACCGTGCTGCCCTAAAGGCTGCCCACAGAAGGAGGCCATTTGGCCCATCGTGTCCTGTTGGCTCACCGCAGCAGCAACTCAGCTAAGTCCTACTCTCTCCCCCCCCCCTCCCCCCCCCCGCCCCCCGAGCTGGGAAAATGTATTTTTCCCTTCAGGTGCTGACCCAACTCTCCTTTGAAAGCTGCGATCGAATCTGCCTCCACTACATGCTCAAGCAGTTCATTTTTGGTTTAAAGTTGATTTTTGGCTACAGTTTTCTTGCCCCAGTTGTGACATTTCTAAACAAAGGGTTTACATTTAGTCCCGAGTTAATAGACGTGTTACGCCACACTGTGCACCTTTCCAATGTTACCTCGCAGGAGGCTTGTCTGACTGAGTTCGAGGTGTGTTGTTAATTTAAAGAAATTTAGGTGTGCTCTCAAATCTTTCAATTATTTTGTAATTGATACCCGCATTTAGCATCGCTCCAAAATATACAGTAAAATGGTTTACAATTGCATCTTTTGCATATATGTTTGAGCATGCTGACTACACACTGTTGAAAAGATTATATTCATATCCTGTCAAGCGAAATGAGAAGAGATTTTTATGGTCCACTTTGGTATCAATTCCCAGATTTTGACTGAATTTTATCAACCTTGTTTTCAAATCGTTTCATTGAACCATAATAATCTTTATTATTGTCACAAGGAGGCTGACATTAACACTGCAATGAAGTTACTGTAAAAAGCCCCTAGTCCCCACATTGCAGCGCCTGTTTGGGTACACAGAGGGAGAATTCAGAATGTCCAATTCACCTCACAGCCCGTCTTTCGAGACTTTTGGGAAGAAACCGGAGCACCCGGAGGAAACCCACGCAGACACGGGGAGAACGTGTAGACTCTGCACAGACAGTGACCCAAGCCGGGAATCGAACCCAGGACGCTGGCGCTGTGAAGCAACAGTGGTAACCGCTGTGCTACCGTGATGGCACAGAAAGGGCCCATTCAGCCCATCGCGTCTGCACCGGCCAAAAAAAAGAGAGAAAATAAACTAGCCGCTCATTTTAATCCCATTTGCCAGCATCCTTTCCGGGGCCTTGCAGCTTCCAGCACTGATACAGATCCAGGAGCCTTTTCAATGGGTGTTTAAGACTCAACCACAACTTAGGCCGTGAATTCCAGACCCCCACCATCCTCTGGGTGAAAATTGTTTTCCTCGAGTCCCCTCTAATCCTTCCACCAATCATCTTAAATCTGTGTCCCCTGGTAATTGAAACCTCAGCAAGGGGGAACAAGTCCCTGTCTCCACCCTGTCTCGGCCCCTCATAATTTTATACATCTCAATTAGGTCGCCTCTCAGCCTCTGTTCTAAAGAAAATAACTCCAGCCGATCCAATCTCTCCTCATCACTGCAATTCTCAAGCCCTGGTAACATTCTACTGTAGTAAATCACCTCTGCGCTCCCTCCAGAGAAATGATGTCCTTCCTGCGATGTGGTGACCAGAACTGTGCACAATACCCCAGCTGTGGCCTCACCAGAGTTTTATACAGTTCCAGCGTTACATCCCTTCCTTTGTATTCAACACTTCGCCCAATAAAGGAACACATTCCAGATGCCTTCTTGATCACTTTGCCCAGCTGCCCTGCCGCCTTCAGGGGCCTGTGGACATGCACCCCAAGGTCCCTCACTTCCTCAACTCCTCTCTCGATATCTTCCCATTTATTGAGTACCCCCCTTGCTTTATTTGCCCTCCCCAAATGCGTTACCTCGCACATGTCCCATTAGGTCTCTTTCAAATGCCTTGCTGAAATTTCCTGCATCCACTGCAGTACCCTCATCAATCCCCCTTGTTACTCCCTCAAAGAATTCTGTGAAGTTAGTGAGACGTGGGGGTGAGTTCGCCGCCTCCCAGCCGTGTGTTTCTCAGTGGTGAGCCATCACCGGCAGCAGGATTCTCCGTTGCTCTGCCGGCCAATGGGATTTCCCATTGTAGCCACGCCGCTGGGAAACCCACTGGGGGGGGGGGGGGGGGGGGGGGAGGGTGCTGTCGGCGGAACAGAGAACCACGTCAGCGGAGAATTCACCCCCTGATCTTCTAACAAAACCATGCTGTCTATCCCTGATTAATCCGTTCCAATTGATTGATTGATCTGATTTATTGTCACATGTAGCGAAGTACAGTGAACAGTATTTTTCTGCGACCGAGGAACGTACACAGTACGTACATGGTAGACACAAGAATAATCAACAGGGAACATTGACAAATGGTACATCGACAAACAGGGATTGGTTACAGTGCGGAACAAGGGGCCAAACAAAGCAAATACATGAGCAAATAATCACTGGGACTGATCACACTATGGAGTCATTGCCAGCGCCGGCCCTAGGGTTGCTGGCGCCCCGGGCAAGCTGAACTTCGGCGCCCTTGGGGGGGGGGGGGGGGGGGGCAAGGGGGGGGGGGGCGAGGGGGGGGGGGGCCGAGGGGGGGCGGACCCGAGGGGGGCGGGGGGGCGGACCAGAGGGGGGGGCGGGGGGTCTGAGGGGGGTGGGCGGGGGGAGCGGACCGAGCGGGGGGGCGCCCTGGGGTAGGGAGGCCACCGCGCATGCGCTGGTTGGCGCCGGTCCAACTGCGCATGCGCGGGACCCGAGTCTGGCGCCCCCTAGCACATGGCGCCCCGGGCGACTGCCTGAGTTGCCGGTGCCTTGAGCCGGCCCTGGTCATTGCATTGGGACTAACACCAAGCGATGTAGGCGCACAAGTGAGCCACTGGGCCCACTGAGTCTGCTCCGCCATTCAATGAGGTCATGACTGATCTGAACTCCACTTTTCCGACATATCCCCATAACCCTTGACACCCTCACTGATTAACAATCAGTCTATCTCAGACTTGAACATACTTAACGACTCAGCCTCTACAGCTCTTTGCAGATTCACTACCCTCCGAGAGAAGAAATTCCTCCTCCTCTCTGTCTTAAACCATTTTCTGAGATTATGAACATAGAATATAGAACATACAGTGACGTGTTATCTGTGTTGGTCTAACATCGACTGCAACTGGATGCAGTAAAATGAGAAACAGGCTTCCGACACAGGAGATGGTCCAACACTGTTTTATTGAACCTGTTGATTGTTGTACATAATCTGCTGTGGGTTGACACTCTATTAACCTAACTGATAACCTCCTACTGGCTTGACCGGACTAGCTCTCTATTACATGGTGGTGATGTTCATTGGCCTGTGCTCTGCGACTATCTCCCTAGCCGTGTCCTGTGAGAGAGGGAGAGCCTTAATGTCCTGTGGGCTTTATAGTGGTGGTGTCCTGTCTGGTGATTGGTTGTTCTGTGTCATGTGTGTTCATTGGTTATTCTGTGTGTCAATCACTGCCTGTCTGCATCTCCTGATATACATGAGTGGATATTATGACATACAGTGCAGAAGGTGGCCATTCGGCCCATCGAATCTGCACCGACCCACTTGAGCCCTCACTTCCAATCTATTCCCTTCACCCAATAACCCTTCCTAACTTTTTTGGTTACTAAGGGCAATTTATCATGGCCAATCACCTAACCTGCTCGTCTTTGGACTGTGGGAGGAAACCGGAGCACCCGGAGGAAACCCACGCAGACACGGGGCGAACGTGCAGACTCCGCACAGACAGTGACCCAGCGGGGAATCGAACCTGGGACCCTGGCGCTGTGAAGCCACAGTGCTAGCCACTTGTGCTACCGTGCTGCTAAAATTATGCCCTCTGGTCCTAGACTCTCCCACAAGAGGAAACATCCTCTCAGCATCGACCCTGTCAAACCCCCTGAGAATCCGATATGTCTCAATAAGGCCGCCTCTCATTCTGCTAAACTCCAACGAGCACAGGCCCGACCTACTCAACCTCTCCTCATAAGAAAATCCCTCCCTACCCGGGATCAACCGAGTGAACCTTCTCTGGACTGCCTCCAATGCCGGGTTATCTTTCCTTGGATAAGACAAGATGAGGTGATCACAAATCCCACACACTTTATAATGGAGAATGCTGAACGTGAAATGAAAACCAGACAGAAAAAATAAAGCCCTTTAAAATGAAGCCACTTTAAAAGGGGACTCCTAAAGCAAGGCTTTCCTGTGTATCAGGCTTGTTAGCAACTCCGAAACCCATCGGAGCAAGGTTACCATCCCGATCAAGGGATAGCAGCCTGGGAATCACGGTGAATGGCTGTTTTTGGGCCTGGGGTTGTTGAAGCTGTACTCATGCACTTTCCTGGATGAGTACACCTCCAACAACACTCAAGAAGCTCGACACCACCCAGCACAAGGCAGTCCACTTCGTTGGCACCCTGTCCTCCGACATCGATACACCCTGTCCTCCACCACCGACGCACAGTGACAGCCGTGTGTACCATCTACAAGATGCACTGCAGCAACTCACCAAGGCTCCTTAGGCAGCACCTTCCAAGCCCACGACCCCTACCATCTAGAAGGACAAGGGCAGCAGATACCTGGGAACCCCACCACCTGGAGGTTACCCTCCAAGCCACTCACCATCCTGACTTGGAAATATATCGGCCGTTCCTTCACTGTCACTGGGGCAACATCCTGGAATCCCCTCCCTAACAGCACAGTGGGTGTACCTACAGCACATGGACTGCAACGGTTCAAAAAGGAAGCTCACCACCACCTTCTCAAAGGTAAATAGCGATGGGCAAAAAAAATCATCATCTTGCCAGTGATGCCCACATGTCATTCAACAAAAAGGAAGTTCAGAACAAGGACCAATCTGTTTGGATATACATCAGTGACTTAAACTTGGGGTTACAGTACACAATTTTGAAATGTCCAGATGATAGACGTCTTGGAAGTGTAGCAAATAGCGTTGGAGCTGTGAACAGAGGTCAAGAGGACTAAGACAAGCTGGTAGATATGGGAAACAAGTGGCAGGTGAAATTGAATGCAGTGAAGTGTGAAATGATACATTTTGGTCGGCAGAACGAGGAGGGGCGACACATTATAGCATAATCCCAAAAGAGGGTGCAGGAAACCTGAGTGCTTATGGGAAACTCATGGACAGGCAAATAAAACATTTGGGACCCTGGATTTTCTTTTTTTATTTATAAATTTACAGTGCCCAATTCATTTTTTCCAATTAAGGGGCAATTTAGCCTGGCCAATCCACCTGCCCTGCACATCTTTGGGTTGTGGGGGTGAAACCCACGCAAACACCGGGCGAATGTACAAACTACACACGGGCAGTGACCCAGAGCCGGGATCGAACCTGGGACCTCGGCGCCGTGAGGCAGCAGTGCTAACCCACTGTGCCACCGTGCTGCCCGACCCTGGATTTTCTAAGCAGGGGCAGAGATCAGGCGTGAGGATGTTTCATTCAACCCAGCGAATCTGTACTGACCCTCCGAAAGAGCAACCAGCCTGGGCCCACTCCCCCGCCCTCTCCCCGTAACCTCATCTAACTGTCGCATCTTTGGACACTAAGGGCAAGTTAGCATGGCCAATCCACCTAACCTGCACATCTTTGGACTGTGGGAGGAAACCTCATGCACGGGGAGAAAGTGCAAACTTCACACAGTCACCCAAGGCCAGAATTGAACCCGGGTCCCTGGCGCTGTGAGGCAGCAGTGCCAGCCACCATGCCACACGGTACCAGTACCAGCCTCCCCGGACAGGCGCTGGAATGTGGCTGGAATGTAACTTCATTGAAGCCTACTCGTGACAATAAGCGATTTTCATCTTTTCATTTTCACACTGCCGCCCCTCTTGTGCCAGGTTATTTTTCCCACAGGTTAGCTTGGTTACTCAACTCTGACGGGGGGTCACATTGCTTTTGGGTATGCTGGGGAGGGTCTATATTGTGTGGGACAGGCTGCACTGATCGGGGGCTCTTAACTTGTCTATCGTTGATCGTTGGTCAGTGTTACAACTTGGCCCCTGTGGTGAATGTAACTTGGTAATTCATACTGTATCTTTGTAAGCGCAGTAGCGTTATCCGACCACTAGGGGGAGTAGCTCTGGGAATGCTCAGGAGCTTGTACGGGGCTCCACCCTTGGCTCCGCCCACGACTCCTCCTCCTTGTGCTGCTGTATAAATACCCTTGTCCAGAGTCAGCCTGCAGTTCACTGAGAGTTCATCAACGGGTAACAGTCTGGCTCTGTAGTAAGTCTATTAAAACCACTGTTCATATTGGAAAGCACGTGTCTGGTGAATTGATGGTTCCATCAGCCCCCAAACCTCTAGTCTACAAATAATGCCCTTGTGGGACAAAGTGTCGGGAAAGGCCAACTGGATTATATCCCATTACAGAAAGGGTGTCGGAAATGTTGAGCCGAAAAGTCAATTAATAGCAGAAGATCAGGCAATCGTATACCGACAGCAGCAACTGGTCTTAGTTTAAGGGTATGAGGAACAAACAGCAGAATGCCAGGGTGCAAATGTAGACTGGAAATGGAGAGAGAGTCGGTACGGCATTGCGAATTTGCTAGCAATGTCTCAAAGCAGATTTGCAGAACCTTGCAACAAGAAAGGGAAAAGAGCCATCAGGAACACATTCACTCCCTGTAAAATATCTGCCAAACACCATTAAAGCTAATCCCCAATAAAACCAATATCCTGAACAAACCCAATCTGAAAGTATCCCTGGCTGGTGTGCATGCCACAGCGATCTGTATGGTCTCCAGGTGGTGACAGTCTTTGCAGAAGATTTGCATTTTTATACGCCGTGTTTCACAATCCTGCTTCGGAGACAGAAACATTGTGGGTTCGAGTCCCACTCCAGACGCTGCAGCGCGAGATCCAGGCTGACACTTCCGTTGCCGCACTGAGGAGGTGCCGTTTATCCATCAACCTTTAAACCGAGGGTCGGCAAGGGTCCCGAGGAAGAGCAGGCGAGCTCTACCCTGGTGCCCCGGACAATATCTATCCCTCAACCTCACTAAAAAGCAAACAGATTGTCTGCCTATTATCACATTGCTGGTTGTGGGAGCTTGCTGTGCATAAACAAGCTGCCACATTTCTTACCTGACAACAATGAATGCAATTCAAAAACAAGTACTTTGCTGCCTGTAAGGGACTTCTTGAATTGTCTGAACTTGTTAAAAGTGGTACATAAAATGCATGCTTTTCTTTCTACTATCTGGTTTCCTTTGTCAATAATTCATAAATTTGGCCTCAACAATGGCTCATGACAAATCCTTGAAAACATTTTGTGATTATCTTCAATTTGAGTTCTTTGATTACCACATCACCGATCAGTGGGGACAATTTAACACCATTCACCCTAGAATCTTCCATAACTCTGTAATTTTATGCAGTGAATGGTAGAACCCTCAAGAGTATGACAGTCAGAGGGATCTGGGTGTACAGGTCAACAGGTCACTGAAAGGGGCAACACAGGTGGAGAAGGTAGTCAAGAAGGCATACGGCATGCTTGCCTTCATTGGCCGGGGCATTGAGTCTAAGAATTGGCAAGTCATGCTGCAGCTGTATAGAACCTTAGTTAGGCCATACTTGGAGTATAGTGTTCAATTCTGGTCACCACACTACCAGAAGGATGTGGAGCCTTTAGCGAGGGTGCAGAAGAGTCATGTTGCAGCTTTTTCCCAGGGTAGAGGGGTCAATTACTAGGGGGCATAGGTTTAAGGTGCGAGGGGCAAGGTTTAGAGGAGATGTACGAGGCAAGTTTTTTTACACAGAGGGGAGTGGGTGCCTGGAACTCGCTGCCGGAGGAGGTGGTGGAAGCAGGGACGATAGTGACATTTAAGGGGCATCTTGACAAATACGTGAATAGGACGGGAATAGAGGGATACGGATCCCAGAAGTGTAGAAGATTTTGGTTTAGACGGGCAGCATGGTCGGCACAGTCTTGGAGGGCCGAAGGGCCTGTTCCTGTGCTGTACTTTTCTTTGTTCTTTGTTCCTGTAGACCCCCACCAGGTTGGCGTGAATACCCCATCTTGTCACTAATGCCCTTTAGGAAGGGAAATCTGCCGTCCTTACCCGGTCTGGCCTACACGTGACTCCAGACCCACAGCAATGTGGTTGACTCTTTTTAAAAATAAATTTAGTGTATCCAATTAATTTTTTTCCAATTAAGGGGCAATTTAGCGTGGCCAATCCACCTCACCTGCACATCTTTGGGTTGTGGGGGCAAAACCCACCCAAACACGGGGAGAATGTGCAAACTCCACACGGACAGTGACCCAGAGCCGGGATCGAACCTGGGGCCTCAGCGCCGTGAGGCAACAGGGCTAACCCACTGCGCCACCATGCTGCCCCTATGTGGTTGACTCTTAACTGTCCCTCCAAAATGGCCGAGCGAGACACTCAGTCCAGGGGCAATTAGGGATGGGCAATGAATGCTGGCCCAGCCCCAGCGACCCCCACATCCCGTGAAACAATTTTTAAAGCGTAGCCTTTTTCACGGTGATATCAATTCTCTATTCACGGGCTTGTCTCATTTGCTGATGAGTCACTGATGAGCTTGTGCAAGAGAAAATTTGGTATTTAAACTAAAAATCAGGAAAACAGACACTGGCAATTATAGGCCTATTCGGCCAGAATCAGCTGTGCGCCTGCCGGCAGTACTCCTGCCCCTGGGGTGAAACAAGAAGCCACAACATCCTGACTCAGAGACAGACATCAAGGCTGACACTCCCAGTGGCATTGTTGGCGGCGCAGTCCCTCAGATGAGGCATCAATTCTAAGCCCTTTGCGTCTCTCAGATGGATATAAAAAGATCCCGTGGCGCTAATGTGAAGAAGAGCGAGTGCTGAAGAAAGAAAAGTGTTGCCGAAGCTTTTCACCTTGCACTGATCAGGACGATGGCAGGAATGCCAAATTTCAATCAATCACAACTTGTGCTGCAAGAGAAGAGGGTGCTGACTGGCTGGCCAGTCAACTCTGATTGGCCGAGGTGTTGCCACGGAGAACGCAGCGGGGAATTATAAGCTCCTCAAGCCTCTGGGTAATTCAAAACATGTGTGAAGCTTGGGTGGGCCCTTGTGATCGAACACATTGCTGCTAGTAAGCACGCGTGAGCCAGTTACGGGTTTGACAAATTATCTTAAATTGGTTGTTGCTGAAGCTATTGCCGCACTCGGGATTGTTCAGCAAGTGCTGCCCAATCGGGGAATCGCATTGCATAGTAGACGTTCTGTTTTGGGTCTTTTCGGTGCAGGTTAGCTGAGTGTGGGTTGTCTTCTTCACAGGCAGCTCCTCGGAATCGAGGATGAGTACGGTCTGTACTCTGCCGATTAAACAACTGAATGGACATGCTGTGCGGCATCTGAAGTGTGTACACGATGTTGTTCAATTGTGGTTATTTGAAGGAGAGAATCTATCTCCACTTAGAGAGGCAAGGTTTGATCTCCGGCCCAGGCAACATCCTGGTAAATATCCTCTGTTCTATATCTATAAAGCCAAGAAATAGTCAACAGTTAGGTAAGCCTGGTTTAGCAAGGGGCTGGCTTAGCACTGGGCTAAATCGCTGGCTTTTAAAGCAGACCAAGGCAGGCCAGCAGCCCGGTTCAATTCCCGTACCAGCCTCCCCGAACAGGTGCCGGAATGTGGCGACTAGGGGCTTTTCACAGTAACTTCATTGAAGCCTACTTGTGACAATAAGCCATTTTCATTTATAAATATTTTTATTGAATTTTGCATTTGTACACTGTACAGGAGATGACTGAAATGGCTATTATTTACAATTTGCGTGCTGTTCCTTTTCTGCCCCCCCCCCCCTCCCCCCTTGGCTTCACCTCGAAGAAGGCTGTCCAAAATCCGACAAGCCTGGGGCAGGCCCAGAACATGTGGACATGGTTGGCTGGGCCTCCCTGGCACCGTTCACATTTATCCTCCACCTCCGGGGAGAACCTGATCATTCGGGTTCTGGTCAGGTAGTGCTCTGTACACCATTTTAAACTGCATGAGGCTTAGCCTTGTGCAGGAGGAGGCGGGGTTGGCCCAATTAGTGCTTCGCTCCAGACTCCCCACCCTACTTCCGTCCCTACGTCATCCTCCCACTTCTACCTTGCTCCCTCCAGTGAGACTCTCGCCCTTTCTAAAAGCCGTCCGTGTATGTCCCCACAGGCAAGTCTCTTAACTGAACTTTCAGCTTGTAACAAGTAAAGTAGATATTGGCACTCCCTGTAATATAGGTTTACAAACTGATATTTACCTATAATGGCCACTGTTTTACAGTTTAAGATCATCAGCTAGGTGTAATTTTAGAAACCCCACAGGGTATGGGAGGAGAAAGCATCTGCTCACCCCAGAAAACTCACTTGCAAGACTGGGAAAGATGTGTCTGGATCTGTCAACCAGGAGAGGAGGGTGGGAGGAATTAGAATTGAAGGTCACAATTACAAAACTGCCAACTCCTTCAGCACGAAGGGAGCAGTTCAGTGCGTGACTAATCAATGTGCTGACACGATGGAAAAGTGCAAAAGGCAACTGGAGGAAAAGAAATGGCAGAATAAGATTGAAGAATGGTGGTGTGGATGGGGCATGAAGTCAACATTGCTCGGTGTGGTGATATGCATCACTGTAGATACACAAGGGGTTAATGTAAGTACACGTAGACTAGCTAGACACTAGAGGGAGCACCAGAGACATGACACACAGACACTCAACCAATAGGTCAGTAAGATAGGACACGACCAATGGGCATTCACGATACACACAGAGGTGACACTACCACAGGGGGGCATTACACCAACCCATATATAAAGAACACAGCACACATGATCTTCCTCTTTCCAGTGGAGACACTCGGTGAGTACAGACACAGGGTTGATTCAATATCACACCCACCACGTGGATTGTAGCAGACTGGTTCGTCAGTCTGAGTAGCTATAGAAGGATTAACAGTAGAGGCGAATCCGAGTAGGAGAATTGTAAATAGTTTAATAAACGTGTTGAAGTTATCCCCACGTCTGAACCTTCCTTTGTCAGAGTGAACAACAAGGAAGCAGCTTCTGCTACGCCAAGAGCATAACAAGACATTCGGAATGGCATCAAACATCACTGCAAGGAGCTGGCAATCAGCCCAACAGGCCCGTGTCACTGGTGAGGTCCCACACGAGCTGACTCCCCTCCATCTTACTTCACCTTGCCCGATCAATGTATGTTTTATCTTGGCGCACAGTATGTAGCTTCCTCTTGGACAGAAGAACAGACACATTAGGCGCAGGACGAGGCCATGCCTTGAATATATTCAATGACCCAGCCTCCTGTGCTCTCTCTCTAGGAGAAACAAGTCCAAAGACGAGCGACTAAGCATTCGTGCTGTTCATCTCAACCTATCCAACTATTGAACCCACTTCATCTTCTGCAAACAAGTCAGCTTTCTCTCTTCTAGTTATTTTTTTTATCCACTCTACATGATGTGGGTGTCACATGCTGGTTGGGCCAGCATTTATTACCCATCGCTAGTTGCCCTTTGGAAGGCGGTGGTGAGCTGCCTTCTTGAACCCGCTGCAGTCCCGGAGGTGTAGGTACACCCACTGTGCTGTTAGGGTTTACCGTTATCGTTTCCAATGCCTGGGCCGATGCTGGATAATCCGTCCGGTTTCATTCCTTTTATTTCTGTTTTAGTGGACAACTGAGTGGCTTGCTCGACCGTTTCAGAGGGCATTTTGTTTTAAAATTTAGACCATCCAGTTATTTTTGTTCCCCAATTAAGGGGCAATTTAGCGTGGCCAATCCACCTACCCTACACATCTTTTGGGTTGTGGTGGGTGAGACCCACACTGACACGGGGAGAATGTGAAAACTCCACACGGATTGTGACCCAGGGCCGGGATCAAACCTGGATCCTCGGCAGCGTGAGGCATCGGTGCTAACCACTGCGCCACCGTGCCGCCCTTCAGGGGCAGTGGAGAGTCAACCACATTGCTGTGGGTCTGGAGTCATATATAGGCCAGACCGGGTAAGGACGGCAGATTTCCTTCCCTAAGGGACATTAGTGAACCAGATGGGTTTTTACGACAATGGATAATGGTTTCATGGTCATCATTAGACTTTTTATTCCAGATATATTCCATCGCCTGCCGTGGTGGGATTCCAACACGGGCCCCCAGATGATTATCCTGGGTCTCTGGGTTACTAGTCCAGCGACAATACCACTTTGCCACCGCCTCCCCATACAGTTCAAAGAGCTGCTGCCTGTTCAGCCTTTCCTAGTGTGTTATTTACCTCCCAACCACCCCACACGGTAGCCTGTTCCACATTCTAACCATTCTTTGGGTCAAAGACGTTACTCCTGAATTCCCTATTGGTTTTACTGTGACTATCTTTCTGGATGGCCCCTGGTTCTGGCCTCCCCATAAATGGAAACTTCTTCTCGATGTCAACCCTGACAAAGGTTTTTAGAATTTTAAAGATCTCGATCAGGTCACCCTACATCCTTTCTTCCAGAATAAAGGGCCCCAGCCTGTTCAACCTTTTAAAAAATATATTTATAACCTTAGTATTAATTTCATCCTCAAAAGTCCTTGTAGCACATCCTCCATGGACTTCATATCCTCTCACTGTGTTTGTTGAGAGGAGATCTGGGCGCCCAGCCTGAACATCGTGTTGGCTCCTACAGCGGAAAGGAAATTTCACTTCAGTCTCTCTCTCGCTCTCTCTACAGATGCTGCCTGGTCTCAGCTGAGTGTTTCCATCATCTTCTGGTTTTTTGGCAAAAGTTTGGCCCCTGACCAACTTTTTGTGGCTCTGAATTTAAACGGAGAGAGTGAATGTTGAAGGTGAAAAGAAAAATGAAATGAAAATCGCTTATTGTCACGAGTAGGCTTCAAATGAAGTTACTGTGCAAAGCCCCTAGTCGCCACATTCCGGCACCTGTTCGGGGAGGCTGGTACGGGAATCGAGCCGTGCTGCTGGCCTGCCTTGGTCTGCTTTCAAAGCCAGCAATTTATCCTGGATGGTGTCACACTTGTTGAGTGTTGTTGGAGGTGCACTTATCGAGCAAGTGGAAAATATTTCATCGCACTTGTGCCTTGTGCAAAGTGTTACCTCTGAGCTTGTATATATCACTCTCTATTTATTCATTGATCCACGATATGAATAAAGTTGATGAGAAGATGAAGCTCCAGCACAGTATACGTTTGTGTTGAAATGTAATTCCCCTCCCAGCCTTGCTCCAATGATCAGCAATAAACTCCTTTTTAAAAAAAAAAATTTTTATTCAAGTTTTTCAACAACAAATTTTCTCCCCACAGTTAAAGTAAACAAGGTGTGGTTCTACACCGAAACAAGAAAATAATAAATAATAACAAACAATACAAGAAAGAAGAAAATAACAAGCCCACTGTCGCAAAAACAAACCCCCTTAACCCGGCCCGAACCCACCCCCGCCGTACCTCCCCCCCCCCCCACAGGTTGCTGCTGAGACCGACCACTCTCTACCCCTTCGCCAGGAACTCGAGAAAGGGCTGCCACCGCCGAAAGAACCCCTGTACCGACCCCCTCAGGGCAAACTTAACCTTCTCCAACTTGATGAACCCAGCCATGTCATTGACCCAGGTCTCCGAACTCGGGGGCTGCGTATCCCTCCACTGTAACAGAATGCTGCTCCGGGCTACTAGAGACGCAAAGGCCAGAATGCCGGCCTCTCTCGCCTCCTGCACTCCCGGCTCCGAAGCTACCCCAAAGATCGCGAGCCCCCAGCCCAGCCTGACCGTAGACCCAACCACTTCAGACAAAGTCCCAGCCACCCCCTTCCAAAACCCCTCCAACGCCAGACAAGCCCAGAACATATGGGTGTGGTTCGCTGGGCCTCCCGAACACCTCCCGCACCTGTCCTCACCCCACCCCCAAAGAACCGGCTCATCCTGGCCCGTCATGTGTGCCCTATGCAGCACCTTCAGCTGAATTAAGCTGAGCCGTGCGCAAGAAGAGGACGAGTTCACCCTCCCCACGGCATCCGCCCACTTCCCATCGTCAGTCTCTTCCCCTAGCTCCTCCTCCCACTTCGCTTTCAGCTCTTCCACAGAGGCCTCCTCTTCCTGCATCATCTGATAAATTGCCGAGATCCTCCCCTCACCGACCCACGTCCCCAAGAGCATCCTATCCTGCACCCCTCTAAGCGGCAGCAGCGGGAACTCCGCCACCTGCCACTTAACAAACGCCCTAATCTGCATATACCTGAAAACATTCCCAGGGGGGAGGCCCCACTTCCCCTCCAACTCCTCTCAAGTCGCAAACTTCCCATCGAGGAAAAGGTCCCCCACCCGCCTGATGCCTCCCCTATGCCAACTCAAAAACCCACCATCTATTCTCCCTGGTGGAAACCGGTGATTGCCCCATAACGGGGTACACACTGAGGCCTTCACTCTTCCCCCCCCCCCCCCCCCCTGTGCCGCCTCCACTGCCCCTAAATTTTGAGGGACGCCACCACTACTGGACTCGTGGAATATCTTGCCGGGGGGAGTGGAAGCGGGGCCGTCACCAATGCTTCCAAACTCGTACCCACACAGGACGCCACCTCCAACCTCTTCCATGTGGCACCCTCCCCCTCCATCACCCACCTGCGAATCATTGCCACATTCGCAGCCCAGTAATACCCACACAGATTGGGCAATGCCAAGCTGCCTACCTCCCTGCCTCACTCCAGGAATACCCTCCTCACTCTCGGGGTCTTCCGCGCCCACACGAACCCCAGAATACTCTTATTCACCCTCTTGAAAAAAGCCTTCGGAATCAATATGGGGAGGCACTGGAAAAGAAACAAAAACCTCGGGAGCACCGTCATCTTAACCGACTGGACCCTGCCCGCCAAAGAGAGTGGCAGCGCGTCCCACCTCCTGAACCCCTCCTCCATCTGTTCCACCAGCCTCGAAAAGTTTAGCCTGTGCAGGACCCCCCAGCTCTTAGCTATCTGGACCCCAAGATATCTAAAGCTCCTCTCCGCCCTCTTCAACGGGAGCTCTCCTATCTCCCTCTCCTGGTCCCCCAGGTGCAGCACAAACAGCTCACTTTTCCGCTCATTGAGCTTGTAAATAAGCTCCTTTTGTTTATTCATTGCCGGGGTGTGGGCAATACCAGAAAGGTCACCATTTATTGATTGGTACCTCCGTTCCGGGCAGGAGCGTGTGGTGATATGCATCACCATATATACACAAGGGGTTAATGTAAATACACTACAACTAAGTAACCACTAGAGGGAACACCGGAGATGTCATGACATGCAGACATACAGCCTATGAACACTTAGAATAGGACACGACTAATGAGCAGTCAAGGCACCCATATTACACAACCCATATACAAGGACAGGGCACACATGCTCTATCTCTTTCCACAGGCGACACTTAGAGAGAAGGACAGGGGCAGATCAGAAGCATCACACCCACCACGTGGCTTAGAGCAGACTGGTTAGTTAGACTGAGTTACTGCAGCAAGATTAGCAGAAGAGTCGAACTCATAGAGGACTGTGCTAATGGTTCAATAAATCACGTTGAACTTACTTCAAAGTCTGGAGTATCATTTGGTCAAAGCTGCATCGACTTGCAGCCTGTGTTATCCCAGAGTACATAACACATCATGGTACCAGTAGTGCCTGTTGAATCTATATAGTTTAACTCAGCGAGATCCGTGACTACCAGCAACAGCACCCAGGCAAGATGATTGAGATTCCGGCTCCTCAGCAGCTCAGGTACCACGGCAATCTCAGCGCCAACTGGCGTGCATTCAAGCAGAGATTTGAGATTTACATGGTAGCATCCGACCTAGAAGGCGTGGCCGATGCTGAGAAGATAGATCTTCTACTCACCATAGCAAGTGCAAGTGCAAGTACAGAAATCTTCAACTCCTTCAAGTACTCCAAAGGACAGGACAAGAGAGGCTTCCAGACAGTCCTGGACAAGTTTGAAAACTACTGCGAGGTGAACACAACAGAAATTGGTAAAACTGGCGCCTATACTCACCACGAGGCAAAGGTAGGCTTGCAACAGAAGCAAACGGCAATTTTGATTGACAGCCATCTTGCGCAAGGAGCTGCACATGCGCAGTTCCCGAGAAGACGCAAACCGGCGAAACAGTGTTTTGCGCATTCGCAAGAAGCCGCGCATGCGCAGTTGCGAAAAGAGCGCACAGTGAAAGAAAAGCGATCTGCGCATGCGCAATCCATTCCTACGCTCTACATCACAAGCGTCATGACGTTAGAGGCCCCGGACCACAAATGTTCGAAAACAGTGAAAAAAAATTTTAAAGCCAGAAAACACAATTCTTTCACCTGGAACGACAGCACAATGCCTGAACTTCGACCAGTAGCTGAAAGTAACCTCCACAGCGAGACCGCTGCACGTCTCCACACAGAGAACACAGAAAGACTCCACAGCGAGACCACTGCACGTCTCCATACAGAGAACACAGGAAGACTCCACAGCGAGACCACTGCACGTCTCCATACAGAGAACACAGAAAGACTCCACAGCGAGACCACTGCACGTCTCCATACAGAGAACACAGAAAGACTCCACAGCAAGACCACTGCATTACTCCACACAGGGAACGATGCCAGACTTCAGCGAGAGAGCGATACAAGCCTCCACAGCGAGCTCATTGACAGACTCCACGATGGAAGCAATGCAAGACTCCAGAGCGCAGTCCTTGCATGAACAAGACCATGAGGGTCTCGCAACCTTATCTGAGAAACCAGCAGCAGACGATGCAAGTCTGCCACGCTCAAGTGCACAGCAAGACGACTATGACAGTCTACCACACTCACGTGAACAACAAAAAGACTATGACAGTCTACCCAGATTATTTGAGCCACCAGAAGAAGACTCTGACAGTCTACCCAGCTCATCTAACCGACAAGAAGACACTGAAGGTCTACCCACTGTCTGTGCGACAAGTGACAAAGGCTTCACAATTCCCATACAAGATGTGTGACATCTCAGCGAGACTGACAGATCTCAGCTAGTACATACAGAGGCACTCGACAATCAAAGTGAGGTTACTGGTGACTCCACTGACACCACATTAATTCAAACCTCATCTACTCGAGCCTCTCCACAAGAATCTGAAATGCCTCCAGACAGGGAGCATCAAAAAACCAAAGGTGATTCAGGTGAACCAGAAAGGGCTGCAGACGGGGAGCATCGACAAGTCAAAGATGATTCCAGTGAACCAGACGGGGAGCGCCGAGGAATCAGAGACGGCACGCTCAATGAAACAGCAGACGCCACAAAGGACACTGACACAAGTAACTTTGTGAAGGACTCGAATTCTCCACTCGGTATGGTCATTGAGCGCAACAAACACAACAACAAAATCTACAAAAACAGCAACACAGACAACAACAAGAAGCGTACTAGAGGCAACAAAAACAATAACGAGCACGTCAATAACAACAATGACAACAACAATAGAACAACAACTGATACGACATGGTACAACTCTGCCCGTGAAGGACAATGTTACTGCTCAGCTCAGAATGATGGCGAGAGTGTAAACATACCATGGCATGTCAACGCTTCTTACCAATTCCCGTCTGCTACACTACGGACAAGCAAACCAGCTTTCAGGAAAGACGACATCAAGAATTGCTATCACAAGCATAAAAAGAAGAGTCTACCTCAGACAATGAAGTGATTTGACCATTTGAACACCTCTTGATGACTTCTTGGTTACGAACACACCAGGGCACTGACGGCGTTCACGAGGGAATGACAACATCAACATCGACACTTCCTTAACAACACAAGAAAGCCACTCGACTGTGTAAATTCATCAACTTTGGACTCATAACTATTATTTGGTATTGTGTAATCCTCAATGGCCCAATGGCCTCCTTCTGCATGATGTACCATCAATTCAACTCAAGACACATTTAGGATCCAAACTGTGGCTTTAATCAGCTAGTTGTTAGCCCGGTGGTCGACTACAGAGAATGGCTGGCCGCCGAGAACTCTGGGTACTTATACCCCGCTTCGGAGGCGGGGCCTACTTGTGGTGGTATGGATATGAGCACTGCCATTGGTGCAGAGCACTGGCTTCCCATTGGCTCTGGCTGATCAATGTGCCTCTCGTCCGATTGGTTGGGACTAATCACGTGACTGCTCTCCAACCAATTGGACAAGAGGCACATGACCAGCCAGAGCCAATGGGAAGCCAGTGCTCTGCACCAATGGCAGTGCTCATATCCATACCACCACACTGCACAGTAAATTCGATGATTCATAAATACATAGACACAGGTATTGGGTGAAGCACACAGGAGTGTAGTTTTACTCAGTAGAGAAGATGTGTGAAGAGATCAGTTCAGTCCCTACAAGGGTCATTCAAGAGTCTGGTAACAGCGGGAAAGAAGCTGGGCTGGATTCTCCACACCCCGAAGCCGGAATCGCAGCCTGCGCCGGGGAGGAGAATCCAGTTTGACGCCGTAATCGGGCCCAGCGCCGGCTCGGCGATTCCCTGGAAACCGGCAACCGGTGTCACCGGGGAATACGCCGTTCCATCTGGGGCCATTGCCAGAGGCCCGCTCCACATTCTCCCACCCCGACCGGCCGAGTTCCCGATGGCGTGGAACCAACCTGCTATTGCCGGACAGGATACTCGCGTGGCGGCTGCGGACTGAGTCTGCGGCCGGCCTGGTCGGGGGCGGGCTGATCGGAGGCCGGGGGGAGGCCTCGAAGGCAGCCAGGGAATGATTGTGTGGGGGGTTGAAGGTCAGGCGCATGGCTGATCAAGGGGTCTCTTTCTTGGGTCCGCGGTCTGGGTCCGCCATGGAGCGTGCCGTGCGCAAGCGCGGCCTCTGACCTGGAAGTGCTAAAGCTGCGAGATTCACTCCAGGTCCCTGCAAACCCCCTGCAGGGCCGGGAATTTGTGTCTCTTTGTTTCAGGATTTTCAGGAGTAAAACTCCACAGTTTTGATGTCGGCGTGGGATAGAGTCCCAATAATGGAGAATCCAGCCCGTTTGTTTTGAATCTGTTAGTGCGTGTTCTCAGTGCGTGGCGGAATGTGGATTGCAGTGGATCTAGGCGTTCTGGGAGTATGGAGTTGATGTGTCTCATCTGGCTCCTACCACAATTATTGTAAAATTTAGTTCACCCAGCAAAACCAGGAGATAAGCCCTACAGCAAACTAATGAAAATTTTAGAATGACATGTCTCACCTAAACTATTGTCAATTGCAGAAAGGCTTCAGTTCTACCAGCGTATTCAGAAAGAAGGTGAACGCATTGTACAATTCGCAGCGACACTCAATGACACTCTTCATGATCGGCTGGTTTGTGGACCCTGCAGTCAAGTTATTCAGAGGACGTTGCTTACTGTAAGTGATTGAACTCTGAAAGCTGCTGTGGAAGTTGCCACATCTATGGAGCTAGGAACAAAAGAAACTTCACAGATAGGAGCTGGAGTGAAGATCTACAAAATGGAGGCCATTAGAAACAAGGCTGCAACAGGACAACCGTGTTCCCGAAGTACGAAGGTTGGATACTCATGCTGGAGTAGAGAATATAAGTGTAAAAACAGCGGCAAAAAGTGTCATATATCACCAAAGCATGTTGGGCTCAGAAAACCTTACCATGGATGTGCACGAAAGAAAATACATCTCGGCAGACTAGCCATGTTCAACACTACCCAGAAGACACTGTACCTGAGCAACTTCTGGAGCTGAAACTGGCGTCTGATTGGTGTGGGGCTATCTCCAATTTTCCGGGTATTCCCAAGAATTGATGGTCACCAATTTAAAATGTTAGTAGACCCAGGTATAGCTGTATCATTTTCATCATCAGCTGTGTTGCACGTTTTACTTGAGTGTATTACGCATTTATTGGAGTGTATTAACACGCCTCCGTTTAAAGGCCGTGTGCTTAACACTACTACAGCTCTGTGTATGTAATTTCAGCTCGGAGTCGCCAGGTGCCGTATTTAGACACCTCACAAGTATATCAAGGTCAGGTTCAAAGTAATAAAACTGTACACCGATTAGTAAGTTCAAACGATTAATATTTATTATAACCAATATAATAAATACGCATGCATACGCTAAAGACTAATACTTATTTCTACTATTAAACGACTAAATACTTATCTAAATAGGAACCAGCAAGGTCAGGGGACAAGGCCTTTGTTCCTTTCTGGACTGCACCTTCTGTTCTCTAATAGTCGGCTAGAGTATAAGCAATGCCGGGGTCACGTAGCGAGCGTCGTTTTGGCACTTACTGAACGATGGCTGGTGCTCAATGGCCGGTGATGAAAGACAGGATCTGGAGGCTGGGGTCGGAGTCAGAAGCGGAGCCGGAGCAAAACAGATCTGGGCCGGAGTCAACAGCAAGCCGGAGCAACAACAGACAGAACCATGTTCGGGGTCTACCTTTATAGGTCCCCCAAAGTCCGTGCCTCTTCGGGACGGGCCTTTACCTGCCATGTATCGATTGGGTCATTTCCCAATCGATATCTTACAAATCCCCCAATCTGAGGGTCTCTTCTCGATGGGTGGGGCGGTCTCTATGGTGCTTTGTGATGGATACTTATGGCGCTGTTTCGTCTGGGCGTCCACTCAAAGTATCCATTGAAACTCAAATGTTTCTATTGTGTGGGCCCAGATCTGGATCACCTCATTACTATGCAAATCGTTGTTGCCATTTACACCTTTAGCTGAGATCCTGCACCTGGCCACAAACTGGTTTCTGTATGTGCAGAATGCTAATTAGCCTTCTGCAAACTGCTTGTCCTGGCTAAGACTGTTTTCTCCCTGCAGCCTTAGCAGTTCTCCATTTTGGTAGCCCAGTGTCCATCTTAGGTGGCTACAGCTGTATCAGGTGCTTTTCACAGTAACTTCATTTGAAGCCTATTTGTGACAATAAGCGATTTTAATTTCATTTCATTTTCATCATTTATATCTGAGACATCGGCGACCTTCCCAACACTCGCACACTCGCATGCCTTTAATGCGAAAGAGGAACCTGCTTGGTCCTCACAATCTCACTTGAATCAGGTTCGAAGGAGGGGAGGGCAATGTACATATTAGATGTAGACTTCAGCCAGTTCCTTCGTGCCCTCTTCATCTTTATGAAAACAGAAAATCCAACCTCGCACATGTAGGTCATTGTGAAAAGCAATAGCAACAAAATGCTTGTTTTACTCAGCACTGGATACTCGCTACTCCGGAATACTGACAGCCTCATGGATTTTTTGTTCGTTTTTAATGTGGTATCACAGGTCAGGTACAGCAGTATAGTCTTTTCACTTGGAGTCAGCTCTAAGTTGATAACTGACTCTGGGGTTTCAACCTCAAAAGGAATTTTTCACCCACCACATCTCTTTCAAAATCTGAAACTTCTCTCAATTGTCAGTACTTCCCTTATATAACACACATGGGCTTTGCATCCTTATTTGCATCGGCACAATTGTCAAAACCATAACTCAAGAAATCATTTTTATACTGTTTTGTTCCTGAGTTAAGTTTCTTCTTTGTAGGCTGTTCACCTCAGACCCTGGAGCTCTGTGTAGAACTGACACAAGCACTGCTCTGTCCTGCCCTAGACTCTCCTGTGCAGCTCTCTCCAGCAAATCCAGTTATATAGAAAATAGAAGCAGGGGGAGGCCATTTAGCCCTTCCACCATTCATTATGATCATCAAGTTCAATACCCTGCCTTCCCCCAATTATGATCCCTCATCCCCAAGGGTTCTCTCACAGTTAGATTGCCAACTAATCCTTTCTCATTGCACAACACCCAGTCCAAGGTGGCCTGTTCCCTTGTTGGTTCCTCAACATATTGGTCCAGAAAACCATCCCGTATACATTCCAGAAATTCCTCCTCTATTGTACTGTGACTAATTTGACTTGCCCAATCTGCATGCAGATCAAAGTTAGCCATAATCACTGATGTTCCTTTATCATATGCATCTCTGATTTCTGTGTAATATTATTCACAACATTACCACTGCAGTTTGGTGGTCTGTACACCAGCCCTATGAATGCTTTTTGCCCCTTAGTGTTTATTAACCCGGCTCATACAGATTACACATCGCTGTGCTAATGTAGTTTCTCAATATTTCCTTTCATCAGCAATGTAACTCCACCACCCTTTTCATTTCTGTCTGTCCTTCCTAGAAACTGAATAGCCCTTAATGTTTAGTTCCCATCCTTGGTCACCTTGGTGTCATGTCTCCATAATCCCCACTATATCATACTCCTTCACATCTATCTGTGCGGCTAATTCATCTATTTTATTTTGAATGCTCTGAGCAATCTGGTACAAAACCTTAAGTCTGTTTAACGTTATTTTCCCGTCTCTACTACATTTTACAATGTCATTATCTGATTCTGGCCCTTGATTTCTCTGCCTAGCACCTTTTTTATTCTCCTTGCTGTCTTTTTCTCTTGTTCTTGATTCCTCATGCTCTGAATCCTTATATAGGTTCCCATCCCCCTACCATATTTGTTTAAACACCGCCCCCCTCCCCACACCCTCGCAAGTACCTCCCCAAGGACATCAGTCCCTGTCCTGCCCAGGTGTAACCCATCCAGTTTGTACTGGTTCTACCTCCCCAGAAGCCGGTCCCAATGCCCCAGGAATCAGAAACCCTCCCCCTCGCACCATCTCTTATTTATGGACCAGAGTTTAGAAACTCGAAAGTATATTATGGAGTTCACCTAACCGATAACTCGGACCAGCACTGCACCACCTTCTTAGCTGGATTCTCCCGCTTGAGTTTCTGCTTGTATGCCGGGAGAAGGAGCACCGTCTTATGGTCTGATTTCCCAAAGTGCGGCCGGGGGATGGAACGGTAGGCGCCCTTGATTTTTGAGTAGCAGTGGTCAAGATGTGCTGGTGGAATTTTGGCAGTACACTCTTGAGGTTGGCCTTGTTGAAGTCTCTGCCCACGATGAGCAAGGCCTCCGGGTGTTCTGTTTTGTAGTTGTTTATAACTGTGTACAGTTCATCCAGCGCTTTCCTCACTTCTGCCTGGGGTGGGATGTAGACCGCTGTGATAATGGCTGAAGTGAACTCACGTGGAAGATAGTATGGGCGGCACGTCACGGTCAGGTATTCCAGGTCTGGGGAGCAGTAGGTCGCCAGGGTCACCACATCCAAGCACCAGGAGGAGTTGATGAGGAGACAAACCCCTCCACCCTTCGCTTTGCCTGAAGATGCCGTGCGGCCCGCCCGGTGAGTAGAGAAGCCATCAGGTTGTATGGCACAGTCCGGTGAGGCGGGGGTGAGCCATGTCTCTGTGAAACAGAGCACACAGCAGTCTCTTACTTCCCTCTGAGAGGTAAGTCTGGCGTTAAGTTCATCCAGCTTGTTTTCGATCGCTTGGACGTTTGCCATGGCTCAGTGTTGGGACCCTTGCTTTTTCTGATTTATATAAATGATTTAGAAGTGGTTGAAGGTAAAATCTCTAAATTAGCAGATGATGCTAAACTAGAATAGTGAATAATGAATTTTGAGGATGATGCTGAGCAACTTCAGAGGGACATTGCCAAGTTGCCAAATGGGCTGACACCTGGCAGATGAACTTCAATGTTGAGAAATGTGAGGTAATGCGTTTTGGTAGAAGAAACAGGGGGAGACAATAGAATAATAATAATAATCGCTTATTGTCACGAGTAGGCTTCAATGAAGTTATCGTGAAAAGCCCCTAGTCGCCACATTCTGGCGCCTGTTCGGGGAGGCTGGGACGGGAATTGAACCTGCGCTGCTGGCCTTGTTCTGCTTTACAAGCCAGCTGTTTAGCCCAAATACACTCCATTTACCGTGGATCGGCCATGCTAAATTGTGCCTTAATTGGGGAAAAAAAAAGAATTAAGTACTTTAAATTTATTTTTTTTAAAAGAGAGCTGGATATATATTTGAAAGTGATGGATTTAGAGGGCTACGGAGATAGAGCTGGGGATAAACCAGCCCCTATATCATGCCCATATATAGACTCAATGGTACAGCTCTGAGGGGAGTCCACGAACAAAGGGACCTTGGGGCTCAAGTGCATAATTCTCTGAAGATGTCCAGGCAAGTTTAATCAGTTGTTAAGAAGGCTTATAGCATCCCTGGGTTTATAAATAGAGGCAGAGAGTATAAAACATGTGATGCTGCACCTCTGCAAATCATTGGTCAGACCGCATTTGGAATGTTGTGTTCAGTTCTGGGCATCTTATTTAAGGAAGGATGTTAAAGCCCTGGGGAGAGTGCGGAGGAGATTAACGAGAATGATAACAGGAATGAGGAATTTTAGATACGAGGAAAGATTGGAGATATTGGGCTTGTTCTCCTTGGAGCCGAGAAGATTCAGAGGCGACCTTACTGAGGTGTTCAAATAATAGACAATTTTGACAGGGTAAAGAAGGGTATTCTGTTTCCACTGGTTAATAAGTCAGTGACTGGGGTCATAATTTCAAGATGGTCAGCGAGAGAGCTCGGAGTGAGATGAGAGGAAACCTCTTCACTCAGAGAGTTGTTGGGGTTTGGAATGCGCTGCCTGGGAGAGTGGTGGAGGTGGATACCATAGGAAGTTTCAAAGACAGCTGATATATCGGGCAGTACGGTGGCGCAGTGGTTAGCACTGCTGCCGCACGTCGCTGAGGTCCCAGATTCTATCCCAGCCCTGGGTCACTGTCCGTGTGGAGTTTGCACATTCTCCCCGTGTCTGCGTGGGTCTCACCCCCACAGCACAAAGATGTGCAGGTTAGGTGGATTGGCTAAATTGTGCCTTAATTGGGGGAAAAATAAAAGAATTAGGTACTCTAAATTTATTTTTAAAAAAAGAGAGCTGGATATTTGAAAGTGATGAATTTAGAAGGCTACGGAGATGGAGCTGGGGAATGGAGTCAGCTAGGTTGCTCTTTCCGGAGCCGGTGCTGACATGATGGGCTGAATGGCTGTAAATGACAAATATCAATTAAAACCATAATACGTAGGAGCAGAATTCGACCATTCGGCCCATCGAGTCTACCCCGCCATTCAATGAGATCATGGCTAATCCGATACAATCCTCAACTGCACTTCCCCACCTTATCCCCATAACCCTCGATTCCCTCACTGATTAAAAATCTGTCTCAGCCTTGAACATACTTAATGACCCAGATTCTACAGTTGTGTGCGGTAAATAATTCCACAGATTCACTGCTCTCTGAGAGAGGAAATTCCTCCTCATCGCTGTCTTCAATGGCGGCCCCTCACTCTGAGATTCTGCCCTCTGGTCCTAGACTCTCCCACAAGAGGAAACATCCTCTCAGCATCAACCCTGTCAAACCCCCCGAGAATCCCATACGTCTCAATAAGGTCGCCTCTCATTCTTCTGAACTCCAATGAGTACAGATAAAAACCATTTCAGTCAGTCGAATAAGATTCACTGCAGAAATCTAACCAATCAAGCACCAGCTCACTTGTGGATTAAGGATCCAGCAAACCCGCCAATGAAAGACCCCCAAAAGATTGGTAAGATCCAGTTAGGGACCAGTAACCTTTTGTTTAAAGTAGACAAATTTTGAGATTCAAGACTAAAAGGAGAAGGCCACAAGATTCAATGAACAAACACAAATAAACCTTACAAGATCAGGAAGATAAAACAATATTGGTCTTAATTTGGTTTTAAATTCGCCTTAATGTTCAAAGCGCACAGGGCTAAATCGCTGGCTTTGAAAGCAGACCAAGGCAGGCCAGCAGCACGGTTCGATTCCCGCAACAGCCTCCCCGAACAGGCGCCGGAATGTGGCGACTAGGGGCTTTTCACAGTAACTTCACTGAAGCCTACTCGTGGCAATAAGTGATTTCCATTTCATTTCAAATGATTTCTTGGGAGGTGGGCATTGCTGGCTAGGCCAGCATTTGTTGCCTATCTTCCAATTGCCCTCGAGAAGGTGGTGGTGAGCTGCCTTCCTTGAACCGCTGCCATCCCAACAACAGTGATGGAACGGCGATATATTTCCCAGTCGGGATGGTGAGTGACTTGGAGGGGAACCTCCAGGTGGTGGGGTTCCCAGGTATCTGCTGCTCTTGTCCTTCTCGGTGGCAGAGACCGTGAGTTTAGAAGGTGCTGTCGAAGGCGATTTGGTGGGTCGGTGCAGTGCAGCTTGTAGATGGTACACACGGCTGCCACTGTCCGTTGGCGGTGGAGGCAGTGGCTATTGAACATTGCGAATGCGATGCCAATCAAATGGGCTGCTTCGTGCTGGATGGCGTCGAGCTTCTTTTTTTTAAATATAATTTTTATTGGAATTTTTTACAGAAATTATAAAACCTAACGACAAACAATGAAATGCAACAAAATAACCCATAATAACTGTATCACCCCCAGACCGTATCGACGCATGTATCCCATCCCCCCACCCCCCCCAACCCCAATGAACAACAGAAGAACTTAAAAATAAATTTAAATTAAATAAACAAACATAGTCATCGTCCGCCCCCCCTTTTCCCTCCTCCCCCCTTCCCTCCTCCCCCCCCTTTCCCTCCCCCTTTCCCCCTCCCCCCCTTTCCCTCCCCCTTCCCCCTCCCCCCTCTTTCCCTCCCCCTTCCCCCCCTCCCACCTCTTTCCCTCCCCTTCCCCCCTTTCCCCCTCCCCCCCTTTCCCTCCCCCTTCCCCCCTCCCCCCTCTTTCCCTCCCCCTTCCCCCCTCCCCCCTCTTCCCCCCCCCTTCCCCCCCTCCCCCCTCCCCCCTCTTCCCCCCCCCTTCCCCCCCTCCCCCCTCCTCCCTCCCCCCTCTTCCCCCCCCCCTCCCCCCCTCCCCCCTCCTCCCTCCCCCCTCTTTCCCTCCCTCTTTCCCTCCCCCCTCTTTCCCTCCCCTTTCCCTCCCCCCTCTTTCCCTCCCCCTTCCCCCCCACCCCCCCCGGGTTGCTGCTGCTACTGTCCCCGTACCCTATCGTTGAGCCAGAAAGTCGAGAAAAGGTTGCCACCGCCTAAAGAACCCTTGTACCGACCCTCTCAGGGCGAATTTGATCTTCTCTAGCTTAATGAAACCCGCCATGTCATTGATCCAGGTCTCCACGCTTGGGGGCCTCGCATCCTTCCATTGTAGCAAGATCCTTCGCCGGGCTACTAGGGACGCAAAGGCCAGCACACCGGCCTCTTTCGCCTCCTGCACTCCCGGCTCCACCCCAACCCCAAAAATCGCGAGTCCCCATCCTGGCTTGACCCTGGATCCCACCACCCTCGACACCGTCCTCGCCACCCCCTTCCAGAACTCCTCCAGTGCCGGGCATGCCCAGAACATATGGGCATGGTTCGCTGGACTCCCCGAGCACCTGACACACCTGTCCTCACCCCCAAAGAACCTACTCATCCTCGTCCCAGTCATGTGGGCCCGGTGCAGCACCTTGAATTGGATGAGGCTAAGCCGCGCACACGAGGAGGAAGAATTAACCCTCTCCAGGGCATCAGCCCATGTCCCGTCTTCGATCTGTTCCCCCAGTTCCCCCTCCCACTTAGCTTTCAGCTCCTCTACTGACGCCTCCTCCGCCTCCTGCATAACCTTGTAGATATCAGATATCTTCCCCTCTCCGACCCAGACCCCCGAAAGCACCCTGTCGCTCACCCCCCTCGCAGGAAGCGAAGGGAATCCCTCCACCTGCCGCCTAGCAAATGCCTTTACCTGCAGATACCTGAACATGTTCCCCGGGGGGAGCCCAAATTTCTCCTCCAACTCCCCCAGGCTCGCAAACCTCCCATCAATAAACAGGTCCCTCAGCTGTCTGATGCCCGCTCTGTGCCAACCCTGAAATCCCCCATCCATGTTCCCCGGGACGAACCTATGGTTCGCCCTTAACGGAGCCTCCATCGAGCCCCCCACTTCTCCCCTATGTCGCCTCCACTGCCCCCAAATCTTGAGGGTAGCCGCCACCACCGGACTCGTGGTATACCTCGTAGGAGGGAGCGGCCACGGCGCCGTTACCAGGGCCCCCAGGCTTGTATCTCCACAGGACGCCCTCTCCATCCGTTTCCATGCTGCCCCCTCCCCCTCCATTACCCACTTGCGCACCATCGACACATTGGCCGTACAATAATACCCCGAGAGATTGGGTAACGCCAGCCCCCCCCCCATCTCTACCCCGCTCCAAGAAGACCCTCTTCACCCTCGGGGTCCCATGCGCCCAAACAAAGCTCATGATGCTACTAGTCACCCTTCTAAAAAAGGCCCTAGGGATAAAGATGGGCAAACACTGAAAAAGGAACAAGAACCTCGGGAGAACTGTCATTTTGACGGACTGCACTCTACCCGCCAACAATAACGGCACCATGTCCCACCTTTTAAATTCCTCCTCCATCTGTTCCACCAGCCTGGTAAAATTAAGCTTATGGAGAGTCCCCAAACTCCTGGCCACCTGCACCCCCAGATATCTGAAACTCTTCACTGCCCTCTTAAACGGGAGTCTCCCAATTCCCTCCTCCTGATAACCCGGGTGTACTACAAATACCTCACTCTTGCCTAAATTTAACTTATAGCCCGAGAAGGCCCCAAATTCCGCTAACAGCTCCATCACCCCCGGCATTCCCCCTTCTGGATCCGCCACATACAACAGCAGGTCGTCCGCATACAGCGATACACGATGTTCCTCCCCACCCCGCACCAGACCCCTCCATCTCCCTGACTCCCTCAACGCCATAGCCAAAGGTTCAATCGCCAGTGCAAAGAGCAAGGGGGGACAGGGGGCACCCCTGCCTGGTCCCACGGTAGAGCCTAAAGTACTCCGATCTCCTTCCATTGGTAACTACACTTGCCATCGGAGCCGCGTAGAGCAGCCTCACCCATTTGATGAATCCCTCCCTGAATCCGAACCGCTCCAGCACCTCCCACAGGTACCCCCACTCAACTCTATCAAACGCTTTCTCCGCATCCAGCGCCACCACTATCTCCGCCTCCCCCTCCACTGCCGGCATCATAATAACATTTAGCAGTCTCCGCACATTTGTGTTGAGCTGTCGTCCCTTGACAAATCCTGTCTGATCCTCGTGTATCACCCCTGGCACACAGTCCTCTATCCTGGTGGCCAGGATCTTCGCCAGCAACTTAGCGTCAACATTGAGGAGCGAGATAGGCCTGTATGATCCACACTGCAAGGGGTCCTTATCCCGCTTCAGGATCAGAGAGATCAGTGCCCGCGACATCGTCGGGGGCAAAGCCCCCCCCCCCCCCCCCCCTCCCATGCCTCATTGAAGGCTCGCACCAACAGGGGACCCACCAGATCCGCATACTTTTTATAAAATTCCACCGGGAACCCGTCCGGCCCCGGCGCCTTACCTGACTGCATTTGTCCAATCCCCCTGACTAGCTCCTCCAACTCTATCGGCGCCCCCAGCCCCTCTACCAGCTCCTCTTGAACCCTTGGGAACCTTAGCCTGTTCATGAAGCTCTCCATCCCCCCTCTCCCCCTCGGAGGTTCTGACCGGTACAGTTCCTCGTAGAAGTCCCTAAAGACCCCATTTACTTCTGTCCCCTTCTGCACTACATTCCCACCCCTATCCGTCACTCCACCAGTTTCCCTAGCCGCATCTCGCCTGCGGAGCTGATGCGCCAACATCCTGCTTGCCTTCTCCCCATACTCATATACCACGCCTTGCGCCCTCCTCCACTGTGTCTCCGCCTTTCTGGTGGTCAACAAGTCAAATTTGGCCTGCAAACTACGCCGTTCCCCCAGCAACCCCTCCTCCGGTGCCTTCGCGTATCTCCTGCCCACATCCAGGAGCTCCCCCACCAGTCTCTCCCTCTCCTTCCTCGCCCTCCTTTCCCTATGGGCCCGGATGGAGATCAGCTCCCCCCGGATCACTGCTTTCAGAGCCTCCCAGACCATCCCCACCTGGACCTCCCCCGTGTCGTTGGTATCAAGATACCCCTCAATACTTGCCCGGACCCTCCTACACACCTCCTCATCAGCCAGCATCCCCACATCCAGGCGCCAGAGCGGGCGCTGGTCCCGCGCCTCCCCCATCTCCAGATCAACCCAGTGCGGAGCATGGTCTGAAATTGCTATGGCCGAATACTCTGTATCCTGCACCTTCGGGATCAATCCCCTGCTCAGGATGAAAAAATCTATTCGGGAATAGACCCTATGGACATGGGAGAAAAAGGAATACTCCCGCGCTCTCGGCCTCCCAAACCTCCAGGGATCCACCCCTCCCATCTGGTCCATAAACCCCCTCAGCACTTTGGCCGCCGCCGGTCTCCTACCCGTCCTTGAACTGGACCGGTCCAGTGTGGGATTCAGCACTGTGTTAAAGTCTCCCCCCATGATCAGGCCCCCTGCCTCCAGGTCTGGAATGCGCCTCATGAAGCGCCTCATGAAGCCGGCATCATCCCAATTCGGGGCATATACATTAACCAGCGCCACCTTCTCTCCCTGCAGGCGTTGAGCTTCTTGAGTGTTGTTGGAGCAAGTGGGGAGTGCCATCACACTCCTGACTTGCGCGTTGTAGATGGTGGACAGTCTTTGGGGAATCAGGAGGTGAGTTACTCGCAGCCTGATTCTGAGCCTTTGACCTGCTTCAGTATTTATATGGCTAGTCCACTTCAGTTTCTGGTCAATAGTAAACCCCAGGGAGTTGATTGTGATGTTAATAGCATTGAATGCCAAGGAGAGATGGTTGGAGATAGCCATTGCCTGGCACAAATGTATTTTTTTTTCTTTATTCGTTCATGTGATGTGGGCGTCGCTGGCTGTGCCAGCATTTATTGCCCATCCCGGAGGGCATTTAAGAGTCAACCACATTGCTGTGGCTCTGGAATCACATGTAGACCAGACCGGGTAAGCTTTCCTTCCCAAAAGAACATGAGTGAACCACATGGGTTTTTACAACAATCGACAATGGTTTCAGGGTCATCGTTAGACTTTTAATTCCAGATTTTACTTTTATTATTGAATTCAGATTCCACCATCTGCCCTGGGGGGATTCGAACCCATGCCCCCAGAGCTTTAACCTTGGGTCTCTGGGGTTACAAGCCCAGTGACAATCCCACTGTGTCACTGCCTCCTCGTTACTTGCCACTTAACAGTTCTGCGATTTTGGTCACTTATCCCAATATTTCACATGGCTCAGTGCCTTGTGAAGCACCTTGGAACTCTTGACTATAGTTATGGCCCTGCAAGAATGCAAATTGTTGTATTGTGTAGCACCGCACATTCCTTCAGGCAACCCTGCTATTATAATACAGTACAAGACAAACAAGGCCACGTTCTATACACTGCGCATTTGGAGCAGATGGAGACCACTCGGCCCCTCAAGCCTGCTCCCCCACCCAATAGGATCGAGGTTGATCCGTTTGTGTTGAGCTCCACATTCCCCATCTACCTTCCTCAACAAGAATCGATCAGCCTCCGCCTTCAAAATATTCAGTGACCCCCGCCCCCCATTGCCTTCTGAGGCCCTTAAGTCGCTCAACCCTGGAAGAGAAATATTTTCATCTGATTTGATTTTTTGTTTTATTGTCACATGTACCGAAGTACAGAGAAAACAATTTTTCTGCGGCCAAGGGAACGTACATAGTACGTACATAGTAGACAAAAAAGAATAATCAACACAGAGCATTGACAAATGGTACATTGACAAACAGTCTTTCTACTGTACTCCCTGTACACACACACACGACTGTGTGGCGAGATTCAACTCCAATTCAATCTATCAGTTTGCAAAAGATCTGACTGTGGTGGGTCGTACCTCAAACAACAACCAATCAGACTACAGAAGGGAGATAGATCACTTGGTTGCATGGTGTACCGAAAACAACCTCTCTAAATGCTGGAACTGATCATTGACTTCAGGAAGCGAAGCACGACACACACTCCCATCTTCATCAATGGCTCCGAAGTGGAGATGGTCGATAGCTTTAAGTTCCTAGGGGTCAGTGGTTAGCATTGCTGCCTACGGCGCTGAGGACCCGGGTTCGAATCCCGGCCCTGGGTCACTGTCTGTGTGGAGTTTGCACATTCTCCCCGTGTCTGTGTGGGTTTCGCCCCCACAACCCAAAAGATGTGCAGGTTAGGTGAATTGGCCACACTAAATTGCCCCTTAATTGGAAAAAATAATTGGGTACTCTAAATTTAAAAAAAAAGCCCAACGCATCACACAAGCTTGCCACCCTCCCATTGATTCTGTCTACACCTCCCGCTGCCTCAGGAAGGCAGACAGCATTATCAGAGACCCCTCCCACCCAGGCATTGCCTTCTTCCAGGCCCTTCCATCAGGCAGAAGATACAGAAGTCTGATGACTCACACACCCAGACATAGGAACAGCTTCTTCCCCACAGCTACTGGACTTCTCAACGTCTCTCCCTCGGACTGATCTGTTCCCTGTAAGAACATTGGGCGAAATTCTCCGCTCCCGCCATAAATTGGGAAGGCCGTCGTGGGCTTGGCCAAGTTTCACGACGGCCTCGGAGGCCGCTCCTCGCACCTAATTCACCCCCACCCGGGGGGCTAGGAGCGGCGCTCCATAAATCTCGGCCGCCGGACCTTGACCCTAGCGTCAAGGCACGCGCCGAGAATGACGCGACGGTGGCGCCTACGTGACGTCAGCTACGCATGCGCAAGTTGACGGCTCCAACCCGCGCATGCGCGGCTGACGTCACGATGGCTGACGGCTCCAACCCGCGCATGCGCAGTTGCCGTCTTCCCCTCTGCTGCCCCGCAAGATGTGGCAGCTTGATCTTGCGGGGCGGCGGAGGGGAAAGTGCGTCGCTTTGAGACGCCGGCCCGATGATCGGTGGGCACCGATCGCGGGCCAGTCCCCTCCTGAGCACGGCCGTGGTGCTCACTCCCCTCTCCCCCCCCCCACAAGCTTCAAACTGGCATTTGGCGGCCATGTTCACGACGGCGGCGATCAGGTGTGGTCGCCGCCGTCGTGAACCGGTCGGGAATGGCAGGCCGCTCTGCCCATCCGGGCCGGAGAATCGATGGTCGCCGTGAGAAATGGCGACCGGCGATTCTTCCGAGCGGGGGGGGGGGGGGAGAATCGCAGGGGGCGTCAGGGGGGGCGTGTCGTAAGTCGCCCGGCCCTCCCGCCATTCTCCCACCCGGCGTGGGGAGCGGAGAATTCTGCCCACTATTCACGATGACCTATGTTCATCTTTAAGGGTGAGCAACTTAGCGTTATGGACAAATTGTCGGGTTGTGGAACAAAGCTGGGCTCCTTTTCTGTAGGGCCAGCACATGTATCCATTGTGCCACTGGGCCAGCACATGTATGATGGACGGAGTGGCCTGGGGCATTGTAAGTTTGAAGTTCTATGAACATTCAACCAGCGATTTAAAATGGTAATACCTCAAAAATGTGACATTTACATGCTGGTTCTGTGCAGCGAACATCACAGCAAAGGTTTAAATTATTTACAGACTACAAAAGATATGGAAACATGGTGACAGAGCACACAAACAGACATCTACTGCCAATTAGCTCAGCAAAATCACGTTCCTGTTATATTACTCTTTGGTAATATATCGTTACTCTTTGCTATTATATCCAGAAAGGTCTGATGGTGTGATTATAAATAAACCACCAATCTCTAACTTAAAGCAAAACAGATTTGAGTAACGATTGATTAATATTGAGTTTGCACACTCCACAGAACTATAACTAGTAATCAAGTAATCTATTTTAAAGTATTAACTAATTTAAACTACACGTGCTAAACTATGCTGTGGTCTATCTCTCTAACCCTCTACTGCCTAATCACTCCTGGTTGGAAGAGACCCAAGATCCTCTGAGTTCTCATATTTATAGTGGGATCCAGTGGTGCCCTCTACTGGTTGTGTTACACTGAGATGTAATAATTAACCCGTTACTTATCTACATATATACATATCATTACAGATCCTAACCCACAGTAAATTCTCAATCCCTGGACGATCCCTTGGATGGTTAACTCAGATGCTCGTCGGAGCCAAGTTTACAAATTATATCACAGACACGGTATTGTTTTAAACCTCATACAAACTAGAAATGGGGAGGGGGGCGGGGGGGGGGGGGGGGGGTGGGACTAATGGGATAGCTCTTTTAAAAAAAGCTAGCACTGGTACAAAAGGACAGAATGGCCTCATTCTCTGCTGTATGATTTAAGCCTAATATGCATGTAAGTAGCGTGAAACTCATGCAATGAGGTTTCTTCAGCCGAGCTAGCTGTGTGGCTGGACTGAAAGGTCAGATGTTTTGTTAAATAAATCCAACATGGCAGAAGGAAATGTTTAAGGGTAAAATTAATGTCAAGCCACTGTAGCTTTCAAGGTTCACTAAACGACTCAAACATTGCAGAGCCTGCTCGGGATAGAAAAAAAAACAGGATTGTCATATGCCAATAAGGATTGCCTTTCTGTAATATACACACAATCCCTATTTCGGAACCACGGGTTGCTATTAACTGCGGACAAGCACTTTGCAGCTACCCTCAACTTGTCAAAAAGTCGAAATTTTATTTTGTATACACACTGTATTGAAAGATGAAAATGTTCGTCGCTTCTAACGAAGGGATTTAAATTACCTCAGCATAAATTGTGATCAATAACATCACAGCTGTATATAGCTGGGATCAATAGCATTAGGTGGAGAATGAATTTATTTATTCCTTCTGTGGGTTGTGGGTGGTCACTGGCAAAGCCAACATTTATTGCCCATCCCCAAATTGCTCATCGCAATTTTTCACTTAACGCAGAATTTCCCAAAGCACTTTACAAATAATAGTGCTTGGTATTAGAACAGAGAACATGACAGCGCAGGAACAGGCCCTTCAGCCCATCAAGCCAGCGCGATCCAGATTCCTTCGTTAGACCTACTACTTAATGAAGTGTTGGGCAGTGTAGACTTGTGAAGCTAACATATGCCACCAACACTGAAGAAGGTTCAACACTACTTTATTAACTACTTATAAAATAATAGACATACGAGAACTGTGGGTTTAAACGATGCTAGTTTAACTAGAGACCTGTGCCTGTCCGAACCAGTTGAATCTCTCAGCACGTGGTGAGAGTCTGTGCTAGACTTGATAAGCTCTTGTGCTTCTGAGAGGCAGCATCCAGAATGAGCGGGAAAAGTGATGCCCTCTGCCTTTATAGTGCGTGCGTTCTAACTGGTGATTGGCTGCGGTGTTTGTGCATGTTGATTGGTCCTAGTGTATATCAGTATGTGTCTGCACCATGATATACTGGTATATATTATGACATCCCCCCCTTTTAAAAAATTGTTGATGTGAATGTGTGACAATAAATAGTGTGGGTGTGTGAAGAATGTTCCTAACTACATGTGAGGTGCGAAGACACACGTACAAATCTATATACAGGAAACAAAGCTATATACAGGAAACAAAGCTATACACAAGGGAAGGTGCCTGATGCAGATAATTAATGTGCAGCAAATTGAACAAGAACAGTGCAATATACAAACCACTGGAAAACGATTTTAACAAGGAAGGAAACATCTCCCAGAGTCCACATATTTGCAAAGTTCATAAATTCAGCCTCTGAGATGGGCGACGAACTCTGGTTGACCGCCTCAAGGGTGGGTCAATAGCCGCCAGGTCAGGAGCTGGGTGGGCTGCAGCACAGTCAGGGGGAGGCAGAGTGGCCGGAAGCTCTGCACAGTCCACGGCAGGGTCAGCAGGGGGAGCTGGGTGGGTTGCAGCACAGTCAGGGGGAGGCAGAGTGACCAGAAGCTCTGCATAGCCCATGGCAGGGACAGCAGGGGAGCTGGGTGGGCTGCAGCACAGTCAGGGGGAGGCAGAGTGACCGGAAGCTCTGCACAGTCCATGGCAGGGTCAGCAGGGGGGCTGGGTGGGCTGCAGCACAGTCAGGGGGAGGCAGAGTGAGCGGAAGCTCTGCACAGTCCATGGCAGGGTCAGCAGGGGGAGGCAGAGTGAGCGGAAGCTCTGCACAGTCCATGGCAGGGTCAGCAGGGGGAGGCAGAGTGAGCGGAAGCTCTGCACAGTCCATGGCAGGGTCAGCAGGGGGAGGCAGAGTGACCGGAGGCTCTGCACAGTCCATGGCAGGGTCAGCAGAGGAGCTGGGTGGGCTGCAGCACAGTCAGGGGGAGGCAGAGTGACCGAAGGCTCCGCACAGTCCATGGCAGGGTCAGCAGGGGGAGGCAGAGTGAGCGGAAGCTCTGCACAGTCCATGGCAGGGTCAGCAGGGGGAGGCAGAGTGGCCGGAAGCTCTGCACAGTCCATGGCAGGGTCAGCAGGGGGAGGCAGAGTGAGCGGAAGCTCTGCACAGTCCATGGCAGGGTCAGCAGAGGAGCTGGGTGGGCTGCAGCACAGTCAGGGGGAGGCAGAGTGGCCGGAAGCTCTGCACAGTCCATGGCAGGGTCAGCAGGGGGAGGCAGAGTGAGCGGAAGCTCTGCACAGTCCATGGCAGGGTCAGCAGAGGAGCTGGGTGGGCTGCAGCACAGTCAGGGGGAGGCAGAGTGACCGGAAGCTCTGCACAGTCCATGGCAGGGTCAGCAGAGGAGCTGGTCGGAGGATCCCGTGACGATTGCAGAACAAGGCAAAGGGCAGGCCAGTGCGGCACCGAATGATGTTTGTGCATGTTGATTGGTCCTAGTGTAGGTCCATCAGTATGAGTCTGCACCATGATATACTGGTGTATATTATGGCACTTAATATCTAAATGATCTGTATTCCTCCATTTCGTTCATGTGTCTGTCAAGATACATCTTAAACGTTGCTGTAGTGCCTGCCTCCACCATCTCCACTGGCAACGTGTTCCAGGCACCCACCAACCTCTGTGTGAAAAACTTCCCCGCACATCTCCGCTAAACTTTCCCTCTCACTTTCAACCTGTGCCCCCTGTCATTGAGTCTTCCACCCTGGGGAAAAAGCTTCTGACTATTCACCCTGTCTATACTCTCGTAATTTTGTCGACCTCAATCAGGTCTCCCCTCAGCCTCCATCTTTCGAATGAAAACAATCCAAGTTTATTGAACCTCTCTTCATAGCCAACACCTTCCAGCTTTGATAAAGGGTCATCGGACTCGAAACATTACCTCTTTTCTCTCCCTGCAGGTGCTGCCAGACCTGCTGAGATTTTCCAGCATTTTCTCCTTTGGATCCTGGTAAACCTTCTTTGCACTGTCTCCAAAGCATCCACGTCCTTCTGGTAGTGTGGTGGTGACCAGTACTGCACGCAACATCCCAAATGTGACCATAGTAAAGTTTTATACAACTGTAATATGACCTACCAACTCTTGCACTCAATGCCCCAGCCGATGAAGTCAACCATGCCGTATGCACGGGCAGCACGGTAGCACATTGGTTAGCTTCACAGCTCCAGGATCCCAGGTACGATTCCCGGCTTGGGTCACTGTCTGTGCAGAGTCTGCACGTTCTCCCGAGTCTAGGTGGATAGGCTATGCTAAATTACCCTTAGTGTCCAAAAAGGGTTAGGAGGGGTTATTGGGTTACAGGGATAGGGTGGAAGTGAGGACTTACGGGGGTTGGCACAGACTCGATGGGCCGAAAGGCCTCCTTCTGCACTGTATGTTCTATGTCTACGTGGGTTTCCACCGGGTGCTCCAGTTTCCTCCCACAGACGAAAGATATGCAGGTTAGGTGGACTGGCCACGATAAGTTGCCCATTGTGTCCAAAAAGGTTGGGTGGGGTTACCCATAAGGTGGAGGCATGGGCTTAGGTGGGGTGCTCTTTCCAAGGGCCGGTGCAGACTCGATTGGCTAAATGGCCTCCTTCTGCACTGTAAATTCTATGCCTTCTTGACCACCTTATCCACCTGCATTGCCACTTTCATGGAACTATGGATCTGAACGCCCAGATCCCTCTGTATGTCGATGCTCCCAAGAGTTCTGCCATTTACTGTATAATTCACACCTGGATTTGATTTTCCAAAATGCATCACCTCGCAGTTTGCAGTCCCTACTGTACTGTACAGAAACGCATCAGCCAAGTGACGCACAGCAAGATTTCCTCGACGTCAGTGAGCTAAAGATCAGATCATTTGCACAGATGTTGATTAAGAGTAATGTTGGTCAGGAAGTGTGTTTTGGGAGGCAGTGGTATTGCCGCTGGACAGGTAACCCAGAGACCTGGGTTAATGCTCTCGGGACCCGGGTTCAAATCCCACCATGGCAGATGGTGAAATTTAAATCTGATAAAATATCTGGAATTAAAAATCTGATAACCATGAAACCATTGTTGTTAAAAAAAAACATCTGCTTCACTAATGTCCTTTAGGGAAGGAAATCTGCCGTCATTACCCGGTCTGGCCTATATGTGACTCCAGACCCACAGCAATGTGGTGGACTCTTAAACACCCTCAGGGTAATAACTGCTGACCCAGCCAGCAACACCGACATTTGATGAACAAATTTTTAAAAAACTATTAGGTTGGTACGAGGCACCTGGGTTCAATTCCGACCTTGGGTCACTGTCTGTGCGGAGTCTGCACGTTCTCCCCGTGTCTGCGTGGGTTTCCTCCGGGTGCTCCGGTTTCCTCCCACAGTCCAAAGATGTGCAGGTTAGGTGGATTGGCCATGATAAATTGCCCTTAGTGTCCAAAGGTGTGCAGGTTAGGTTGAGGGGATAGGGCAGGGGAGTGGGCCTAGGTAGAGTGCTCTTTCAGAGGGTAGAGGTAAGTACGATAGGTAACTCTGAGGAAATAACGAGCAAGGTGGATAAAGGGGAATACCTGTAGGTGTGGCTCGCTGGATTGAAATGCAGCATCTTATAGGGTGCCAAATCAAAAAGTTACTACACAAATCGACATGCAAGGGATAACATTAGCAGGGACGGAGGACTGATTCGTTGCATGTTGGGACAGATGCGTGTGAGCTAATTTTGCCAATGATACCAAGATAGTAGGGCAGTAAATTTTCAACAGAAGCTGGAGTCAAAGGAATATAGATGCGTTAAGTGAATGGGCAAAGATTTAGCAGATGGAGTATAATGTGGGATAAATTAACCGCTTGGACAGGAAGACGAGAAAAGCAGTGTATTATCTAAATGGAGAGAGGTTCATAACTCTGAGGTACAGAAAGATCTGGGTGTCCTGATATATGAATCACAAGGTGCTACTCAGCAGGTGCAGGGAGTAATAACAAAGAACAAAGAAAATTGCAGCACAGGAACAGGCCCTTCGGCCTTCCCAGCCTGCGCCGATCCAGATCCTTTATCTAAACCTGTCTCCTATTTTCCAAGGATGTACTTCCCTCTGTTCTCTGCCCGTTCATATATCTGTCTAGATGCATCATTTAATGATGCTATCGTGCCCGTCTCTACCACCTCCGCTGGTAAAGCGTTCCAGGCACCCACCACCCTCTGCGTAAAAAACTTTCCATGCACATCACCCTTAAACTTTCCCCCTCTCACCTTGAAATCGTGACCTCTTGTAATTGACGCCCCCACTCTTAGAAAAACCTTGTTGCTATCCACCCTGTCCATACCTCTCATAATTTTGTATACCTCAATCAGGTCTCCCCTCAACCTCCGTCTTTCCAACGAAAATAATCCTAATCTACTCAACCTTTCTTCATAGCTAGCACCCTCCATACCAGGCAACATCCTGGTGAACCTCCTCTGCACCCTCTCTAAAGCATCCACATCCTTCTGGTAATGTGGCGAACAGAACTGCACGCAGTATCCCAAATGTGGCCTAACCAAAGTCCTATACAACTGTTACATGACCTGCCGACTCTTGTACTCAATACCCCGTTCAATGAAGGCAATGCAAAATGCATCACCTCGCATTTGCCTGGATTGAACTCCATCTGCCATTTCTCTGCCCAACTCTCCAATCTATCTATATTTTGCTGTATTCTCTGACAGTCTTCCTCGCAATCTGCAACTCCACCAATCTTTTTTTTAAATAAATTTAGAGTACCCAATTATTTTTTCCAATTAAGGGGCAATTTAGTGTGGCCAATCCACCTATCCTGCACATCTTTTTGGGTTGTGGGGGCGAAACCCACGCAGACACGGGGAGAATGTGCAAACTCCACACGGACAGTGACCCAGGGCCGGGATTCGAACCCGGGTCCTCAGCGCCGTAGGCAGCAATGCTAACCACTGTGCCACCGTGCTGCCCTACTCCACCAATCTTAGTATCATCTGCAAACTTGCTAATCAGACCACCTATACCTTCGTCAAGATCATTTATGCATATCACAAACAACAGTGGTCCGAGCACAGATCCCTGTGGAACATCACTAGTCACCTTTCTCCATTTTGAGACACTCCCTTCCACCACTACTCTCTGTCTCCTGTTGCACAGCCAGTTCTTTATCCATCTAGCTAGTACACCCTAAACCCCATGCGATTTCACTTTTTCCATCAACCTGCCATGGCAAACTTTATCAAACGCCTTACTGAAGTCCATGTATATGACCTTTACAGCCTTTCCCCCATCAATTAACTTTGTCACTTCCTCAAATAATTCTATTAGGTTTGTAAGACATGACCTTCCCTGCACAAAACCATGCTGCCTATCACTGATAAGTCTATTTTCTTCCAAATGTGAATAGATCCTATCCCTCAGTATCTTCTCCGACAGTTTGCCTACCACTGACGTCAAGCTCACAGGTCTATAATTCCCTGGATTATCCCTGCTACCCTTCTTAAACAAAGGGACAACATTAGCAATTCTCCAGTCCTCCAGGACCTCACCCGTGCTCAAGGATGCTGCAAAGATATCTGTTAAGGCCCCAGCTATTTCGTCCCTCGCTTCCCTCAGTAATCTGGGATAGATCCCATCCGGTCCTGGGGACTTGTCCACCTTAATGCCTTTTAGAATACCCAAAACTTCCCCCTTCCTTTAGGAATTTTAGCATTTATTGCAATGCAATATAAGTCAAGGTTTATGGCAGTTACACAGGGTCTCGATGAGGCCACATCTGGAATACTGTGTAGTTTTGAAGTCCTTATTGAAAAAGGATAGAAGCAGTTGAGAAGGGACAATACGCCGGCAATGATACGGTGACGCAGTGGGTTAGCCCTGCTGCCTCATGGCGCCGAGGACCCGGGTATGACCCTGGCCCTGGGTCACTGACCGTGTGGAGTTTGCACATTCTCCCCGTGTCTGCGTGGATCTCACCCCCACAACCCAAAGATGTGCAGGGTAGGTAGATTGACAACGTTAAATTGACCCTTAGTTGTAAACACTTTAAATATTTAAAAAGCAGTCCCTCGACTCGTCGGGATGAAAGATTTATGAAAAAGGTCAAACTGGTTGCGTCTATACCCATTGGTGTCAAGATTGGAAGGTGATCCAGTTGGAATGAGATCAAGGAGGACACAGTTTGAAAATGGATCGTTTCCCTTTTAAGATTGAGATGAGGAGAATTCTCTCTCTCAGGTGGTTTGTACAATTCTATTCCCCAGAGAGCAATGAAGGCTGGATCAAAGAATTTATTGGAGGCAGAGTTAGATCCATTATGTGGGCAGACAGAAAAGTGAAATTGAGGCTACAACCAGATCATCCACAATGCTATTGGAAAGAGGAGCAGGTGCGAGATGCCGAGTGACCAACTCCGACATCTGATCTACCTCAACTCCGCCTTCCCACTCTCTGCTCTGTTAAATTCCCTGAGCATCCCACAACCCTCTGAGGTAAAGAATTCCAAAGATCCACAATCCTCCAAATGAATAAATTGTGCCGAACCTCGCTCCTAAATGGCCAACCCCTTATCCTGAGATTATGACCCCTGGTTCTACAGTCTCCAGCCAGGGGAAACAGCCTGTCGACATCTACCCTATCAAGTCCTTTAAGAATGTCCAGATTTCAATGTCCACCCATCATTCATCCAACCTCCAGAGATATAAACCCACTTTTACTCTCCCCTCATAGGACAATCCTTCCATCCTCTCCTGGAGCCAATCGAGCAAACCTTTGTTACAACAGCAAAGGTTTAGGGCAGTATGGTAGCATAGTGATTTGCACTATGGCTTCACAGCAGCAGGGTCCCAGGTTCGATTCCCGCTTGGGTCACTGTCTGTGTGGAGTTTGCACATTCTCCCCGTGTGTGCATGGGTTTCCTCCGGGTGCTCCGGTTTCCTCCCACAGTCCAAAGATGTGCAGGTTAGGTGCATTGGCTATGCTAAATTGCCCTTAGGTTAGATGGGGCTGCTGGGTTACAGGGATAGGGTGGAGGCGTGGGCTTAAGTGAGGTGCTCTTTCCATGGCGCAATGGGCCGAATGGCCTCCTTTGCACTGTAAATTCTATGACTCGATGACAACACAATAAAGAGTAGGATAACCTTCATAGCAGAGAAATTATCAGAAAGGTGACACCTCTGATTGTGCAACGCTCCTGCATTACCACACGCAGTTTCAGCCCATATGTGCTCATGCCTTGGAAACATGGAATGAACCGCTTGTCGGGCATTCATAGCGCCATTTGTGTTTCATCACAAGCAGCGTTGTAGCTGAACAGGGGCACTTTAAGAGAACGACTCAGTGACATCATCAGCTACTGCCCTGGGCAAACGGCAGTCTAACATCGCAGCCTGCATTGTTAACACCTTCTGAATAAAGCTCTACCTTTTGTTGAACCTCGATCTGGAAACCGCCACATAAAAACTGGCGACGAGGAAGGTGAACAGCGTCTGATGAAATAAATAATTGAAATTGTTGCTACGTGAAAGCTGACCACGGGGAGCCAAGCAAGTTGCTGCCAAATCCACCCTGTCCATGCCCCTCATAATCTTGTACACCTCACTCAGATCACCCTCTCAGTCTTCTCTGCTCCAGAGAAAACAACCCAATCCTATCCAACCTCTCTCTGTTTTTTTTTAATATGAAAGGTGTGGCCATGGGTACCTGCATGGGCCCCAGGTAGGCCTGTCTTTTTGTGGGATAGGTGGAACTATCCTTTTTTAAATAATAACTTTAGAGTATCCAATTCATTGTTTCCAATGAAGGGGCAAATTATTGTGGCCAATCCACCTAGCCTGCACATCTTTGAGTTGTGGGGCGAAACCCACGCAAACACGGGGAGAATGTGCAAACTCCACACGGACAGTGACCCAGAGCCGGGATCGAACCTGGGACCTCAGCGCCATGAAATGAAAATCGCTTATTGTCACGAGTAGGCTTCAATGAAGTTACTGTGAAAAGCCCCTAGTCGCCACATTCCGGCGCCTGTCCGGGGAGGCTGGTACGGGAATCGAACCGTGCTGCTGGCCTGCTTGGTCTGCTTTAAAAGCCAGCGATTTAGCCTTGTGAGCTAAACCAGCCCCTGCTGGTTTGCTAGTGCTGCTGTGCACTAGCACAGCTAGGCTGCTGAGGCTGCTGTGCTAACCACTGCACCACCGTGCTGCCCTTCCAACCTCTCTTTTTAACTCAAATGTTCCATCTGGCAAGCCAGAGGATTGGGAAGCCGTTAAAAGTGAACAGAGGACAGGGCAGCACGGTGGTGCAGTGGTTAGTTCTGCTGCCTCACGGCGCCGAGGTCCCAGGTTCGATCCTGGCTCTGGGTCACTGTCCGTGTGGAGTTTGCACATTCTCCCCGTGTTTGCGTGGGTTTCGCCCCTACAACTCAAAGATGTGCAGGGTAGGTGGATTGGCCACACTAAATTGTCCCTTAATTGGAAAAATGAATTGCGTACTAATTTAAAGTGAACAGAGGACAACTAAAAAAGCAATAAAGGGGGAGAAAATGAAATGAGTCGTCATGTGAGAGTACCATTAAATGGATCTTTAAGCAATGTACCTTTAAGAAATGTAGCAGCTCATATTACTGAAGTGATGTCAGAGGGTGGGGGGGGAGCTGAGCTGAGCTGACTTCTGCTTTTGGTTTCAGGTTTGAGGAGAAAGCTGGGAGTGTTTGTGTGTTTTGCAAAAAGCTGCAAGAAGAAAACACAGAACTGGTCTGTTGATGTCTGAAAATCCAAAGACTATAAGTATATTGAATGTAACCTCATGTCTGTTGTTAAAGGTGAAGTCTTTTGGAGGTTTGAAGGAACATTTTGAGGGATTATTTAATGTTGTATTATTTTCGGGGTTATCTTTGAAGTAAGGGGTGTTAAGTGATCCAATGTTTATTTAAAAGGTTAATTTGAATTCATGGAATAAACATTGTTTTGTGTTTAAAAACCCACGTGTCCATAATTGTAATACCACACCTGGAGAACAAGCCGTGTGCTTCAAAAGCAACAATACATTAAAGGTTGAACTCCATGATACAGTTTGGGGTTCTGAAAACACCGCTCCCACAACAGAGTGCAAGCTAGCTAGTAATATAAAGGAAGATAGGAAGAGTTTTTTTCAATATATATATACAAGGTAAGAGAGAGGCAAAAATAGACATTGGACCACTGGAAAATGTGGCTGGAGAAGTAATAATAGGAAACAAAGAAATGGCAGAGGAACTGAATCATCAGTCTTCACAGTGGAAGAGTCGCAATGGGATGCCAGAGCTCCCGGAGAACCAGGTGAGTACAGTGGCCACCACTAAGGAGAAGATTCTGGGGAAATTGAAAGGTCTATAAGTGGATAAATCACCTGGACCTGATGGACTACACCCCAGGGTTCTGAAGGAGATAGCTGAGGAAATTGTGGTGGCATTGGTGATTATCTTTCAGGAATCACTGGAGGCAGGAAGGATCCCAGAGGACTGGAAAGTGGCTAACATAAGGGAGGGAGGCAATTGTAGGCCAGTTAGCCTGACTTCAGTCATTGGTAAGATTTTAGAGTCCATTATTAAAGATGAGATCGTGGAGTACTTGGAAGTGCATGATAAAATAGGACTGAGTCAGCACGGCTTTGTCAAAGGGAGGTCATGTCTGACAAATCTGTTAAGAGTTCTTTGAGGAGGTAACAATGATGTTAGACAAAGGAGAACCAGCCCAGACATGATTTTAGAACATACAGTGCAGAAGGAGGCCATTCGGCCCATCGAGTCTGCACCGACCCACTTAAGCCCTCTCTTCCACCCTATCCCCGTAACCCAATAACCCCACCTAACCTTTTTGATCACTAAGGGCAATTTATCATGGTCAATCCACCTAACCTGCACGTCTTTGGACAGTGGGAGGAAACCCATGCAGATAGGGGAAAACGTGCAGACTTCGCACAGACAGTGACCCAGCGGGGAATCGAACCTGGAACCCTGGCACTGTGAAGCCACAGTGCTATCCACTTTGGTTACCGTGCTGTCCCTAATTTGTTTAGATTTCCAGAAGGCCTTTGATAAGGTGCCGCCTAGGAGGCTGTCAAGTTGAGAGCCCATGCTGTTAAGGGTAAGATCCTGGCATGGATAGAGGATTGGCTGACTGGCAGAAGGCAGAGAGTGGGGATAAAGGGGTCTTTTTCAAGATGGCAGCCGGTGACTAGTGGTGTGCCTCAGGGGTCTGTGCTGGGACCACAACTTTTCACAATATACATTGACGATCTAGAAGAAGGAACTGAAGGCACTGTTGCTAAGTTTGCAGATGATACAAAGATCTGTCGAGAGACAGTATTGAGGAAGCAAGGGGGCTACAGAAGGATTTGGACAGGCTAGGAGAGTGGGCAAAGAAGTGGCAGATGGAATACAATGTGGAAAAGTGTGATGTTAAGCTCTTTGGAAGGAGAAATGGAGGCATAGACTATTTTCTAAATAGGGAAATGCTTATAAAATCAGAAGCACAAAGGGACTTGGGAGTCCTTTTTCATGATTCTCTTAAGGTTAACGTGCAGGTTCAGTCGAGTCTGCATAAGGCTCTGGTCAGACCCCATTTACAGTATTGTGAGCAGTTTTGGGCCCCGTATCTAAGGAAGGATGTGCTGGCCTTGGAAAGGGTCCACAGGAGGTTCGCAAGAATGATCCCTGGAATGAAGAGCTCGTCATATGAGGAATGGTTGAGGACTCTGGGTCTGTACTCATTGGAGTTTAGAAGGATGAGGGAGGATCTTATTGAAACTTATAGGATACTGCGAGGTCTGGATAGAGTAGACGTGGAGAGGATGTTTCCACTTGCCGGAAAAACTAGAACTAGAGGACACAATCTCAGATTCAAGGGACAATCCTTTAAAACAGAGATGAGGAGGAATTTCTCGAGCCAGAGGGTGGTGAATCTGTGGAACTCTTTGCCGCAGAAGGCTGTGGAGGCCAAAATTACCGAGTGCCTTTAAGACAGAGATAGATAGGTTCTTGATTAACAAAGGGATTGGGGTTATGGGGAGAAGGCAGGAGAATGGGGATGGGAAAAATATCAGCCATGATTGAATGGTGGAACAGTCTCAATGGGCCGAGTGGCCTAATTCTGCTCCTATGTCTTATCCCAGGCAACATCCTGGTGAATCTTCTCTGCACCCACTCCAGTGCGATCACATCCTTCCTATAATGCGGCGACCAGAATTGCACACAGTACTCCAACTGTGGCCTCACAAGTTCTATACAGCTCCAATATGACCTCCCTGTGTTTGTAATCTATACCTCGATTGATAAAAGCGAGTGTCCCATATGACATTTTCACCATCCTATTAACCTGCCATTCTACCTTCAGAGATCTATGGACAAACACACCAAGGTCCCTTCGTTCTTTGGAACCTCCCAGTGTCAGGCCATTCATTGAATACTTCCTTGTTAAATTACTCCTTCCAAAGTGTATCCCCTCACACTTTTCAGGATTGAATCCATCTGCCACTTATCTGCTCATTTGACCATCCCATCGATATCGTCCTGTAACCCAATACACTCAATCTCACTGTTAACTACCCGGCCAATCTTTGTGTCATCCGCAAACTTACTGATCCTACCCACCACGCCTACGTCATTTATATGAACGACAATAGGGGGCCCAGCACGGATCCCTGTGGTACATCACTGGTCACCGTCTTTCAGACACTAAAGCAGCCGTCTACCACCCCACTCTGGTCTCCCACAGCTAAGCCAATTATGAACCCACCGTATCAAATTACCCCTGTATCCCGCGTGCATTTGCCTTCTTAATAAGTCTTAATAATGTGGGACCTCATCAAATGCTTTCCTGAAATCTATGTAAACTACATCAACTGCACTACCCTCATCTATACACTTGGTTACATAGTCAAAAATTTCAATCAATGACCTCCCTCTGACAAAGCCATGCTGACTATCCCTGATCAAACCATGCCTCTCCAAGCGGAAATATTGTCTCCTTCAAAATCTTCTCCAATAGTGTCCCTACCACTGACGTGAGAATCACTAGTCTGAAAAAGTTCCCTGGCTTGTCTCTGCAATCTTCCTTAAATAAAGAACCCGACACAAACCAAACCAATTGGGAAAATAGCACCTCAACTGCGAACCAAACACAGAGTCAACCTCAGATTATTACGTCCACTGTGGTTAAGATAACCACCGACGACACTCACACCAGAGGTTGCAGCAAGCACCAAAAGGCAAATGGGTGAGGACCGCCAACGACCACACAGAGAACGGCGGCATCGGGGAGGTCTGACATACTGACAGTTGTTGACGATTGTTCATGTTGCTAATTATTGTTATATTGTCCATTGTGTCAGTGAATTATGGTTTGAAGGGAGAGGAAATCATGTGTATTCATCGCGTTTTCAGTATTTCCTCACAAGTAGCCTTGTAGCTGAATAGGGGCGCTTTGAGAGAACGATTGCATAACGTTGGCAGCTGCTTGTGGGGGTAAATGGCCGGTCCAGGTTCATTTTAAGAATAATAACCTTTATTGTCACAAGTAGGCTTACATTAACACTGCAATGAAGTTACTGTGAAAATCCTCTAGTCGTCACACTCTTGCGCCTGTTTGGGTACACTAAGGGAGAATTTACAATGTCCAAATTACCTAATAGCACGGACAGGCACCAGAATGTGGCGACTAGGGGCTTTTCACAGTAACTTCATTGAAGCCTACTTGTGACAATAAGCGATTTTCATTTTTCATTTCTTTCCAGACTTGTGGGAGGAAACCAGAGCACCCGGAGGAAACCTACCCAGACACGGGGAGAACGTGCAGACTCCGCACAGACAGTGACCCAAGCCGGGAATCAAACCTGGGACCCTGGCGCTGTGAAGCCATAGTGCTAACCACTATTTTGCCGTGCCGCCCTTCTCAATAAAGGTCTATGTTTTGTTGAACCTCCAAGGCCTGTAAACTCTACCTTGAATCCACCGCATAGTGTCTTTTGACTTGGGGAGGAATGTGACCCAGAGCCACAGCTGATGCCTAATGGTTCTACGTACAAATGACGGAATTTATTTATTTATGGAATCCATCTCACTGCAGATGCAGAGTAATCATGTCATGCTTGCTTTTATTATTTTTTAAGGATTTATAAAGTTGAAAAATAAACTTTATTTATTTATTTATATGCAAATGGAATGCTGACGTGTATTGCAAGGGGAATAGAATAGAATATCGCGCACAGTTCTGGTTTCTTTACTTACAAGGATATAATTGCTTTAGAAGCTGATCAAAGAAGGTTCACTCGACTGATTCCTGGGATGGAGAGGTTATCTGACAAGGAAAGATCCATTGGTGTTTAGATGGAGAGTTGATCTTATGAATGCCTGGAAGATCCTGAGGACTGAAACCAGGGGGGACAGCTTAAAAATAAGGGGCGTAGGTGGTAGGGAGGAAGGTAGGGCCACATCAAATCAGCCATAATCGTGCCAGATCAAACATGCGCGCGAGCACAAGTTCACCCAAATGGACACCTGAAAAATAAAGCATGTTTCATACAAAAGTTGAAAGTACCAACGTAACGACTGTTAATGAAATGCAGTTTATGTACATCAAAAATAATTTCACACAGCACGTGCTGTCTGCAAGACTATGTACAAATAAAGAAACCTGATAGCAATAATAATGCACATGGGTCAAAACATTCTTTATATAACTTTGGCGTACATCTCATTTTACTATTTACTGAGCCAATGCCCAGCTTTTCGGGTCAAAGGTGCTCCAAGTGTTCCACAAAAAAAAAATTAGCAGTTGGCATCATGAGGAACATCATTAGGTTCTTTGTACCTCCTCCGAGCTTCCAGAAATGTGGAAGGTAACTATAAACTGCCAGAGGCACACAAACTATTTCACATTTCACACAGTTAACCATCTCTACATTGTGGAAAATAAAAGTCACTTTCTATATATTAGTCAAAATGGCATCAAAATTATATTTCTGCTGTGGAATATCCGCAAGGAACAGAGCTTTTTTAATAAATACACATATTAAAAAACTCGACCTACCCTTAACAGAGGAGAAAAAAACACTCCCAAACATCACACTGGATGTGTTAAAGTGGCTGAATAATGTTTTGAACATCAAGTTGCCACTGTGCTTTAACATGATGGCCGCTCCTCCCTCGCCACCCCTCACCCACACAATTCTCGGCTGCCTGAATGGAACAATGGACTGGGAGGGGAAGTGAGGAAGACTCAACAAGGAACAGAAATAGAAGGCTTCGTCAAAATGAACATTATTCAAGGGTGCCCTTTCCACACCAACAAATTCTTTTGGGTGGGAGGGATGACAGCCGAAACGGTCCCAGGATGTTTTGCCGCTCGTCCACCCGTCGCGTCTCGACACTTCACGCGACTTGCCGGCTGACAGTTCTATCGTTATATACCACAGCTTGGTCGGAAGCCTGCTTCGGCACTGTGCTCATTAGGAGCCGCCTCACACTGCCAAAATATCCTCCCTGAGAATTCCCTCAAGGGAATTGGCAGCCGCAACTTTGGTCCCAACATTGGAACCAGATCCCGTAACCAATCAATTTCCGGCTGCTGATGGGGCGGACGCATGAGGGGACTTTGGACGCGGCGCTGCAATTCCTTGTTTTTTCACCCATCGAACTAGGGTCGGGGGGGGGGGGAATACGAGAATGCCACTCGCTTTCACACATGTGGGCAGTTCTGTTAATCTTTCTCTCCCTACATTAGAAAAAAAAAACTGCGCCCACCGTTGTCAGTGTCTCTTCTCACAAGGCATTAGTACGAGATCAATACAAAGTCAGCCTAGCGGAGGTGATCACAGCTGGTAGGGGTAAAAGTAAATAGCACAAACATTTATTTACAGATCAACCACATCCCTTTGCGACGATGGACCTGAAGTGGGGGGGGAGAGAACCACCTGCCCAGAGAGGAAGGTCAGAAATATGAGATTTCAGAGTGACGTTATTCACAGAATGATTGCTGAATGTCAGGATAAAACCACCTAATGGCCTCCATTTGTTATACTTCAAATACAATGGATAAATAGAATGTCAGCTCCTTACAAAATCCTAACCCGCTGAGGAGGCAGAGCAGTTACCCCAATAGCAGAAAGCTTGCTACAGTTCACCTCCAATTACTCATGAGAGTGTGGTCACTGATGCTCTGTGGGTAAATGCGATTGCACAGTTCACAATCAGTAAATAAATAGCCACATAACAGGGCTTTTGAGCAAAACCCATGTATTCTTCAAATTACGCCCAGTGAGCCTTTAACCCAGCAACACACTGGGTGGAGAGCCATAGCTTATCCATTTAAATCCTGGACCAGGTTTTGAAATGTACAAACCTCTAACTGAAAGGTAAGCGGGTTACCCACTGAGTCAAGCTACACCGTAATGATTACATATGGACAGCATCCCTGGGCCTGTCCGATCGAGCATACAAAATGCCCTGATTCAATGGCTCTCCAAAATGGTCTCTTGACTCTCCCTTACCAAAGGCGCAACAAGGCACCAAATCCAGAACTCTGGATGTAATAGCAAAACATTTAGGAATGATGATCACAGCGGATCACAGTTGAACAACGCTGCACGTGTGCTAGACGGGGGTTTAAATGCCAAGACTCAAAATCCCAATAGTTTATCGTTATGTAAGCATCAGGCTATTAAAAGTTAACGCTCTGTAGGCGACTGCTCAAGTCGCATCTTCTCTTGCCCCAAAGCTAAGGATTGACGTTTCTGAATGTGGGGGAGGGGAGGGAGGGATTTCAGCATGATTAGTGAGTGACTCAGTTTAGGACTTATTTAAGCCAACATTTAACCAGTCAGTGTAGTGAGGGGTGCAACGTGACTGTAGCATCTGGTAATCTTTCATATCTGTTGGAATGTAGATTTTTTTTTAATTTCACGCTCTTCTGAAAGCCCACACTTGACTTCTCGGAAGGCAAAGTCGTGATTGAGACCCTGAGGAAGGCATACAAAAGTAAGAAAAGCCAGGAAAAAAGGAGATTTCTTTTTGTTTTCGTGGCAGTTGGCTCCACGCTAACATGGGCGTGAGACTGCTCAGAAAAGGGTTAAACAGCTCACGTAAAATTAACTGGCCCGCGTCCGACAAGCAAGAGCACCCGCAGTATAGATTAACGCTCTGCCGAGGGGGTGGGGGCATGGGTCCGACACTGATGCAAGAACAAGCAGTGAAGATGAACGACAGATGGTCCGAATGGGTGGGGGTAGGAAGAAAAGGATCACAAAACTCCAAAACTGGCAACACACCCTCATGGCAGATGAAGCAAACGAGGGGGAAGTAACCAGTCCAAGTTGCTGAACAGCATTTTATGTCACAGTTATCATTTAAGGAACTTGGAACAATTGCAATTCTTTTTTAAATAAATAATATATACCTCCGCCATCCCAGATTTCTGAATCATTCAATGGGAGGGGACTACATTTCACAAGTGATGCTGGAAAATTCTACGTAATCGACACCTTGCCTTTAGTTTCGCACTGAAACAAAACCAAAGCTTTTACCCGTCAGTTTCTTTTTTAAATAAAAAAGGAGGAAATGTCACGAGAGTAAACAAGGACAACCGAGGTCCAGAATCTCAGATTCCTGAAGCAATGTCTAGAAATCGTTCAGCGGAACCGCCTGTGCAACCAGCATGAATCCAGCATACAAAGTTTCCTTTTCTTCATTTGAGATAGGCTCGGTACAGGAGCAGAGAGTGCTTTGTTGCCTGTTCCTGCTCCAAGCAGAGGATGAGATCCCTGAGATTGACTCGCGTTACCCTCTGCCGCAGGTAGGGTCGGGCCTGCATTGTTCTCAGGCCGCCTGGTGCACCCCCGCTGCCACTTGAGCCCTGCAAAGCAAGACGGAAAAGGAACACGGTTAGCTACAGAGCGGACCAAATAGTATCAAAGTCAGCAGCCACCGTGATATACAATCACCCCTCTGTGGGAGGTGAGGGAGGAACTTACAGGGGCTGTCTGGCCACCAGAGGATTGGAGGACAGTTAATGTGGTTCCACTTTTCAAGAAGGGTGGTAGAGATAAGCCAGGGCGGGTTCCCGCCTCTACCGCCCTTTCAGGCAGAGAGTTCCAGATTCCCACCACCCTCTGGGCGAAAAAGTTCCCCTCTCCTGCCCCGTATCTTAAATCTATGCCCCCCTGGCTATGCAGGTTCCAGCACAGTGGAAGTATGGGAAGGACTCCTGCCCAGTAGACTTTGAGTTTAGTGTCAGATATCACGATTCCTGAAAACAATACTGAACTGGGAATTCCCTCTGTCGCTAAAGTATTTTTGGGCTGATCTCTGTCCAAAATCTAGTTCGAGTGTTGCATTCCACATTTAACTTTACTTGAACGCCAAGACCGAAAGAGACGGCGGTTAGTTCAGTGGAAGAAGCTGCAAGTGGCAGAAGCAGGGAGTTAATTAGATGGCTAGTTAAATCTACTTCCCGAGTCAATCGGGTCTGTCTCAGGCCTTTGGAATTGCAGCTAGTCTGAATACAGGCTCATGCACTTGTGACTTTTGCTCCTGCACGGATTAAATGGGAAGGAGGCCAGCTGGATGGGAGTAAAGCTTTGACAGAACACTGAACTTGCTTATTTGGGGAGTGAGGGAGTTCTGTGCAGTGAGGAAGAGGAGATGCTGATCTGAGAGAAGGAGGTGAGACTAGAGAGCTGAAATCCAAGGTCCTAAACAGGTAAGCAGATAGGCGACTGGCTGGTGAGTTTTCTGGTTTCCGTTTGTTCTCAAGACTAGGCCAGCAGTCTAAACTAGTACCCAAGGGTGATAAAAATCTTGTATTAAAATTATAACTAAGCTAGTTGAACAGGGGAGGGGAGGCCGAGTGGTTCCTAGTTACTACTTGTCCTAACTGTTGTATTATAGGAACTATGGCAGTCAATTTACACACAGCAAGCTCGCACAAATATAATGATTCTGCCCAGATTATTATATTTTTATAAGTGATGATGGTTGTAGGATAAGTATTGTTCATTTACAAATTCCTTTGAAAACAAAGCACTATCATTATGTGTCCCATTAATACCCTGGGGGAGGGGGGGGGGGGGGGTTCAAGGGATTGGACCAATGAGTACGATGGTTACAGCAGAAAGAAAGATGGCCGTCGATCTAGATAAGTGGCTCACCTCATGAACTCTCAATGTCTCTCCATTGTCTGCAAGGCCTGAAGACAGGACTGTCACTCACTTAGGCACCACAATAAACATTCGGAAAAATAAGAGTCCTCTTAATGAACACTGGCTACTGGGCTCGGTATCCACTCTCCCCAGCACTGCTGCATTGTGGCTGCAGTGCACACCATCTAGACGCTTACCTCAACAGTCCTCCCAAGCCCAGCAAACAAACAGCAAGACAGACAAGGGGGAGCAACATGATGGAAGACCAACATCTCCAAGTCACACATGGGTTATATTCATCATGTCCTCTACATCACCACTAAAAAGCTGGAACTCTTGAAGCTTTTTCCCAGGGTGGAAGACTCAATGACAGGGGGCACAAGCTCACGGTGAGAGGGCAAAATTTTAGGGGAGATGTGCGGGGAAAGATTTTCACGCAGAGGGTGTTGGGTGCATGGAGTGCATTGCCAGTGGAGGTGGTGGAGGCAGGCACGATAGCAACTTTTAAGATGTATCTTGATAAGACACATGAACGGCCGGGAAACGGAGGGACGCAGATCATATGGGCAATAAGTAGTCATTCTAAATAAGGAATCTGGATCGGAGCAGGATTGGTGGGCCGAAGGGCCTGATCCTGTGCTATAATTTTTCTTTATTCTTTCTTTGTTCAATGTATTGCCATGGGCACCATCACAAGGACTGCAGTGGCTCAACGAGAAAGACCACCTGCATTAATACAGCAGCTTTAATGTGGTATAACATTCCAGGAGGCATCATCAAATGTAATTTGACGCCGAGTACTGGAAGGAGACACAAGGAGCCCAAACGTGAACTCAGGAGCCGAACGCAAGAGAACAATGAACAAAGAAAAGTACAGCACAGGAACAGGCCCTTCAGAGCTCCAAGCCTGCTAACCCAAAACCTTTTACACTTCTGGGGCCCGTATCCACCTACTCCCATGCTATTCATGTATTTGTCAAGACGCCCCTTTAACGTCACAATCGTACCTAATTCCACAGTCTCCTCCGGCAGCGAGTTCCAGGCACCCACCCCACTCTGTAAAAAAAAAACATCTCTTGCAAATCTCTAAACTTTGCCCCTCGCACCTTAAATCCCAAGTAATTGCTTCTTCCACCCTGGGAAAAAGCCTCTGACTATCCACTCTGTCCATGCTCCTCAATTTTGTTGACTTCCATCAGGTCACGCCTAAACCTCTGTCGTTCCAGTGAGAACAAACCGAGTTTATCCAACACCTCCCTCATAGCTAATGCCCTCCATACCAGGAAACACCCTGGTAAACCTCTTCTGTGCCCTCTCCAAATCCTTCTGGTAGTGTGGCGACCCCAGAATTGAACACTATACTCCAAGTGCGGCCTAAGGTTCTATACAGCTGCAGGATGACTTGCCAATTTTTATATTCAATGCCCCGGCCGATGAAGGCAAGCATGCCGTATGCCTTCTTGACTACCTTCTCCACCTGCATTGCCACTTTCAGTGACCTGTGGATCTGTACACCCAGATCCCTCTGTCTGTCAATACTTTTAAAGGTTCTGCCATTTACTGTACATTTCCCACCTGCATTAGACCTTCCAAAATGCATTACCTCTCATTTGTCCGGGTTAAACTCCAACCCAAGTCTCCAAACGATCTAGTCCTCATCGCTATCCGTAATTCCACCAACCATTGTGTCGTCCGCAAACTTATTAATCAGACCAGTTACATTTCCTCCAAATCATTTATATATACTACAAACAGCAACGGTTCCAGCACTGATCGCTGTGGAACACCGCCATTCACAGCCATCCATTCAGAAAAGTACCCTTCCACTGCTACCCACTGTCTTCTATGACCTAGCCAGTTCTGAATCCATCTTGCCAGCTCACCTCTGATCCCATGTGACTTAACCGTCTGTACCAGTCTAAGAAGCGAGATTGACTGCCGTTCAACATCAAGACAAGACTGTTGCATCAAGGAGTCCAAGCTGCCCTGGTTTCATAGCTGGCAGAAAAGAAGGCCACCTCAATTCCAGGACATCACTGCAGGAGTTCATCGGAGTACTGTCCTGGGCCCAATCATCTTCAGCCACTTCATCTATGACCTTCCTTCCATCATAAGGTCAGAAGTGGGGACGCTGATAATGTTTGTGACTCCTCAGATACTGAAGCAGTATTAGCACATATGCAAGACAATGTTCGGGCTTCACCATCACTGAATGCTCCACTATCACCATCCGGGGCGAGGGTGGGGGTTCCATTGACCAGAAACTGAACTGGACCAGCCATATAAATATTGTCCCCACAAGAGCAGGTCAGAGTTTTGGAAATACATCTCCGTTCCTTCACTATCACTGGGTGAAAATCCTGCAACTATCTCCCTAACAGCATTGTGGGTGTACCTACACCCCACGGACTGCAGTGGCTAAAAAAGGCAGCTCACCACCACCTTCGATGAAGGATGGGCAATAAATGCTGGCCTAGCCAGGAACACACATCCTGTGCATCAAAAGTGGGTAAAATGGCACAAAGTGTTTTATAAAAACTCGTTGGTTAGATTTAGAAAACACGCTGAATGCAGAAGAACATGCCATGATGCTTTAGAGGCCTCGTCTTAACTGGGAGTGAGCAAAAGGAAGCAGTGGACAAGTGGTAGAGAAGGAGCAGTAAGAAATGCTCGAGTCCAGCTGAAGGCATTGCTGCCAATAGGGAAACAATGAAAATCAGGCATGCAGCACAGGCCAGGGTAAGAACAAGGAGTGGAGATGCGGCAGATGGGGAGATGTTGTTGGGTCGAATTGGAATAGGCAGAGGCGCCGAACACAAGGAATAAAATAACCCAAAGTGCTGGTGACTGGAAGCCAATGTCAGCTGGCAGGGAGCGGCGGGTGTGCCCAGATCTGATGCAGGATAGGGTACAAGCAGAGGCCTGGATCAGCTGCAATATATAGTGGGTGGTTGGTGGGAAGAAGGCAAGGAAGGAGGCTGGAAGCAGCAAAGGAGTGGTCGAGGGTCCAAGCAGCAGAGGGCAGAGGTGTGGCAGAGATGGGATGAGATTGGTGGTGGAACCCTGTGGTGAGGCTGGAGAGATGGAAAAGGAGATTGTGGGGTGGGGACGGCATACTGTGGAGTTCAGACACTGAAAAGGGGGTACTATTGCCAAATTATTTTTTTAAGTACCCATTTCTTTTTTTTTTGCCAAGTAGGCGGCCATTTAGCGTGGCCAATCCACCTACCCTGCACATCTTTGGGTTGTGGGGGTGAGACCATGCAGACACGGGACAATGTGCAAACTCCACAAAGACAGTGACCTGGGGTCGGGATCAAACTGGGTCCTCAGCGCCATGAGGCAGCAGTGCTAACCACCGTGCCACCCTCCATTGCCAAATTATTGCTCCATGGTATTGCGCCTTGTTTTAGGGCACGGGGTGGATGAACTATATTGAGCCTTTACCCTGGCAGGTATGTCTGATAAACATTCGACCCCAAAGAGATAGACACTTAAATCAAACATGAAACCTAACAATTAAGAGGGGTAATCTTTCATTGACAAACACGAGCCTGAAGGGGTCCCATACAGTAGGGTGATATACAACCATTGAATTTCATTAATTTAAAAAATATTTTTTAAAGCCTATGTATATTTTTGATCCAGAAAGTTGTGCATCAGGTTATTAACCACACATACAACACACGCACACATACAACACACACACACACTAGGAGTAGTGATGATGGATAGTTAGAAATGAGCGTGGAAGCACAGTTCACAATCAGCGCTGACAAAGAACCATCGTTCGTCAATTAGTGCAAGTGTTAAATGTACTTTTTTGGACAATCTCTGACAACCTAACACGAGATTTTGGTGGTGACTGAATTTATGTCATCCTAAATGAAATCCAGATGGGCAGCAGGGTGTCGCAGTGATTAGCACTGCTGCCTCAGGACGCCGAGGACCCGGGTTCGATCCCGGCCCTGGGTCACTGTCCGTGTGGAGTTTGCACATTCTCCCCGTGTTTGCGTGGGTCTCACCCCCACAACCCATAAAAGATGTGTAGGGTGGGTGGATTAGCCACGCTAAATTGCCTCCTAATTGGAAGAAAAAGAGAATTGGGTACTCTGAATTTGTTTTTTAAAAAACTAATTGAAAGCCAGAGTATGTGGTCCACTTTCAGCCACAAGAACTATTTCCTGAGCCTTTGGGTCAGCAAATAAGTGAGCTGTGTGTGTGTGGGGGAGGGGAACTAATGACCAGACCTGGCATGCCGCATCTCGCTTCAACGCTCACCAGGGTTTTCCAAACATCTCAGGCTCGCAAGAACAAGGCAGGTGGGGAGGGTGGCTCTCAGGTAAAGTGCACGGGCACAGAGAGAGAAAAAAGGTTAAAGTTCAAGCCAGGGAGTCGCGTGACAAGCCGGAGCACGGTCAAAAGATAACCGTGTGCTCTGCACGACTGTCAACGCAGGGTTGAAAAGGAGGTCATTTCAACAGGATGGAGTGAAAGTGCCCGAGGCAACGTTATAAATGAAACGCGACCACTGGGGATTTTCTGTAACCCAGCAGCGCTCTCCTTTAACAATTCACAGTCAGTCATTGCCCAAGCTACAGGGAAGGGGTAGCAGTGCTTCTTATTAAAATGCAACCATTAACTCCAGTAGCAATTTCTCAAAAATTAACCTGGGGTGAGAGAAGATAATGATAGCCTATCCTATCCAACCCACAGTGGCTTTGCAGCGCAAGCGAGGACAGACTTTAAAAAAACCTTTTTAAAATGAGGATGTTAATCACGTCAAAAACCGTTCCATCTTTAAACAATTGATTCTTTTACATCACTTACACTGGGGGGGGGGGGGGATGGGAAAACAGAAACAAATCCAAACTGGCCAAAGACATTAAAGGCTTTAGACTGTAAAGCTTATTAAAAACTTAACATTTCAAACCACGGAAAGAATTTCATTAACAGGCTCAGCCTGTGCAGCAAGAAAGGTTTCAATCGAGTCATGTACAAAGAGTTTCAAATTAAAGATTCTCTTTACCAATTCACCAACTACAAGCTTGAATGAATTAAATCAAATGGTGTCTTCCCCTCCAACCATTAGCAGAGAAACGCTTGCAAGGTCTAGTTAGGAGGATTGACAAAAAAAAAGATGCAGGCGATATTCCATCAGATTTTGCAATAGAACAAAGCACAGAAGCTCACTCCATCACCATCTGAAGTACCCTGAAGACTAAACTCTCAAATCATTGCCCTTCACACTCGGTTACTACTCTCCTTTTGAGACCTACATTACTGTACCACTCTGTCGCACGTCTCTGCTCTCACCTAAAAGAATTGCAGTTCAAAGTAAAGAAAGGGAGGATTTGCATTTATATTACATCTTTCCTGAAACACTGGGTGGCACAAATCTCGCTAGTCAATGAAGTACTTTTGAAGTATAGCCACTGTGGCAATACAGGAAATCAGGCACGGTAAGATCCCACAAACACCAAAGCGACAATGGCCTGGGGTAATACTGTGCCAGGCTTTTGCATCCATAAGGAGGTGGCTTAACATCTCATCCAATGTTAAATGTCTTTCTCAACACTGCGCTCAAACGTCAGCCCCGATTGTTATGCTCAAGGCCTGGGGATGGGACTTGAACCAAAAACCTTATGACCTAACTGAGTAATGGCTGACAAAAGATGCAAATGACACATTTGATTACATGCCGACTTTCACAAGTCATTCTAATCCCCTCAAAAGCTGACACTCACATTTGTACATGTGCGCATCTGTCCATGACAGTATCAGTAAAAGTGACCACTGCTCAGTCCTTGTGCAGACAATGTCTCCTATGTCTTATGGTCTTATAATTAATAAGGGGATCAGGGGTTATGGAGAGAAGGCAGGAGAATGGGGATGAGAAAAATATCAGCCATGATTGAATGGCAGAGCAGACTCAATGGGGCGAGTGGCCTAATTCTGCTCCTATGTCTTATGGTCTTAAGTCGCGTCTTCACATTGAGGATACACTTTGTGCTGTGTGGCACTATCACCGTGCTAAGTGGGAGTGACTTCGAACAGATCTAGCAACTCAAGACTTGGCATCCATGAGGTGCTATGGGCCATCAGTAGCAGCAGATCAACCACAATCTGCAACCTCATGGCCCGGTATATCCCCCACTCTACCATTACCACCCAGACACTGGATCACCCCGGTTCAATGAAGAGTGCAGGAGAGCATACCGGGAACAGCACCAAGCATACCTAAAAATGAGGAGTCAACCTGGTGAAGCTACAACACAGGACTACTTGTGTGCCAAACAGCATAAGCAGCAGGTAATAGAGCTAAGTGATTACACAACCAACAGATCAGATTGAAGCTCTTCAGTCCTGCCACATCCAGCCATGAACGGTGGTGAACAGTTAAATAACTCACTGGAGGAGGAGGCTCCATAAATATCCCCATCCTCAATGATGGTGGAGCCCAGCACATCAGTGCAAAAGGTGGAAGCATTTGCAGCAATCTTTAGCCAGAAGTCTCCCTCAGAGGTCCTCAACATCACAGATGTCAGTCTTCAGCCAATTAGATTCACCATGTGATATCAAGAAACGGCTGAAGGTACTGGATATGGCAGCGGGTAGGAGCCCTGGCAATAATGAAGGCATGCTCCAAAACTGGTTTAGGGCTAAACAGCTGGTTTGTGATGCAGAACAAGGCCAGCAGCGTGGGTTCAATTCCCGTACCGGCCTCCCCGAACAGGCGCTGGAATGTGGCGACTAGGGGCTTTTCACAGTAACTTCATACTTGTGACAATAAAAGATTACTTGCCGCACCTCTAGCCAAGCTGTTCCAGTACAGCTACAAAAGCAGCATTGACCTGGCAATGTGGAAAATTGTACAGGTGTGTCCCGTACACAAAAAGCAGCACAAATCCAACCCAGCTGATTACCGCCCTTTCAGTTTACTCTCCATCATCAGCAAAGTGATGGAAGGAGTCATCAACAATGTTCTCAAGCAGCAGTAGTGTCCGAGGCCCAAACATCCTCAGCTGCTTCCTGAAAAACCTTCCATCACAAGGTCAAAAGTGTGGACGTTCGCTAATGGCTGCACAATGTTCAGCACCACTCGCGACTCCACAGACACTGAAGCAGCCCATGTCCAAATGCAACAAGACCTGGGCAATATCCATACTTGGACTGACAAGTGGCAAGTCACATTCACGCCTCACAAGTGCCAGACAACGACCATCTCCTACAGGAGAGAATCAAACCATCACCCCATGACATTCAATGGCGTTACCATCATTGAATTCCCCACAATCAAAATCCTGGGCGTTACCGTTGATCAGAAATTGAACTGGACTAGTCATATTAATACTGTGGCTACCAGGGCAGGTCAAAGACAAGGAATCCTATGCTGAGTAACTCCCCCCCCCACACAAAGCCTGTCCACCATCTATAAGGCACAAGTCAGGAGTGTAATGGAATACTCTCCACCACAAAGCAGTCCGCTTGATATGCATCCCTTTGCAAAAATTCACTCCCTCCACCACCGACTCACAGTAGCAGCCATGTGTACCATTTACAAGATGCACTGTAGGAACTCAACAAGCTTCCTCAGATAGGACCTCCCAAAGCCACAACCACATGGCAAGGGCAGCCGACACACGGGAACACCACCACCTGCAGGTTCCCCTCTAAGCCACTCGCCATCCTGACTTGAAATATATCACAGTCCCTTCACTGTTGCTTTACCCGTGTTATGCTCCTCTTGCTTATTGTGGGAGCTCAGGGACGTGGCTCATGTCCCTGGCTCCTTCACGTGCGGGAAGTGTGTCCAGCTGCAGCTCTTGTTAGACCGCATGATGGCTCTGGAGCTGCGGATGGACTCACTTTGGGGCATCCGCGATGCTGAGGAGGCCGTGGATAGCACGTTTAGCGAATTGGTCACACCACAGATTTGGATTGCTGAGGGAGAACATAGAACGATACAGCGCAGTACAGGCCCTTCGGCCCTCGATGTTGCACCGACATGGAAAAAAACTAAAGGCCATGTAACCTACACTATGCCCTTATCATCCATATGCTTATCCAATAAACTTTTAAATGCTTTCAATGTTGGCGAGTTCACTACTGTTGCAGGTAGGGCATTCCACGGCCTCACCACTCTGCGTAAAAAACCCACCTCTGACCTCTGTCCTATATCTATTACCCCTCAATTTAAGGCTATGTCCCCTCGTGCTAGACACCTCCATCCGCGGGAGAAGGCTCTCGCTGTCCACCCTATCTAACCCTCTGATCATTTTGTATGCCTCTATTAAGTCACCTCTTAACCTTCTTCTCTCTAACGAAAACAACCTCACGTCCATCAGCCTTTCCTCATAAGATTTTCCCTCCATACCAGGCAACATCCTGGTAAATCTCCTCTGCACCCGTTCCAAAGCTTCCACGTCCTTCCTATAATGAGGCGACCAGAACTATACGCAATACTCCAAATGCGGCCGTACTAGAGTTTTGTACAACTGCAACATGACCTCATGGCTCCGGAACTCAATCCCTCTACCAATAAAGGCCAACACACATAGGCCTTTTTCACAACCCTTTCAACCTGGGTGGCAACTTTCAGGGATCTATGTACATGGACACCGAGATCCCTCTGCTCATCCACACTACCAAGAATTTTACCATTAGCCAAATATTCCGCATTCCTGTTATTCTTTCCAAAGTGAATCACCTCACACTTCTCCACATTAAACTCCATTTGCCACCTCTCAGCCCAGCTCTGCAGCTTATCTATGTCCCTCTGTAACCTGCAACATCCTTCCGCACTGTCTACAACTCCACCGACTTTAGTGTCGTCTGCAAATTTACTCACCCATCCTTCTGCGCCCTCCTCTAGGTCATTTATAAAAATGACAAACAGCAACAGCCCCAGAACAGATCCTTGTGGTACGCCACTCGTAACTGAACTCCATTCTGAACATTTCCCATCAACTACCACTCTCTGTCTTCTTTCAACTAGGAGAAAGGGAATGGGTGACCAAAAGGCAGAGAAAAAGCAGCAAGGCAGTGCAGGTGTCCCCTGTGGTCATATCGTTCCAAAACAGGTATACCGTTTTGGATACTGTTGGGGGAGATGGCTCACCAGGGGAAGGCAGCAGTAGCCAGGTTCATGGCACCGTGACTGGCTCTGCTGTACAGAAGGGCAGGAAAAAGACTGGCAGGGCTATAGTCATAGGGGATTCAATTGTAAGGGGAGTAGATAGGCGGTTCTGTGGGCGAAAACAAGACTCCCGAATGGTATGTTGCCTCCCGGGTGCTCGGGTCAGGGATGTCTCCGATCGGCTGCAGAACATTCTGAAGGGGGCGGGTGAACAGCCAGTTGTTGTGGTGCATATAGACACCAATGATATAGGTAAAAAAACGGAATGAGGTCCTACAAGCAGAATTTAGGGAGTTAGGAGATAAGTTAAAAAGTCGGACCTCAGAAGTAGTAATCTCAGGATTGCTACCAGTGCCACGTGGTAGTCAGAGTAGAAATGACAGAATAGGCAGGATGAATGCGTGGCTTGAGAGATGCTGCAGGAGGGAGGGGTTCAGATTTTTGGGACATTGGGACCGGTTCTGGGGAGGTGAGACTACTACAAATTGGACGGTCTACACCTGGGCCGGACTGAAACCAATGTCCATGGGGGTGCTTTTGCTAGCACTGTTGGTTAGGGTTTAAACTAATGTGGCAGGGGGATGGGAACCAAATAAGGAGGTTAGCGGACAGTTAGGAGGTAGTAACTAAAGCCTGTAAGGAACTAGATCATGAAGTCAGCGTGACTAAGGGGAAGAGTAGGCAGGGAGCAGATGATGAATGCAAAGGGACAAATGTGGTGCATTTGTTTTAATGCAAGAAGTGTAGCAGGTAAGGCAGATGAATTTAGGGCTTGGATTAGTACCTGGGAGTATGATGTTATTGCTATTACTGAGACTTGGTTGAGGGAAGGGCATGATTGGCAACTAAATATCCCAGGATATCAATGCTTCAGACGGGATAGAGAGGGAGGTAAAAGGTGTGGAGGAGTTGCATTACTGGTCAGAGAGGATATCACAGCTGTGCTGAAGGATGGCACTGTGGAGGACTCGAGCAGTGAGGCGATATGGGCAGAGCTCAGAAATAGGAAGGGTGCGGTAACAATGTTGGGGCTGTACTACAGACCTCCTAACAGCAAGCATGAAATAGAGGTACAAATATGTAAACAGATTATGGAACGATGTAGGAGCAACAGGGTGGTGGTGAAAGATTTTAATTTTCCCAACATTGACAGGGATACACTTAGAGACAGAGGTCTAGATGGAGCAGAATTTGTAAGGAGCATCCAGGAGAGTGTTTTTTAGAGCAGTATGTAAATAGACCAACTCAGGAAGGGGCCATACTGGACCTGGTGTTGGGGAATGAGCCCGGCCAGGTGGTTGATGTTTCAGTCGGGGATTATTTTGGGAATAGTGATCACAATTCCCTAAGTGTGCTAAATTGGGGGTAGGCCAATTATACCAAAATTCGGCAGGAGCTGAGGAATGTGGATTGGGAGCAGCTGTTGAAGGTAAATCCACATTTGATATGTGGGAGGCTTTTAAAGAGAGGTTGATTAGCGTGCAGGACAGACATGTCCCTGTGAAAATGAGGGATAGAAATGGCAAGATTAGGGAATCATGGATGACAGGTGAAATTGTGAGACTAGCTAAGAGCAAAAAGGAAGCATACATAAGGTCTAGGCGACTGAAGACAGACGAAGCTTTGGAAGAATATCAGGAATGTAGGAGCAATCTGAAACGAGGAATCAAGAGGTCTAAAAGGGGTCATGAAATATCTTTAGCAAACAGGTTTAAGGAAAATCCCAAAGCCTCTTATTCATATATAAGGAGCACGAGGGTAACTAGAGAAAGGGTTGGCCCACTCAAGGACAAAGGATGAAAGTTATGCATGGAGTTAGAGAAAATGGGTGAGATTCTTAACGAGTACCTTGCATTGGTATTCACAGAAGAGAGGGACATTACGGATGTTGAGGTTAGCGATAGATGTCTGATTACTCTAGGTCAAGTCGGCAAAAGGAGGGAGGACATGTTGGGTATTCTAAAAGGCATTAAGGTGGACAAGCCCCCAGGTCCAGATGGGATCTATCCCGGGTTGCTGAGGGAAGTGAGAGAGGAAATAGCTGGAAATAACAGATATCTTTGTAGCATCCTTGAACACGGGTGAGGACTGGAGTATTGCTAATGTTGTCCCCTTGTTTAAGAAAGGTAGCAGGGATAATCCAGGTGAGACCGGTGAGCCTGACGTCGGTGGTAGGGAAGCTGCTGGAGAAGATACTGAGGGATAGGATCTATTCCCATTTGTAAGAAAATGGGCTCATCAGTAAAAGGCAACATGGTTTTGTGCAGGGAAGGTCATGTCTTACCAACTTAATAGAATTGTTTGAGGAAGGGACAAAGTTGATTGATGAGGGAAGGGCTGTAGATGTCATATACATGGACTTCAGTAAGGCATTTGATAAGGTTCCCCATGGTAGGCTGATGGTGAAAGTGAAGTCTCATGGGGTCCAGGGTGTACTAGCTAGATGGATAAAGAACTGGCTGGGCAACAGGAGACAGAGAGTAGTAGTGGACGGGAGTTTCTCAAAATGGAGAACTGTGACCAGTGATGTTCCACAGGTATCCGTGCTTGGACCACTGTTGTTTGTGATATACATAAATGATCTGGAGGAAGGTATAGGTGGTCTGATTAGCAAGTTTGCAGATGACACTAAGATTGGTGGAGTAGCAGATAGTGAAGGGGACTGTCAGAGAATGCAGCAGAATATAGATAGATTGGAGAGTTGGGCGGAGAAATGGCAGATGGAGTTCAATCCGGGCAAATGCGAGGTGATGCATTTTGGAAGATCCAATTCAAGAGCGAACTATACGGTAAATGAAAAAGCCCTGGGGAACATTTTTTAAAAAAATTTAGATTACCCAATTATTTTTTCCAATTAAGGGACAATTTAGTGTGACCAATCCACCTACTCTGCACATTTTTGGGTTGTGGGGGACGAAACCCATGCAGACACGGGAAGAATGTGCAAACTCCGCACGGACCCAGAGCCGGGATTGAACCTGGGAACTCAGCGCCGTGAGGCAGCTGTGCTCAGAGGCTGCTGTGCTAACCACTAGGCCACCGTGCTGCCCAGCCCTGGGGAAAATTGATGTACAGAGAGATCTGGGTGTTCAGGTCCATTGTACCCTGAAGGTGGCTGCGCAGGTCGATAGAGTGGTCAAGAAGGCATACGGCATGCTTTCCTTCATCGGACGGGGTATTGAGTACAAGAGTTGGCAGCTCATGTTACAGTTGTATAAGACTTTGGTTCAGCCACATTTGGAATACTGCGTACAGTTCTGGTCGCCACATTACCAAAAGGATGTGGATGCTTTGGAGAAGGTGCAGAGGAGGTTCACCAGGATGTTCCCTGGTATGGAGAGCACTAGCTATGAAGAGAGGTTGAGTAGATTAGGATTATTTTCATTAGAAAAACAGAGGTTGAGGGGGGACCTCATTGAGGTCTACAAAATAATGAGAGGTATAGGCAGGGTGGATAGCAAGAAGTTCTTTCCCCAGAGTGTGGGACTCAATTACTAGGGGTCACGAGTTCAAGGTGAGGGGGGAAATGTTTAAGGGAGATATGCGCGGAAAGTTCTTTACGCAGAGGGTGGTGGGTGCCTGGAACGCATTGCCGACGGAGGTGGTAGAGGCGGGCACGATAGCATCATTTAAAATGTATCTAGACAGATACATGAATGGGCAGGGAGCAGAGGGATACAGATCCTTAAAAAGTAGGCGACAGTTTTAGATAGAGGATCTAGATCAGCACAGGCTTGGAGGGCCAAAGGGCCTGTTCCTGTGCTGTAATTTTTCTTTGTTCAAAGTCCTGGATTCCCTCCCTAACAACACTGTGGGTGTACATGCACCACATGGACTGCAGCGGTTCAAGAAGGCAGCTCACCAGCACCTTCTCAAGGACAATTATGGACGGGCCACAAATGCTGACTTAGTCAGTGATGCACATGTCCCATGAATGAATAAAATTACCCACCAGGGAACCCATCAGGGGAGGATTTAAAAGCACTTCAAAATTTTTTTTTTTTTTTAATAAATTTAGATTAGCCAATTATTTTTTCCAATTAAGGGGCAATTTAGCGTGGCCAATCCACCTACTCTGCACATCTTTGGGTTGTGGGGGCAAAACCCACGCAGACACGGGGAGAATGTGCAAACTCCACACGGACAGTGACCCAGAGCCGGGATCGAACCTGGGACCTCAGCGCCATCAGGCGGTTGTGCTAACCACTAGGCCACCGTGCTGCCAAAAGCACTTCAAAATTAAGTGACTTCTGGAAAGGTGCTTTGGAGGCGTGCACAGGAGATTTATTGGCCAAGCACAAAGAATGGAGATGCTTCACTTATGTCGAAAGACTGGAGACACTTTCAGCACAGATTTCGCAGGTATAATCGGCTTCTGAGGATCAGCTGTGGCTCAGTTGGGGCACGCTCGCCTCCGAATCTCAAGGGTGCGGGTTCAGGTTCCACTCCAGGGCTTGAGCAGACATGCCAATGCGCGACTGAGGGAGCACTGCACTGTCAGAGGTGCCATATTTTGGACGAGACATTAAACCGAGCCTCCATCTGCCTGCTCAGCTGGATATCAAAGAGGCCATGGCACTATTGCGAAGAAGGGCAGGGGAATTATTCCTGTTATCCAGGCATCATCACATTGCTACTTTACAGGAGTTTGCTATGCGCATATTGGCTGCTGCGTTGCCTACATTTCAGCATTCAAAACAATATGTCAGTGACCGTAAAGAGCTTTGAGATGCCCAATCATTGCAGAAAGTGTTTTATATAATGAAAGTTTTGCCTTTTTCTTTATCTTTTCTATAAACACACACAAGATTACTATCTCATGAATAACGTGCAAAAATATCTAGCACGTTTTCAGTTATCCCTGGTAGTTTGGTGAGAACCAATTCATGCTTAATTATGCTACTAATTAGAGATTAAAGAGATAGGGCCCATAACACTGAATTTCAATAATCTCCCCGGAGCTGAAGTTCACCTCTGTCAGCGATATATTTGGATTTATGGATGTGCAGTTCAGCCAGGCTGCTGTACAATCTTTCTTTTTTATTCGCACCATGTTGTCAGGGCATCGCTGCCAAGGCCAGCATTTGTTGCCCATCTCTAATCACCTTCAGGAAAATGGTGGAGTGGCCCTCTTGAATACAACGGATTGGCTTGCCAGGGCTGTTAAGAGTCAGTCACATTGCTGAGGCTCTGGGGTCACATGCAGACCATACCAGGCAAGGACAGCAGATTTCCTTCCCAAAAGGACATTCATGAACCAGGCGGCAGGTTCAATCGAGGCATTCAGGAAGGCGTGAGAGGAGTACTTGAATAGAAGCAATGTGCAGGGGCACGGAGAAAAGTCAGGGTAATGGCACAAAGCCACAGTACGCATTTACAGAGCCGGTGCATTCACAATGGGCCAAACAGCCTCAATCTGCACCTCAACAATTCTGCGAGTCGGAGACATGCGCTTTTTAAAAAACAAAAGTAGAACATAGAACATTACAGCGCACTACAGGCCCTTCGGCCCACGGTGTTGTGCCGACCTGTGAAACCACTCTAAAGTCCGTCTACACTATTCCCTTATCGTCCATATGCCTATCCAATGACCATTTGAATGCCCTTAGTGTTGGCGAGTCCACTACTGTTGCAGGCAGGGCATTCCACGCCCTTACTACTCTCTGAGTAAAGAACCTACCTCTGACATCTGTCCTATATCTATCTCCCCTCAATTTAAAGCTATGTCCCCTCGTGCTGGACATCACCATCCGAGGAAAAAGGCTCTCGATGTCCACCCTATCTAATCCTCTGATCATCTTGTATGCCTCAATTAAGTCCCCCTTAACCTTCTTCTCTCTAACGAAAACAGCCTCAAGTCCTTCAGCCTTTCCTCGTATGATCTTCCCTCCATACCAGGCAACATTATTGTAAATCTCCTCTGTACCCTTTCCAATGCTTCCACATCCTTCCTATAATGTGGCGACCAGAACGGCACACAATACTCCAAATGCGGCAGCACCAGAGTTTTGTACAACTGCAACATGACCTCATGGCTCCGAAACTCAATTCCTCTACCAATAAAAGCTAACACACCGTACACCTTCTTAACAACCCTCTCAACCTGGGTGGCAACTTTCAGGGATCTATGGACATGAACACCAAGATCTCTCTGCTCGTCCACATTACCAAGAATCTTACCATTAGCCCAGTACTCTTGTCTTTCTGTTATTCCTTCCAAAATGAATCACCTCACACTTTTCTGCATTAAACTCCATTTGCCACCTGTCAGCCCAGATCTGCAGCTTATCTATGTCCCTCTGTAACTTGTAACATCCTTCTGCACTGTCCACAACTCCACCGACTTTAGTGTCATCTGCAAATTTACTCACCCATCCTTCTACGCCCTCCTCCAGGTCATTTATAAAAATGACAAACAGCAACGGCCTCAAAACAGATCCTTGTGGTACCCCACTAGTAACTGGACAACAGTCAGAGCATTTACCATCAACCACCACTCTTTGTCTTCTATCAGCTAGCCAATTTTTGATCCAAACTGCTAAATCACCCTGAATCCCATGCCTCTGTATTTTCTGCAATAGCCTACTGTGGGGAACCTTATCAAACGCTTTACTGAAATCCATATACACCATATCAACTGCTTTACCCTCATCCACCTGTTTGGTCACCTTCTCGAAGAACTCAATGAGGTTTGTGAGGCACGACCTACCCTTCACAAAACCATCTTGACTATCTCTAATCAAATTATTCCTTTCCAGATGATTATACATCCTATATCTTATAAACCTTTCCAAGACTTTTCCCACAACAGAAGTAAAGCTCACTGGTCTATAGTTACCGGGGTTATCTCTACTCCCCCCTTCTTGTACAAGGGGACAACATTTGCTATCCTCCAGTCCTCTGGCACTATTCCTGTAGACAAAGATGACTTGAAGATCGAAGCCAAAGGCTCAGCAATCTCCTCCCTAGCTTCCCAGAGAATCCTAGGATAAATCCCATCCGGCCCAGGGGACTTATCTATTTTCACACTTTCCAGAATCGCTAACACCTCCTCCTTATGAACCTCAAGCCCTTCTAGTCTAGTAGCCTGTATCTCAGTATTCTCCTCGACAACTTTGTCTTTTTCCTGTGTGAATACTGACGAAAAATACTCATTTAGCACCTCTCCCATCTCCTCGGACCCTATGCACAACTTCCCACTACTGTCCTTGACTGGCCCTACTCTTACCTTAGTCATTCTTTTATTCCTGACATACCTATAGAAAGCTTTAGGGTTATCCTTGATCCTACCTGCCAAAGACTTCTCATGTCCTCGCTTGGCTCTTCTTAGCTCTCTCTTTAGAGCCTTCCTAGCTAACTTGTAACTCTCAAGCGACCCCACTGAACCATCACGTCTCATCTTCACATAAGCCTCCTTCTTCCTCTTGACAAGTGATTCAACTGCTTTAGTAAACCAAGGTTCCCTCACTCGACCACTTCCTCCCTGCCTAATAGGTACATACTTATCAAGGACACGCAGTAGCTGTCCCTTGAACATGCTCCACATTTCCATTGTGTCCATCCCCTGCAGTTTTCCTCTCCAGGCGATGCATCCTAAGTCTTGCCAGCAAAAGTAACAATACTCTGGCAGCTACACCGTCACCATTAGCCTCTTCACTCCAGATTTGCTCACACTTCCTTTCACCAGGGCTATCGCAGATAAGTTTTCCTGTGTAGAGCAAACGCCAAAAGGAAATGCTCGATGGGATGAAGTCCCGAGGATACAGATAGCCAGATGGAGCTGAAACATGTATTGACAAGAAAACAAGCTTGTAACAAGTAAAAAAACTCATAAGATGCTCTGTTCTGTCCACTCTCCTGCCTATCTCAGAAAGTCATGGAAGAACGTAGCATCCACATTTCAAAGGCCTCAAAGATGTTGGCCTAAAATTCACTATTTTACCTCCAACAAAGAGGTGCCAGCAAAAGGAACTCAAAGTGACATTGAGGAAAAGAAAACGTCAGTATTTCTGCCATTTCATCAGAGCTGAAAAGCTAGAGGTCTCCACACAGAGGACAAAGTGGAGGGCAGTGAAGAGGGGTCAACCCAAGCGTACTTGGATGACAGATGTCACAGACCTGTTGCAGATGAGCGACAGTGGACATGTGAGGATCGCCCAAGACAGAGGGGTGTGATCACACCCTGACAGCGCATCTCCTACAAGTAACAGCAGTCTATAGCCCCAGTATTCTGGATGATAATTAGAAGGTTAAAGGGCAATTTGAGATTTTTTGAGATATTAAGGGGAACAGATAAGCAAGAGAGAGAGAGAGAGAGAGAGAGAGAGAGAGAGAGAGTGAGAGAGAGAGAGAGAGAGAGAGAGAGAGAAAAAGAGAAATTTCTGCTGCTGGGGAGTCTAGAGCTTTAGGACAGTCTTAAAACTCAGAGCCAGAAATGGGAGGCATGGTAGTGTAAGACAAGGACAGGGAACCTAATATATGGGTACTCAGTAGATAGGGCTTGGGGGGGGGGGGGGGGGGGGGGGGGGGGGGTAATGTTATTTTAATGTTGTTGCGTGTGTTGGCCCGCTCAATTGTTTAAGAAATGTTAAACTGTTAAAACTGTGCAAATTACAAATGCTTCAAAAAAATATTTTCTAAAAAAAAAACTTTGAGCCTGACCTTTCAGAAGTATGATTAGGAAATGTGTGATAGAAGTTTGGAATAGCCTCAAAATAAGGGGAAGTAGATTTACGACTGAGCTTAGGAGGAACTTCTTCACCCAAAGGGTTGTGAATCTATGGAATTCCTTGCCCAGTGAAGCAGTTGAGGCTCCTTCATTACATGTTTTTAAGGTAAAGATAGATAGTTTTTTGAAGAATAAAGGGATTAAGGATTATGGTGTTCGGGCCGGAAAGTGAAGCTGAGTCCACAAAAGATCAGCCATGATCTCATTGAATGGCGGAGCAGGCTCGAGGGGCCAGATGGCCGACTCCTGCTCCTAGTTCTTATGAATTCTCTTCCATTATAAACAATGAATAGATCACTTGTTATTTAAACAGAATTTTGTTATCCGTGGGCATTAAAGGACATGATGCTTATCTGGGTCAGCCATGATCGCCTTGAATGGGGGAAACAGACTCCAGGAGCGAAAGATCTCCTCCTGTTCTTGTGTCCCAGAGGTGAAGGACAACTTCACCCATCTGTGAGAAATTCAACCCTCTTTCAGACCATATGATCCAGATCATTACTCAGCAAATAAAACATTTTCTCCCAGTTTCCCCACTCATGTTTTGCCAATGACATTAAAATGGCGTTCTCCAGTTGGACCTTTCTGCCACTTGCTCATTTACTCAAATCCTTTACAATTCTGAAGATTCCCTATTAAAGTTACACTCACTGTTCTCTGCAACAACTCCAGTAAATCTGCTTTGCATTCTCCCCATATCTTTTCTAAAGTGCATTTCCCGGAACGGGGCGATACTCTAGCTGGGGCCTAATGAGTGATTTCTGAAAGCACACCATGACCTTGCTTCTGCACTCTTTTGCCTCTCTTGATAAAGCCCGTGGTCACGTATTGCAGATTTTATAAACTTCCTCCTTCAACATATGGTCCTTCAGCCCCTCGAGCCTACTCCGCCATTCAACGGGATCATGGCTGATCGACGTCAACACCATTCTCCTGTAATATCTCTTGATATTTTTGATATGTAGAAAATTATCGATCGGAGTATTGAACATACTCAGTGACTGAACCTGCACCTTTCTCTGGGGTAGAGAATTCCAAACATTCACTGCTCTCGGCGAAGACATTCTTCCTTGTCAATTGGTTTCTCTGCTCCTGCATTCCAGGTGGAGGGGGTTCCCAAACCATTGGGATCATGGGACGATAATTTGGGGTCGTGATCTCGGATACAGCAATGGCTATCGGGCAGAGGGTCTGGCAGACACATTTGTGATAGCCACCTAGGCTCGGTTACAGGTCCGAGGTCCCAGGTGGAGATAGTTAGCAGTTTCAAATTCCATGGGGTGCACACCTCCAAAAATCTGTCCTGGTCCACCCACGTCGACGCTACCACCAAGAAAGCACAACAGCGCCTATACTAAACTAAGGAAATTCGGCATGTCCACATTAACCCGTACCAACTTTTACAGATGCATCATAGAAGTGAAATGAAATGAAAATCGCTTATTGTCAGAAGTAGGCTTCAAATGAAGTTACTGTGAAAAGCCCCTAGTCGCCATATTCCGGCGCCTGTTCGGGGAGGCTGGTACGGGAATTGAACCGTGCTGCTGGCTTGCTTTCAAAGCCAGCGATTTAGCCCAGTGTGTTAAACGAGCCCAAGCATCCTATTGGGCTGCATCACAGCCTGGTATGGCAGCTGCTCGGCCCAGGACCCAAGAAATTTCAGAGGGTCATGAACACCGCCCAGTCCATCACACAAACCTGCCTCCCATCCATGGACTCCATCTACACCTCCCGCTGTCTGGGGAAAGCGGGCAGCATAATAAAAGACCCCTCCCAGCCGGCTTACTCACTCTTCCAACTTCTTCCATCGGGCAGGGGAGGCTCGGGGTGGGGTCTGCCACCATGGGGAACGGGCCTGGGGGGTTCTCTGGGCACGTGGTGAGCCGAGGGAGAGCTATAGCTGACCGGCGCAGAGGGAGGGGGAAGACCCCCCCAGATTCAGCTGGTCACATGGAACGTGAGGGGGCTGAATGGACCGGTGAAGCGGTCCCGAGTCTTGGAACACCTGAAGGGGCTGGGAATGGACGTAGCTATGCTCCAGGAGACGCACCTTAAGGTGGCAGATCAGGTGAGGCTGAGAAGAGGCTGGGTGGGGCAGGCGTTTCACTCGGGGCGTGATGCGAAGAATCGAGGGGTGGCGATCTTAGTTGCCAAGAGCTTGTCGTTTGTTGCGTCGAGTGTGGTAGCGGACAGTGCAGGTAGATACGTAATGGTGAGTGGTGGACTTCAGGGGGAGCGGGTGGTTCTGGTCAATGTGTACGCCCCCAACTGGGACGATGCGGGCTTCATGCGGCGAATGTTGAGCCGGATCCCGGACCTGGAGATGGGGGGTTTGATCCTGGGAGGGGACTTTAATACGGTGTTGGATCCGGCTCTGGATCGTTCGAAGTCTAGGAGGGGTAAGAGGCCGGCAGCGGCCTCGGTGCTGAGGGGGTTCATGGATCAGATGGGAGGGGTAGACCCTTGGAGGTTTTGAAGCTGGGGGGTAGGGAGTTCTCCTTTTTCTCCCATGTCCACAAGGCTTATTCCCGGATTGACTTTTTTGTTCTCAGCAGGGCGCTAATCCAGAGAGTGATGGGGGCGGAGTATTCGGCGATAGCCATATCTGACCATGCTCCGCATTTGGTGGACCTGGAGCTGGGGGAGGGGAACGATCAGCGCCCGCTGTGGAGGTTAGATGTGGGGCTTCTGGCAGAGGAGGAAGTGTGTGGGTGGGTCCGTAGGGGTATAGAGGGGTATTTGGAAGCCAACGATAACGGGGAGGTGCAAGTTGGGGTGGTTTGGGAAGCGCTGAAGGCAGTGGTAAGAGGGGAGCTGATATCCATTTGGGCGTACAGGGAGAGGGGGGGGGGGAAGAGGGTTGAGAAGGAGAGGCTGGTGGAAGAAATGGTAAGGGTGGACAGGAGGTATGCGGATGTCCCGGAGGAGGGGCTTTTGAGGAAGCGTCGCAGTCTCCAAGCGGAGTTTGATATACTGACCACCCGGAAGGCGGAGGCGCAGTGGAGGAGGGCGCAGGTGGCGGTATATGAGTACGGGGAGAAGGCAAGTCGGATGCTGGCCCACCAGCTCCGGAAGCGGGAGGCAGCGAGAGAGATAGGGGGAGTCACGGATGCAGGAGGGAACTTGGTGTGGGGTGGCAGGGACATTAATGGGGTGTTCAGATCCTTTTACGAGGGGCTGTACCGGGCGGTGCCCCCTAGGGAGGTGGGCGGGATGGACCGCTTTCTGGATAAGCTGGAGTTCCCAAGAGGAGCGGGTGGAGGGCCTGGGGGCCCCAATCGAGTTGGAGGAGCTGATGGAGGCACTGGGGAGCATGCAGACAGGGAAAGCACCGGGACCCGACGGGTTCCCGGTGGAGTTTTATAAGAAGTTTTCGGATCTGCTGGGCCTGCTGCTTGTGACGACCCTGAATGAGGCGAGGGAAGGGGGGGGCTCTGCCCCCGACAATGTCTAGAGCAATAATCTCACTGATCCTGAAGCGGGATAAGGATCCCCTCCAGTGTGGGTCTTACAGGCCGATTTCGCTCCTCAACGTGGATGCAAAGTTGTTGGCAAAGGTACTGTCCAGAAGGGTGGAAGATGTGGTCCCGATGGTTATCCATGAGGACCAAACGGGGTTTGTGAAGGGGAGGCAGCTGAATGTCAATGTGCGGCGGCTTCTTAATGTTATGATGATGGCATCGGCGGCTGGGGAGGCAGAAATAGTAGCATCGATGGATGCGGAGAAAGCTTTTGACAGGGTGGAGTGGAGCTACCTGTGGGAAGTGCTGAGGAGGTTCAGGTTTGGTGAGGGATTCATCAACTGGGTGAGGTTGCTGTACAGCTCCCCGGTGGCGAGTGTGGTGACGAATGGGAGGAGGTCGGAGGACTTTCGGCTTTCCGTGCCCCTTGTCTCCCCTGCTCTTCGCGTTAGCGATTGAGCCCTTGACCATGGCGCTGAGGGATTTGAAGAACTGGAGGGGGATTGTGCGGGGGGGGGGGGGGGGGGGGGGGGGGGAGAGAGGAGCACCGGTTGTCGATGTATGCAGATGATTTACTGTTGTACATCGCGGATCCGGCGGGGGGGATGCCAGAGGTGTTGAAGATACTTGGGGACCTTTTGGGCTACAAGCTCAACGTGGGGAAAAGTGAGCTGTTTGTGCTGCACCTGGGGGACCAGGAGAGGGAGATAGGAGAGCTCCCGTTGAAGAGGGCGGAGAGGAGCTTTAGATATCTTGGGGTCCAGATAGCAAGGAGCTGGGAGGGCCCTGCACAGGCTAAACTTTTCGAGGCTGGTGGAACAGATGGAGGAGGGGTTCAGGAGATGGGACGCACTGCCACTCTCTTTGGCGGGCAGGGTCCAGGCGGTTAAGATGACAGTGCTCCTGAGGTTTTTGTTTCTTTTCCAGTGCCTCCCCATATTGATTCCTAAGGCTTTTTTCAAGAGGGTGAATAAGAGTATTCTGGGGTTCGTGTGGGCGCGGAAGACCCCGAGAGTGAGGAGGGTATTCCTGGAGCGAGGCAGGGAGGTAGGCGGTTTTGGCGTTGCCCAACCTGTGTGGGTATTACTGGGCTGCGAATGTGGCAATGATTCGCAGGTGGGTGATGGAGGGGGAGGGTGCCACATGCAAGAGGTTGGAGGTGGCGTCCTGTGTGGGTACGAGTTTGGAGGCATTGGTGATGGCCCCGCTTCCACTCCCCCCGGCAAGATATTCCACGAGTCCGGTCGTGGTGGCGTCCCTCAAAATTTGGGGGCAGTGGAGGCGGCACGGGGGGGGGGGGGGGGGGGGGGGGGGGGGAGTGAAGGCCTCAGTGTGGGCCTTCCCCTCCCCTCCCCCACCCCCCCACCCTCCCTCCCCCACCCCCCCCTACCCTCCCTCCCACCCCCCTCCACCTTTGCCCCGGATCCTCCGACACCCCAAATATTCCCAGCGAACCACACCCACATGTTTTGGGTATGTCCGGCGTTGGAGGGGTTTTGGAAGGGGGTGGCAGGGACTTTATCCAAGGTGGTCGGTTCCAGGGTGGAGCCGGGCTTGGGGCTCGTGATCTTTGGGGTAGCATCGGAGCCGGGAGTGCAGGAGGCGAGAGAGGCTGGTACCCTGGCCTTTGCGTCCCTAGTAGCCCGGCGTACGATTCTCTTACAGTGGAGGGACGCGAAGCCCCCGAGCCCGGAGGCCTGGATCAATGACATGGCCGGGTTCATCAGGCTGGAAAACGTTAAGTTTGCCCTGAGGGGGTCGGTACAAGGGTTCCTCCGGCGGTGGCAGCCTTTTCTCGATTTCCTGGCGGAGGGTTAGAGGGTGGTCAGTCTCAGCAGCAACCCGGGAGGGGGGTGGGTTCGGGGCTTGTTAAGGGGGTCTGTTTTTGCGACGGTGTGTTTGCTATTTTCTTCTTTCTTATATTGTTATTAGTTATTAATTTATTACTTTATATTGGGGGGATTTCTGTTTCTGTTTAGTTTTACACCTTGTTTACTGTAACTGTTGGGAGAAAATTTGTTGTTGAAAAATTTGAATAAAAATTATTTTAAAAAAACAAACAAATCAAATCCAATCCAATCCAGAGTCTTCAATGAGGATGGCTCGTGCTCAACAACTCTCCTTGTGGTTGCACCAGTGTTCAAACATTAAAGTGGGATTACGGTGGGGAAAAGGTTTGGAAGTGTTGCACTGAACCCCCCTTACAAAAAGTGTATAATTTAGTGTCTCTTCTCATTCTTCCTTTGCATCAGGTCAGACTTTCCAGCCATTAAATTCCATCCGTCGTGTTTTCACTCCACAGGAATAAAAATTTGGATTTATTTTTCTTCAAATATGGCCTCCTTCTGTACCATAAATGACTCTAAGACTATGAGTCTATAAATATCACTTCGGCAGCACTGCAAAATTGTAACACTCTACTTGCACCCACTAACCCTGCATGGGTAAGGAAACAGTGAAACATTATGAAGACTGGCACGTTATTCAGATGGCTATTGATATCCACCCCAGAGGGCTCTTACTGGGTTCTTTGTTCGAATCGGGCTTTGAATAGAAATGGATACCGGCTGTTAATGAATATCGAGAGAGAGAGAGAGAGAGAGAAAGGGAGAGAAAAAAAAATCCATTGCTGTGGCAGGAAACAATGTTCCTCAGGCAATCTGAAACTTAATTCCCAAAACAAAATTCAACTTGCGAGCTGCTCGCATCCAGGATACCTCCCAGAGTTACAGAGAGGCTGTGAAAACGAAGGCCTTCCCATCCCTGATCTGCCCCGGCCCACTCTTCACAAAGGGATCCTCACCAGCTACCCATCTATCTGCAGCAACATGTACTTATCTAGAGGCTTCAATATAAAACAAAGGGAGACATGCAAGATCCAGGGGCAGGGGCAGCAGCAGGCGACTTGACCCTTTGAGCAGCCTCAGTCATTCATGGTTGATTGGATTGTGGCCTCACCTCCACTTTCCCGGCTGCAAAGAAGAGAGTGGAGAGAGTACAAAGGAGGTTCACCAGGATGTTGCCCGGTCTCTATGGTCTCTGAGGAGAGGTTGAAGAAACTAGGATTGTTTTCATTGGAAAAGCGGAAGCCGAGTGGAGACCAGATAGAGGTCTACAAAATGATGGGAGGCATAGACAGGGTGGATAGTCAGAGACATTTTCCAAGGGTAGAAGTGTCAATTACAAGGGAACACAGGTTCAAGGCAAGAGGGGGAAAGTTGAAGGGAGATGTGTGGGTAAGTTTTTCACGCAGAGAGTGGTGGGTGCCTGGAACGCGCAGCCAGAAGATGTGGTGGATGCAGGCACATTAGCAACATTTAAGAGGCATCTGGGTGGGTAGATGAATCGGGAGGAAATAGAGGGATACGGACCGAGTAAGGGTTTTTTTTAAGTTAGGGCATCATGATCGGCACAGGTTGGAGGGTCGAAGGGCCTGTTCCTGTACTTTTCTTTGTTCCTTGGATCCCAACTCCTGTAACCCTCGATTCCATTGTTGATCAAAGTTCTGTATAACTCAGCCTTGAATATATCCAATGATGCAGCCCCTCTGCGCAGGAGAGTTCCGCAAATGAACCACCCTCATGAGAATAATTTCCTCACCTCCATCTTAGACAGGGCACCCCTAACGGTGCTAGACTCTCCCACAAGGGGAAACATCCTTTCAGCAACCCCAACCTCAAAATTTAAATCGGGATGAATGCTATTCACAGGATTCCCCAGCCCTGGAGCAGGGATCGAACCCGAGCCTTCCCCGATCAGAGGGCGGTGCGCCGCTGAGTAGACCACCTGGGCGCGAAACCGCATAGAGAAACATTGGGTCAGATGGGCAAAAGCCTGGTTAAAGATGTGGGTCTCAGGACAGACCTAAAGGGAGAAAATCGAGGCGGGGGGGATTTAGGGTGGGAATTCCAGAGCTGAAGCCGGCCACCAATGGTGGCATGGCTAAAATCAAGTATGCTCACGAGGCCAGGGTTACCCAAGGGATGCACACAATGTACCGTGAAACCCTCAACAGTTAACGGTCTGCAGCAGACGGACTTTAAAATATTACCCAAAAGATTATTTGACAATAACACAAATTCCTGCTCTCGCCACATTCAGGCTGCAGTACTGACAAGGTTTCTGCTTACGCTAAGAAACGCCGTCTGGCATTCATTTAGTTTAAAAGAAAATGGATTTTACATTGTCGACGATTCAGCAGCATCAAAAGGTTGTGTGTAAAACTGAGTTCATCTTGATTTTTCATCCTTCGCGTATCACAGCTGGTGCTTCAAGAGGCAGCAATGCCTGTGCAGGAAATGCGTCTCAGTTTGAGCCAATCAGTGCCACTCAGCATTCGCACCTTCCCACACCGGAGAAGAATAGAGTCTAGTTTCTACAACGTTTTTGTGGTCCTTGCTAGTTTTAATTTAATCAGCGCTGTCAGTACAGATGGAATTGATTGTACTTGTACAAGTTATTTATTATCTGTCCAATAAATGCCATTTATTCAGGATTGGCAGAAGTTTTAACAATTCATTTAACCTATGGGTTATTGCGACCCACTTGCTACCAACCTGAGATGGCAACAATTGCCATTTCCCGGAATGCCGCTCACTTACACCCACCAGAAGCAACGTACACGGGGACCCGATCGCTGCAAAAAGGAGGGATCTGTTCAAGCCTTGCTCCTTCTTATGGAGCTTGGGGAGCCAATAGTCCCTGGATGCTTTCTCCATGGCAACGCATCAGCCAACCAGACTTGTCTCACCAACCAATCAGCACTCTTTCTGCCTGTGGTATGAATTGTTACAATCATTTTAAATGCGGCATTCTTCCATTTGTCCCGAAGTGTCCAAGACAACAAGCTCAGATAACACATAATCCAGTTCTGTAACACCAAGTGGCCGACAGTTCCCTCCCTTCCAACTATCGTTAAAATTCATCACCCTCTCCCTAAAACAGCACCTTTTGATTTTTTCGCAACAATTGTGTTTGGCACCCAAGCAAAGTCTTTGAGAGTCTAGGTACACAACATCCTCTGCATTTCACTTATCGGCCTTTCAGATAATCAAGTACCAACTTCCTTTCTACGATCCAGGTTTACTGCTGCCCTCCCACCAATTTCACCTCCATCTGGGTAAATTAGTCATTCTGCCTTGAAAGTTTCCAAAACGCGCAGTTCACGCTGGCAACAGACATGTCCAATGTTTAACACCGAACGACCCATGATACAAAGCAGGTGCTAATTATATCCAATGCTCTTCCAGGTCATTTGTGTGCATTATAATCTCCCACTAGCAACAGTATTGTGTCAGAAAGCCCCAGTCTTGACAAAACAGCAGCAAAGGCTTTACAAGCAATTAGCATTCACATAGTTCCTTTAACACAATAAAATGTCCCACGATGTTTCAGAGGGGCAATTAATTTCACATGGAGCCCCATAAGGAGGTACGGTTAGGACAGGCAACCAAAAACTTCCCCGAAAGGAGAGCGCTTTGGGGAGGGGAATTCCTTGGCCCAAAGATGGCAGGGTTACCAGAAGGTGGGAGAATGATTCGGAGAGCCGGTGTAGACACGGTGGGCCAAAACAATTCCGTGACTCTGTGATTAAGGCTGGAGATGTTTGAGACACCAGATTTCTAACAATCATTCTCAAATCAGAGACCAGAAGTTGAGCAAATTTAGGACCAACAATTAACTTTTTCCGCATTCCAGATTTCCAGAAATGTGTCAACATTCAGGTTTCTCCTTATTTCAATCCGGATGGCTTGACAGCGCAATCTAACCTCCAGAACTCTAATCTTGACTCTAACTGGCAGAGAACTCCCCAGTTGCCTTTAAAAGGCCAATCAGTTCTTTGCAATTTTCAACACATATGTAAGCAAATCAAATAAGCCAGCATATTACAGCAATAAATCACTCAAAATCAGAAGTCAGGGAGCCCCGCCACCCCTAAAAATTAGTTTTAAATTCCACTACTGCTGCAAACTTTGTCCAGCTCAATGGTGCGCCTCTAAAACAAGCACAAGTCCTAGCGTCTCAAACTTAGTCAAGCCCTGGTACAAAGGTCCACAATTGCTCTGAGGAAGATTAAGCAAAACACAGGAACCTGAAGCATGAATCTGGCTAAACCTATATGGCAATGTGCATTTATCCAGCTTCCCTTCAAAAGCATGATTCCATTTGCCTCAACTACGCGCGGTGGCAACGTCGAAATCTAACTACCCTCTCCTGCATTTAGATAGCATCTTTCACGAAGCACTTCACAGTCTGTCAACTACTTTCTGAAGTGTAGTCACTCTTGTAATATAAGAAACGTGACAGCTCATTACAACAGCATCACAACCATCTGTTCAGAAGTAGCGATATGGAATCTCGCAGCACCACCAGAGGGGTAAATGGGGTCTCCTTTTACTATCTCGTCCCGTGGGTAAGAACAAAGATTCAGGGCGATTTGAAGGTTCATTACCATCTCGTGGAAGTATGAACATCTTTGAAACCAACACCCTTCAGCACACCTGACCAGTCAAGGTTTGAGAATTTGGAGGGTTCTAAAGTAGCACCAAGGACATTTACAAACTCCATCTCCAGAGATCATATTTGTAAGTGAATAGAATTGTTCTGAAAATGTATCACTTTGTCGCCGGAGGGCAGACGGGGGAAAGAAATGCCCTTCACTCTCAAACAAGGGCCCACTAAGAAAAACGCCTCTTGAGACATTCCCTTAAAAAAAAAACAGGACAATGACTATAATGAGATATTTCAGAGTTCTTTGTGGGACGATATCTCACTCTGCCGGAACCCTCCCCTTGCAATCTTTTTTTAAAAAATAATAAAGGTTAATTAAATGGGCAGGTGATTGAACATGTCTCGCTTGAGACATTCAGGTAGCAAATCTCACATTCAACGCTACATAATCAGAAACTGAAGGTGTGAAAGCTCATGTTGCACTGCATCCTTAAAGAGGATAATGTGCCAAACTGAGCAGTTTTTGTATCTTACATATATTTAGAAATATGTGAACAGTGAGAAGATATATTTTTTGCCTTGCCTGGCAAGGTACAGAATTCTATACCTGTGGGAACGCAAACCGTACAACCTCACCTCCCCCATCAGGGAATTTGAAATCTAAGCTATCGGCTTCACTGCCCAAGGCAAACACTCCATGTTGCGTACTGTCCAGCCCGACAGATCTGAGAGGGGGGGGGGGGAAACAAAGCGAGAGTTCACAGATGACGACACCGTAATTCATCGGGTCAGTCCAGGCAAAGCCCTCTCATTTAGGGAAGCCTAATGAGCAGGTTTGCTCATGCTGGCTCGGCCAAACAACAAGGAATGCTCAAGAGATATCGAAGGACAAACCTGCATTTATAAAGCACTTTTCAGGACCTCGAGATACTCCAAAGTGTTTTATAGCCAACAAAGTACTTTCTGAAACGTCGCGCAGAAAAGGTGGCAGCGAGGACACAAACAGTAACGTGATAACGGCGAGTCTGTTTTCTGTGGTATTGGTTGATGTGACGGATTTTGGCCAGAACACTGGGGACAATCCCCTGCTCCCCACGGGGTTGAGGCAGGAGACCAACAACACGACAAGCAGTGAGCTTGGGGCAGGGGGACGGGATGGGGTAGTGTTTACCACTCAAGAACACACGGCATTAAATAGGTAGTTGCTCGTTGATTGATTTGTCCTATCGTGCTGTCCAGCGAAGGAGTTTAAAAAAAAACAAATAGTGACTGCAAACGTGTTTGATTCTGTTAGTCACAACTGACATCTTATAAGAGTATTAAATGCAGAGCTCTTCAAAAACAAGCTGCCACTTAAAAATCGAGAGCTGGCTGCTCGAGGACTAGCTGGGGCAACACGGCAGCACAGTGGCTAGCACTGTGGCCTCACAGCGCCTGGGTGCCAGGTTCGATTCCCCGCTGGGTCACTGTCTGTGTAGAGTCTGCACATTCTGCCCGTGTGTGCGTGGGTTTTCTCCGGGTGCCCGGGTTTCTTCCCACATTGGCCATGCTAAATTGCTCTTAGTATCCGAAAAAGGTGAGGTGGGGTTACTGGGATACAGGAAAGGGTGAAGGTGAGGGCTTAAGTAGGGTGCTCTTTCCAAGGGCTGGTGCAGACTCAATGGGCCGAATTGCCTCCTTCTGCATGTAAATTCTATGATTCAAAGATTCCTCCCACAGTCCAAAGATGTGCAGGTTAGATGTATCGGCCATGCTAAAATTGCCCTTAGGTTAGGTGGGGTCACTGGGATAGGGTGGAAGTGTGGCCTTAAGTGGGGTGCTCTTTCCAAGAGCCGTTGCAGACTCGATAGGCCGAGTGGCCTCCTTCTGCACTGTAAATTCTATTATTCTATGAAAGACGTGCAGGTTAGAGGATTGGCCATGCTCAATTGCTCTTAGTGTCCAAAAAGGTTAGGAGGGGTGATTGGGTTACGGGGATAGGGTGGAAGTGAGGGCTTAAGTGGGTCGGTGCAGACTCGATGGGCCGAATGGCATCCTTCTGCATATGTTCTATGTTTTATAACTATTTAGAACTCCAGGTAATGCAGAAAACAAAGCAAAAAGGCTTCCTTAAAGGGACATTGAGGGATAATCGTTCTTCAAGAGCAGGAGGCCCGCCTGCCATTCAGCCCTTCAAAAGGGCTCTGCCATTCAGTTACATGATGGTTGATCTGATCCTCAACCCCATTACCGACATCTGACCCCTATCAGGATAACCTTATTCAATAAAATCTGATATCGGTCTTAAATATTTCAACTGAGTCCCTGCACTTGCTGCCTCCCTGGAAGGCTGCAGCGAGGGAGCTCCAACTTTAAGATTATGTGCCCGTGTTAAAAACTCCTTACCAGAGGAACGTTGCTCTGTATTTACTCTGCCAAACCCTTTTATCATTTAAAACATAACGAGATCAAATCTCAACCTTCTAAACTCAAGGGTGGGGGAGAGGGACGAGCCGAGCAGCTCGTACAAGAAGCAGGCACAGGTACAACGCCCTCCCCCTGTTCCCAAATCCACCAATGACCTCGTCCCTCCCCATCTCTGTAATCTCCTCCAGCCCCACAACCCAATGTCTGTGCCCAAACTCTGCCCCCTGGGGCATCCCCAATTATAATCAGGCCGCCGTTCATGGCCGTGACTTCAGCTGTCTGGGCTGGGCTCTGAGGATCAGAGTCAGAGAGTCTGGCATTCCCTCCCTACCCCTCTATCTCGTTTTCCTCCATTGAGACAACTCCTTAAAACCTACCTCTTTGATCAAGTTTTGGATCATCTGCCCTAATATCACCTTCTGAAAGGCAATTAGGGATGGGGAATAATAGCTGGCCTAGCCAGTGATGCCCACATCCTGCAAAGAATAAAAAAAATGGCTCAGTGTTTAAAATTTGTGCTATAATGTCACCGTGCAGCACCTTGCATGTTTTATTAAAGGCACGATAGAAATACAAGCTGTTGGTATTACTATTCGATAATTTTACGAACCCAAGTCAATGAAAATGTAACCCTTTACACCCCGATTATCTTTCTATTGTGGGATGAACATGGGTCCAGGACATTGGGACATTACAGAACAAAGTTATGACACCTAGGCACATAAGGAGACAGAGGGTGGGGTTTAAGGAGAGTCTTAAGGAGGGCTGCAAGATAGGGAAATGGGGAGAGGTAGGGAAGGAATTCCAGAGCCTGGAGGCCAAGGAGGGATCTGAAAACAGGATGAGAATGTTAAAATCAAGATGTTGCTCGAGTGGGAGCCAATGTAGGTTAGTAAGCACAGAGGAACAGGGCTTGCTGTGAGTTGGGACATGGGCAGAGTTTTGGATGACCACAAGTTCATGGAGGGTAGAATGCAGGAGACCGCTGGGCGAGCGGGTGGTGAAGATCAAGGAGAAATGGGAAGCAGAGTTGGGAGGGGAAATCAATTGGGGAGTATGGAGTGAGGCACTGTGAAGGGTAAACGGGACCTCCTCTTGTGCAAGGATGAACCTGATACAGTTCAAGGTGGTGCGCAGGGTGCATATGACTCGGGCGAGAATGAGTGGGTTCTTTCAGGGGGTAGCAGATGAGTGTGAGAGGTGTGGGCGGGGGCCAGCGAATCACGCGCACATGTTTTGGGGTTGTGAAAAATTGGGAAGATTCTGGGCAGGAGTGTTCGCGGTCTTAGCCAGGATAGTGGAGGAGGGAGAGGAGCCGGACCCTTTGGTGGCGATATTTGGGGTTTCAGAGAAGCCGGAGCTCATGGAGAGGAGGAAGGCCGATGTCGTAGCCTTCGCCTTTCTGATTTCACAGCGGCGGATTTTAGGAGTGGTGGTCGGCATCGCCACCGGAGGTAGCGGCTTGGTTGGGTGACCTTACGACTTCCTGCGGTTGGAGAAGATAAAATATGAGTTAAGGGGCTCTGCAGGGAAGTTTGAGAAAAGGTGGGGGATATTCGTGACCGTGTTTCAGGAACTGTTCGTCGCAGAGGAGGGGGGTGAAAAAGGGGGAAAACGTGTCCAGACTGTTTAGTTGATTGCTGGGAAGTATGTTTCCTGGGGTGTGTGTGTGTGTGTTGTAACCTGTTTTGATCCATGTTTGTAATAAAATACATTTAAAAGAAAAGGAATGCAGGAGACCAGCGTTGCAATAATAGTCTCAAGTAACACAGGCAAGTGTGAAGGTTTCAGTAGCAGAGGAGCCGAGTCAGGGCAAAGTTAGAGGTGGAAATAGACAGTTTTAGTGGGAGTACAAACTAAGTCGGAAGCTCAGCTTGCGGGTCAAATGTGAAACCAACTTTACGAACAGACTGGCTTAATCTCAGGACTGTAGCCAGGGTGAGGATGGAGTCGGAGTTTGAACCAGTGACCACAAACAATGGCTTCTGTCTTCCTAATGTATAAATATTTAATCTAATGGTGCCCATGAAACTATCAATAATCGTCACAAATAAGGGCAGCACGGTGGCACAGTGGGTTAGCCCTGCTGCCTCACTGTGCCGCGGTCCCAGGTTCGATCCCGGCTCCGGGTCATTGTCCGTGTGGAGTTTGCACATTCTCACCGTGTCTGCGTGGGTTTCGTCCCCACAGCCCAAAGATGTGCAGGGTAGGTGGATTGGCCACGCTAAATTGCCCCTTAATTGGAAAACATGAATTGGGTACACAGAATTTATTCTTTTAAAAAAATAATCGTCATATTAATTCAACTAGTTCACTAATGTCCTTTAGGGAAGGAAATCTGCCGTCTTTAACTGGTCTGGCCTACTCCAGAACCACAGCAACGTGGTTGGCTCCAATTGCCTTCTGGTCTAGCAGTTAAAGGGCAATTTGGAATGGACAACATCCCATAAGAAAATAAATGAAAATGTCAAAACGCTCATGTGAAGTCCCTCTCTGCACTGCTACAAGCACTGCTGTCTGAGTTAACTTCAGAAACATCTGCTCTGAACAGTCATGTTGGCTCAAAACGCTAACTCTGTTGCAGTCTCCACAGATGCTGCCAGGCCTGCTGAGTATTTCCAACGCTGGGTTTGTATTTCCGACTTCCAGCATCCACAAGTATTTAATTTGTCCCGCTGCTTCAATGTGTCAACTTTCTGAAGATTGTTTTGTTAACAGGTTTCCCATCCGCTGTTGTAAATGAGATGCAAGAGAATTACTGGAGCATTACCACGGAGGAAACCTTGCTCGTGGTGGCTCATAGGCAATCCATCAAACTCACGCAACCCAGAGTAATTAAAGTGAAAAGCATAGATGCATTTAATGAGGAGCCCAGATAAACACTTGCGGGAGAATGGAATAGAAGGACATGCCGATAGGGCGAGGTCTACAAAGTGGGAGGAGAGTCGTGTGGAGCATAAACGCCAGGATAGAGCAGTCGGGTCAAATGGCCAGCTTCTGTGCTGTAAATTCTACAGAACAAGGTGCAGACAGTGAATGATTGGGCAGGATAGGGGATGGGAGGAAGCTTAACAAACGTGCGTTTCCCAATTGGGAAGTAAGCTCTTCGAAAAATACACAAGATGCCACTGAATTAAATGCGAGCAAAATGACCTATTTGCTTTGCTAATATTCCCCAATTAGAGATATTAAAGGCATGATTTACAGCCAAGCCCCCATCGCCAGCTATTTTATTAAATAAGTGTTATTGCACTGCAAGGGGAGCAGCAGTCATTGGATCTTAAATGGCCATGAAAGGTGAAAGAAAAGGAGTTTGTGCAACGCTTTCGTAACAATTGTATTTTAACTTACATTGAACAGAAGAGGAGCTCATAAAATGTTTTTATTTTTGAAAACGAATCCTCAACTGCACTGGTTAAAATTCCCATCCAAGATCTCCACTAAACACTCAATAACTATGAAGACACTGTTGAAGCACTAGAAGCTGGGTGGAACTGTCCTAGAAATCTGGCCGGCTATTCTGGATCACCTTTATGCTTCAGTTTAACGTCTCGCCCAAAAGACAGCACCTCAGACAATGCAGCACTCCCACCGTACATACAGCATTAGAACGCAAGCATAGATTGTACTCGTGTCCTGAAGTGGGACTTGAACCGACCTGAAATATGCAGCACTGGTGACACTTTATTGGCTGGACAGCACTTTGGGACAGGAGGCCATGAAAGGTGCCGTACAGATTTCTTTCATCTCGCCCCATCAGCACATCATCTCTGCCCCTTTAGCCCTCGTGTGTTCATTTCGCTTGACCTCACATTCAGAACAAATAACCCTCTTCACAGACGGCAGAAAGTTTGCCAATCCCACTTTTGAATGATCGCTTCCCATTTTAAACAGCACTGCCGAGTAGGAAAGTAAAGAAATATACCTTATGAGTTAATCTGCCCAAACACTGTACACAGGGAGTCCAAGACCAAAAACCACATTGAGGTGATGCAGATTTCCAGGCAGCTGGCTAAATGGACCGGAACCAAAAGTAATTCCATCCCTATTTTAAAAAGTCATGCGCAGAATCCTTAATTTTTAAGGCTGCTTAAAGTTGCGCTTAATCCCACATCCACACTGCTTGTTCGTAACTCTCCAAGTGCGTAGTTCACAAACTTCCTGCTCAACTCCTTCTTTAAAGTTATTTATAGAATCAGCTCCCACCAGTTTCTCAGGGAAAGCATTTCAGATTCCAACAGATCAATGAAAAAAATCCCTCTTCTCCTCTTTACGTCTTTTGGCTCTGGTTTTAAAAACGTTCACCTCTGGTCATTGACCCTCTGCCCCCTCGACAGAGGGACTCAATTTAGCGGCAGTCTCAAAACCACTCACCTCACCTCCCAGCCTTCGCTGCTCCAAAGAGACCATGATGTGGAGATGCCGGCATTGGACTGGGGGGGAGTACAGTAAGAAGTCTTCACCAGGTTAAAGTCCAACAGGTTTGTTTCAAATCACTAGCTTTCGGATCACTGCTTCAGGCAACCTGAGGAAGGAGTAGTGCTCCGAAAGCTACCAAAGAGACCAACCCTGACTTATCCAACCTCCCCATATAATCGAAGGCCCTCATCTTTGGAAACATACTGGCAAGCCTACTCTGCACCGTACCGTACAGATATTTGACTTATACAGTTCTAGGACAAAAGACAACAATTTGGTAAGCAGAAAGTTTATTGGAGAAAGAGAGAGAACAAGGAGATGGGTGACAACGGCAACGTAATAACACTGTGACATGTTTACATAGGAACTTTGTAATGAACGCCAGTGAACTTAAGTGTTAACTACAAAAAAATAAGATGCGCAGGGTAATTCATAGAGCTGCAGTGTGATCAATTAAAAATGGATTGCGCCTAAAAGACATTGGAAGGAGAAACCAAAAGCTTGACATGAGGGTTAGGTTTTAAATGGCTTGAGGAATGAGAGGGCGACACTTGCGGCTAGACACTGCCTTTCTGAGGCACAGTGAACACAACAGGCATCCAAATGAGTCCCTACACATGATAAAACCAGTACTGGTTCCATGGGCACTGTATTGATCCAATGGGGGGTTTTAACCAGCCGTCTATTGGGGGTACAGCATAAATAACTATTCTACAAAAATGCAACTGGAACCAGGAGTTTGGACTGAAACTTATGGTAGGGACTCAAAGAAATTGACACATTTTAACTGCAAGGGATGGTGGAGGAGTGGGAAAAAACAAATGATTCAGGCATTTTATGTAAATGAGGTGAACAATCGAGGTGGACGGAAATACGCAAAGTTACACTCGGATAGGTTGGAGGGAGGGAGAACAGGAATGAAAGAACAACCTCTCCTCTACAGCATCTTGTAAGGCACTGCAGCGCACCAAAGCCAGTTAAGTAGTACTGAACTGTAATCACCGTTGCCATATTTCCAAGTGCAGTAACCCATTCACACATAGCAAGCTCTCAGAAACAGCAATGAAATAATGACCACATAATCTATTTTTATTAAGTGATGTTATTTAGAATCCCAACATTGCAGAAGGAGGCCATTCAGCCCATCGAGTCTGCACCGACTCTCTGAAAGAGCACTGCATCCAAGCCCACTCTTTCGCTCGATCCCAATAACCCCTTAACCTAACTTACACATCGTTGGACACTCAGGGATAAGTTAGTATGCCCAATCCACCTAATCTGCACACCTTCGGACTGTACGAGAAAACCGGAGCACCCGGAGGAAACCCACCACGCAGAGACGGGGAGAAAGTGCAGACTCCACACAGACAGAGGCCAGAATTGAACATGGGTCCTTGGCGCTGAGGCACCAGTGCTAACCACTGTGCCACCGAGCCGCCCTATTTGAAGGATAAATAGTGGCCTGGGAACCAGAATAGAGAGAGAGAGAATCACTCTTCTTTTTTGAAAGGTACTCCCCAATCTTTACTAGAAACAGTACTCATTAAGATGCAATAAAAAAAAACCTGAAAATATAATAAAGGGTAGTGAGAACGCACTTCAAAAGGGAAGGTCATACATACATCAACCGTAATGAATTCTTTACGGTAACAAAGTGTAGGCAAATAATAATGCAGGACACTCAATTTATTTGTACTTCCAGAAGGTCTTCAAATGGGGAGAAGGTAGTAAACTCAGCAGATCCCTCAGGTCCCCTTTGCAACTTACTCTCCTACCTCTCTTTGTCATCAACAAATTTAGCACTCAGACCCATTCAGGTCCCTTTGTCCAAGTCATTGATATGGATTGTACAGTGAGGCCCCTGCACTGATCCTAGTGGCACTCCACTCATTACATCTCGCCAAGCTGTAAGTGACCCATTTATCCCTACTGTTAGCCAATTAATTCTCGATCCATGCTAATGTTGTTCCCTACCAAGAGCTCTTATTTTGTGCAGCAACATTCAATGTGGCAGCTTATCAAATGTACACCACATCTACAGGTTCCCCTTTGTGCATGTTGCTTGCTATGTCCTCAAAGAACTCGGAAATATTTAGCAAAATTAATCAAACATAGAATTCCCCTTCACAGAACTATGTTGACTCTGCTTGAAAGATTTTCTGAGCACCCTGCTACAACCTCCTTAATAATAGAAGCTAGCATTTTCCCTGTGACAGATGTTAGGCTAAATGTCCTGTGGTTTCCTGCTTTTTGTTTCCCTCCTTTCTTGACCAGGAGAGTTGCAGTACCTACAGTACCTAATTTACAAGCCACCATTATTTCTTCCTGCATACCCCCTCCTATAGTGCAGTTGCTGTTACGAGACCGATAAACTACTCCCACAGGTGGCTTATCTTTCCCATTTCTTACTTCTATCAAAACTTGCTGTTTAGAACTAAGGTCGTCCTTCACTATTGAAATGAAATGAAAAATGAAATGAAAATCGCTTATTGTCATGCGTAGGCTTCAATGAACTTACTGTGAAAAGCCTCTAGTCGCCACATTCCGGCGCCTGTCCGGGAGGCTGGTACGGGAATCGAACCGTGCTGCTGGCCTGCTTGGTCTGCTTTAAAAGCCAGCGATTTAGCCCAGTGAGCTAAATCAGTCCCTATTGTACTGCCATCCTTAATTAACGGAGCTGTACCCTATCACCTTTTCCTAGCTTTGTCCTTCTGAAATGTCAGGCATCTTTGAATATTCATGTCCCAGCCTTTGTTCATAATGAGCTGGACATGGGAACCAGGAGCACAGTTTGAAAATATGCAGTCAACACCAAATTCGCACGGTGCAGTTAATGCAGAAGATGAAAAAGAAAATACAGGGACACTGGGACAATTTTCCACAATAATTGGCAAAAGAACATGAATAGAGAGAAGAATTAGCTGTCATTTGGCCGGCAGAATAAAGAAGCCACAGGCACCTTGGAAAATAAAAGTGTTTAAATAGCGCAGAGGGAGGTCTTGCGGCACAGAGTCCCTGTCTCAGAGCCAGAAGCTCCAGCTTTGAATCCCACCCCTGCACTTGATGGCCAAGGAAGATGCGTTTATAACCCAGCCGAATAGGTGGAGGGTCAACCTGCAAAATCGTTCCAACACAGCCAATGGCTGGCGGTAAGAGAGTGAGATACACTCCTGGTCAGCCATGCCTGATGTGGAGCGGCGCTTCTCAAGCTATAAGCTCTTGGCGATAGTCAAGCGACCGGTTCCAGAAATAACCAGCTATGGAATCAGACGAAAGTCCGCTTAAGTGCACCACGAGATGCAGGAGGGGAATTGGAATGGTAAAAAATAGTGCAGAGGGACCAGACCGGGGGAGAGGTGCACAGCTCACAGGCATAATCACTAAAAATGGTGAACCAGGGTCAATATGACGATAAAATAAACACAGGAGTTAGGATAAGGAGGCAATTCAATCCTTCAGCCATTCATTGGACATGGCTGATCTCTTCCTGGTCTCAAATCCACTTCCCTTCCTATTCCCCATATCCCTTTAATCCTTTCTTTGTTAAATCAGAAATATATCTATCTCCTTCTTGAAACCATTTAATGATTCAGACTCCACTGCACTATGGGGCAGAGAGTTCCACAAATTCGCCACCCTCTGGGACAATTTTCCACAATAATTGGCAAAAGAACATGAATAGAGAGAAGAATTAGCTGTCATTTGGCCGGCAGAATAAAGAAGCCACAGGCACCTTGGAAAATAAAAGTGTTTAAATAGCGCAGAGGGAGGTCTTGCGGCACAGAGTCCCTGTCTCAGAGCCAGAAGCTCCAGCTTTGAATCCCACCCCTGCACTTGATGGCCAAGGAAGATGCGTTTATAACCCAGCCGAATAGGTGGAGGGTCAACCTGCAAAATCGTTCCAACACAGCCAATGGCTGGCGGTAAGAGAGTGAGATACACTCCTGGTCAGCCATGCCTGATGTGGAGCGGCGCTTCTCAAGCTATAAGCTCTTGGCGATAGTCAAGCGACCGGTTCCAGAAATAACCAGCTATGGAATCAGACGAAAGTCCGCTTAAGTGCACCACGAGATGCAGGAGGGGAATTGGAATGGTAAAAAATAGTGCAGAGGGACCATACCGGGGGAGGGGTGCACAGCTCACAGGCATAATCACTAAAAAAGGTGAACCAGGGTCAATATGACGATAAAATAAACACAGGAGTTAGGATAAGGAGGCAATTCAATCCTTCAGCCATTCATTGGACATGGCTGATCTCTTCCTGGTCTCAAATCCACTTCCCTTCCTATTCCCCATATCCCTTTAATCCTTTCTTTGTTAAATCAGAAATATATCTATCTCCTTCTTGAAACCATTTAATGATTCAGACTCCACTGCACTATGGGGCAGAGAGTTCCACAAATTCGCCACCCTCTGCGAGTAGTTCCTCCTCATTTCAGTTTCAAATTTACCCCCCGTGAACCTTTATCTGTGACCTCTAGTTCGAGATTGTCCCACAAGGGGGAACATTTGGTCTATGTTTACTTCATCAATCCCTTTTAGTATTTTATATACCTCGATCATATCGCCTCTCATTCTTCTAAACTCCAGCGAAAAAACTGGTCAATTTCTCCTCATAGCCAACCCTTTCATCCCAAAAATCAACCTGGTGAACCTCCTCAGAACTGCTTCGAAGGCCACCAATCCTTCCTCAAAACTGGACACAATACTCCAGATGCGGTCTCACCAACACCCTATACAATTGCAACAATACTTCTCTACTTTTATACTCCAGTCCTTTTGCAATAAACACTATAACCCTATTTGCCTTTATTACATGCTGTATCTGCATACTGACTATCTGTGAGTCATGAACAAAGACACCCAGATCCCTCTGCCCAGACGCATTTTGAATCCGCTTTCAATTTAGATAATTTGCCTTTCTATTTTTTTCGGCCTAATCCACACTTATCCACATTAAACTCCATCTGTCAAATTTTGACCCAATTTCCTAGTCTGTCTATATCCGTCTGTAAATTCTTTATCTGCTCTTCACTGCCAGCTGTCCCACCTTCTTTTGAGTATCATTCGCAATTTGTTATATTACACTCTGTCCCGGCTTGCAGGTCATTTATATGTAGATGCAGGGAAGATGTTACCAATGATGGGTGTGTCCAGAACCAGGGGTCACAGTCTGAGGATTCAAGGTAAACCATTTCGGACAGAGATAAGGAGACACTTCTTCACACAAAGAGTGATGAGCCTGTGGAATTCATTACTACAGGACGTAGTTGATGCTAAAACTTTGAATATATTCAAGAGGCGGCTGGATATAGCACTTGGGGAGAATGGGATCAAAGGCTATGGGGAGAAAGCAGGATTAAGCTATTGAATTGGATGATCAGCCATGATTGTGATGGCAGAGCAGGCTCGAAGGGCCAAAAGGCCTCCTCCTGCTTCTACCTTCTACGTATCTATGTATAAACTATAAACAGTTGAGGTCCGAGGACTGAACTCTGCGGCACACTGCCAGTTATGGTTTGCCAGCCAGAGAACGACCCATTTATCCCGACCCTCTACTTTCTGTCAGTCAGTCAATCCTCAATCCAATCTAGTACTCTACCCACAATCCCCTGCGATCTCACCTCCTGGATCAGTCTTTTATGCAGAACCTTATCAAATGTCTTCTGGCAGTCGAGATCAGTGTTTTTCAAACTTTTCTGCTCGGGACCCATTTTTACCAGCCGGCCAACCTTCGCGACCCACCATTTTCACTTGCCTTTAATGCGACAGGTGAGCCTGCGGCGGTCCTCATGATCTCACTTCCTTTGTCATTCAATGTTACATTCCTGATAATGACTTAAGCTGATAATTTAAGTTCTCGCTGCATCCATTGAAAAAAATCAAGATGTTTGTCCTCAAACTCGCCATGTTTAGTCTTCCAACGTCTTTGCAGTTTTGAGGGTTTTAACCTTTCATTTACCAGTGCTTCCCTGCATATAACACACATGAACTTTGAATCCTGATTTGCAGTGGCACAATTAATAACCCACACCTCAAGTAATCATCTTTATGCTGCCTTGTTCCTGTTTTCAGCTTCTTCTTCGTGGGTTGTTTACCAGAGACCCTGGAGTTCACATCAGCACTGCTGGCAGCTACAAAATGGAGGAATCTCTCTCTCGCGCCCAGAACACATGGCTTCAGCGTACGGGGTGGGCGAGTTGTTCTCCGCCATCGCTCCAGGCAGGACTCCTCCAGCGATTTTAAAAAAAAATTTGCTCTGCGTTGACGGCATTCTAGGCTCCGGGCCTGCGCACTGCTGAGGGCATGGCTCCCGACCCTCCGACGCCCCGGCTCTTGGTTTGAAAATGACTGGTCTAGATATACCACATTCACAGGTTCCCCATTATCCACCTTGCTGGTTACATCCTCAAAGAACTCAAGCAAGTTTGTCAAGCATGATTTACCCATCATAAATCCATGCTGACAATTGTGGACTGAGCTTTGTCTTTCCAAATGCTCAGTCATCTCCTCCTTAATGATCGAGTCCAGCAACATCTCCACCACAGAGATCAAGCTAACCGGTCTATAGTTTCCTACTTTTTGCCTCTCCCCCTTTTTGAACAGGGGCATCACATTAGCCTGTTTCCAATCCTCCAGGACCTTTCCAGAATCCAGGGAATTTTGAAATATCATAACTGACCGGGGTTCATTCCCCCGAGGGGAGGGGAGAGAATTAAATAGAGGCATTAAACTTTCAAGGAACCATGGTTAGATCATTTGGAAGTGTGAACAGTTCTGGACTCCATCTTGTAAAAAGCCGATACTAATAGCGGAGAAGGCACAAAAATGATTTGCTAGAATGACAAAGAGCTAAGAGATTATACCACCAGGAAAGCTTGAATAGGTTGGGGTTCTTTTCTTTGGAAAATATCCCAAGTGGTCAGAAAAAGCCGAGAGGTCTTCAGGATTACAGTCAGAAAAGATGTTGCCATTCGGCGGGGTCCCAAATACAAGATACGCATTAACAAATCCAATTGGAATTCGTGAGAAGTTTCTTTATCCAGAGAGTGGCGAGATGGTGGAACTTGTTACCACATGGATTAGTTGAGGCAAACGGTGTAGATGTATTAAAGGGGAAACGTGAAAAGCAAATGAGGGAGAGCAGGATAGAAGGAAATGTCGATGGTGCTAAATAAGAGAGGGTGAAGGGAGGCTTGTGGAGCATGAACACTGGCAAAGGCCTTTTCGGTCAAATGGCTTATTTCTGTGCTGATTTGCAATAGTACGGTGGAACTTCTTGAAAAATAAGAAGCTAGACCACAATGTTTGTTCCTCATGTCGTGTGGATGGCTGTTTGGTCTATTAATGTCGCCCAGTTTCCATTACTGATTAAAGAGCCACTCACTGTGACAGACACAAGCTTGTATCCCTGCTCATGAACACCCGTCTGGCAGCAAATTCCCGTAGTTCATGGCTTCGTAATGAACGTTAAATTTAATAAAGAAAATAAGTCAGTGCTCTCTGCGACTCCAGGCTCGGTGACAAGATTTACTTCCTCAATAAAGCAGCGGTCTTAAAGAAGCCAAAAGGAGTGACAGATGTTAATTGATTCCACATTGCAAAGATGGCTCCATGCATAAATGTACCTCAATGGCTGTGTAGCACTTAATGCAGCTTCCTTTTTTAAAATGTAAACCTGCAGGTGCAACACACAATGTAGCACAACAGACCGCGAAGTGTACGCAAAATGAAAGGATCCGATTTTAAATTCCAGTTATTCTAGATTTTTTTTATGAATCCCCAAAAGTATAGCATTTGGATTGAATTATTGATCCCTGAGAGCATTCAGTTCAATACAAAACTGTCAAGGTTAATGGTTCATAGAACTCATTTCAGACATCTCAAAAAAGTTATTCTAACTTTGAATAGGTTACAACAACATATACCTATATAGCCTTCCAAGGCAGGAAGGTTAAAGAGCAAAATTAGACAGTGAGCCAGATTGTGTGACATTAGAGCAAAAGCTTGGTAATTTTCATAGAGAAATGAAATGAAAATGTCTTATTGTCACAAGTAGGCTTCAAATGAAGTTACTGTGAAAAGCCCCTAGTCGCCACATTCCGGCGCCTGTTCGGGGAGGCTGGTACGGGAATTGAACCGTGGTGCTGTACAGGGAGGGAATTCCAGAGTTTACGGCCCAGGCAGCTGAAGACGCAGTTACCAATAGCGGAGTGGTGAAAATCAGATGCGTGAAGATGAGATGAGTGAAGCCATCTCAGAGGGTCGTGAGGCTGGAGGAGATTACGGTGACAGGGAGGAGACAAGACCACGGAGGGATTTGAAAACAAGGATGAGAATTCTAACACCCACTGCTGAGAGGTTAATGAGAATATTGTCCAATTCCAGGCGAATGCAATTTCAAAACTACTTTCTTCCCCTGGCTTCCCCCTTACGCAATGTCTCCCGAGTGAAGACTAGATTCTGGTTATTTGTTTCAAAGCATCTATGCCACGGGCTATAATTGCACATTAATCGCTCAGCCTTCCAATTGGGGAAGCATAAAAATCATTCTAAGATGGAGGTTCCACTTTATAAAGATTTGACTCCGAAGTAAACTTTTTCTTCCCATCAGAGGAGATGGCTGGGGGCAGTGGTGTGATTGGGGGAGGGGGGCGGTGGGGGGCTGCGAGTTGATCTAGGTCTTTTGAATCCCGAGAGGCACAGATAATGTAGATGTAAGCAGGTTATTTAATTTGGACTGTGAGCGCAGAACTAGAGGACGAATATAAAATTAGTCAGCCTCAGGCAAGACTAAAGATTAGAAAAAATATTTTTCCCACAGAGCAGTAGATATGTGGAACAGACTCCCAGCAAAAAGCAGTTAGTGCTTTTGCGATTAACTCCTTCATATTAGAAGAGAGAGAGAGAGAGAATTGGACAAATATCCGGTCAGTAATAGGACTGAAAGATGCATGAGAGTTGACGAACTAAACCATGGAATAGAACAGCTCCCAAATTGATGAATGCCGAAATATCATGCTAAAGACAATGAATGCAAAGTGTTGCCACCAATAATTTGTATTTGGCGAGCACTCGACTTAGATAACACGCCCCTTCACAGCAGCAAACCAAAGTTGACAGCTAGCCATACAAGGAGATATTAGCAAAGTCATGGAGGTAAGTTGTAAGATGTGCCTTGAAGGAAAGGGAGATTGAGGGGCGGCGAGGGAGCCGATGGCACAGCGACAAGAATCAGAGACATGCCAGAATATCACCTCCAGGGATCTGAAACGATGAGTATTGAAATATCCAGGCCTTGCTGGGGGGTGATGGTCAACACGATGGGACAGAACTGCCCTGGAGAGTTCAGGAATTAAATATTAATCTTCCGTACAACGCCACAAGCAGCAAAGAAAATAATTGGGTGTCAACAAGTATTTTTCATTTTCTTCTGAAAATTTTTGTTAGCCAGAAAAATATTGGATCAGGATGGGGTGGGTGAGAGAGAGAGAGAGAGAGAGAGAGAGAGAGAGAGAGAGAGAGAGAGAGAGAGAGAGAGAGAGAGAGAGAAAGAGAGAGAGAGAGAGAGGGGGGCGGGGATGCAGTTTGACTTGGTCAGGCAGCTGAAGGGTCATGCAACAAAACCTCCAGGAATACTAGTGACAAGATGAAACGGGGAGGGGGTTACAGGGACGTTTTTCACACCTGAAGGCAGTTTGCAAGGATGGAATTTGGGGACATTACATGTTTACATTTTCATAAACAACTGACTCGTGTAAGGACGAGACCGTAAGACCAAAAGGCGTAGTTGCGGAAGTCGGCCATTTGGACCATCGAGCCTGCAGTCATTCAACGCGATCATGACTGATCTGATAATCCTGAACTCCATTTTTCCGCCCTATCTCCATAACCTTGGATTCCATCACTGATTTAAAAATCTGTCCATCTCAGTCTTGAACATACTTAACGACCCAGCCTCTACAGCTCTCTGCAGTGAAGAATTCCACAGATTCATTCCCCTCCAAGAAGAAATTCCTCTTTATTTCTGTCTTAAACGAGCATCCCCTTACTCTATGCCCTCTGGTCCTAGACTCTCTCACAAAGAGAAAATAAAGTGACACATGCAATGTGACAGTGACAAAGGTAAACCTATTCCCTCACCTATTTTCTCACCCTGTGCTTTTGACATGGCTGATTATCAGCCTCGTCATCCAGCTGGGTGGGACCTCTCTCACTGTGATTGCATTCTATTTATCTAATCGTAGCCAGAATATGACTTGCAGTGGCTTTTCTTCCTGCTCCACATCATGACCTCGGATCTATCCTTGCCCCGGTCCCCTCCTACTCCTCAACTGCAGGCTGCCCGATGGCAGCACCCTCTGAAAGTACTACTTTTCACATGTACACCGACGACACCCAACTACTACATAGAAAATAGACCTTCGGGTTTGCTCAGCCATTCATTATCATGGCTGATCATCTAACTCAGTAGCTTTATTCCACCTTTCAACCCCATTTCAGTAGATCCTCTTCGCCCCAAGTGTGATATCAAACTGCTTCTTAAAAATAGTGTTTTGGCCTTTTCTGTGGTGCTGAATTCCACAGGCCGACCACTCTCTGGGTGAAGAAATTTCTCCTCATCTCTGTCCTAAATGGTCTACCCCGTATCCTCAGACTGTGAACCTGTTTCTGGACACACCCATCATCAGGAACATCCTTCCTGCATCTACCCTGTCCAGTTCTGTTAGAATTCTATAGGTTATGAGATCTCCCCTCATTCTTATTAACTCCAGCGAATACAAGCCTAACTGATTCAATCGCTCCTGGTATGCCAGTCCTGCCACCCCAGAAATCAATCTGGTAAACCTTCGCTATACTCTCCCCATAGCTAGAACATCCTTCCTCAGGAAAGGACATCAAAACTGCACGCAACATTCCAGGAGTGGCCTCACCAAGGCCCTGGATAATTGCAGCAAGACATCCCTGCTCCTGTACTCAAATCCTCTCGCTATGAAAGCGAGCATACCATTTGCCTTCTTCACCGCCTGCTGCATCTCCATGCTTACCTTCAGCGACTGGTGTACAAGGACACCTAGGTCTCGTTGCACATTCCCCTCTCCTAATTTATGGCCATTCAGATAATCTGCTTTCCCGTTTTTGCTAAAAAAGTGTCATCACTGCCATTTCTATCAGTTACCCCATCTGCACCCTCAATGGTCTCCTGCTTACTTAAACCATGGAGAGGAGACGGCTATTAACAACAACTTCTGGAAGCAAGGGGCAACCACAGAACCACTCCTTGGCAAGGGTAATTAATTTGGGTGCTATCCTCGTTGGGGCGAATATCATAGATATCATCGAATTTACAGAGCAGAAGGAGGCCACTCGGCCCATCGAGTCTGCACCGGCTCTTGGAAAGAGCTCCCTCTTCCGAGGTCAACACCTCCACCCTATCCCCATAACCCAGTAACCCCACCCAACACTAAGGGCAATTTTGGACACTAAGGGCAATTTATCATGGCCAATCCACCTAACCTGCACATCTTTGGACTGTGGGAGGAAACCGGAGCACCCGGAGGAAACCCACGCCCACACGGGGAGGATGTGCAGACTCCGCACAGACAGTGACCCAAGGCGGAATCGAACCTGGGACCCTGGAGCTGTAAAGCAATTGTGCTAACCACAATACTACCGTGCTGCCCTTCTCGCCTTTGCTCGGTGGAAGAATGGGCTGAATGGCCCTCTTTTATTCCATCCTTTATGTAGAGACTAGGGGCTGGCACTAAATATACTGCCGTCCACCGTAAGAATTTAATCAAGCTTCAGCTCAATGGATATTTCAATAAATAAGGGACCAAAACTATTAAATCTGATCTTAAAAGAGAAATAAAAGAGCGGGAAAAGAAATTGGGTCAAACCTTTAAAAAAATACAACTGCAGTGGGAGCACCAAGATGAGTCAGTCAAAAAAAAAGGGGGAATGGAGAAGAATTATTTAGTTTATTTTGAGAAAAATGCTGTGCAAATAAATCAGAAGCCAGCGAATGCACAACCAGCTTTAAAAAATTCGAAGGAACAAAGAAAGCAGAAAATGAAAAAGATCACTATCGTGCTCACTCGGCTTCTCTTCATTCCTACACGTTCATCCATCAAATCTCATTTAAGATCAATTGTGTTTAGGCCAAATTTAAAATAATCTTGAGGGTTTTGCTGTGCCCCGTTTCAAGAGAAATCGGTCTGCTTCAGATTGGCCGAGCAATAACATTCATCAAACCTGGGGTAGTTAAAATATTCACAAGGAAAAGGGAAGGCTTCTCTTGACTAACAGCAGACACAGCCAAAAAAAAAGGGAAAATCAGCTTTGAAGCATTTAAAATATTCAAGTGTCAACCAGATATGCTCACATCAAAAATCTCTGCAACACGGGTTTAAAATATCAACCAATGTAATCCAAGATATACATTCCTGAAATGCATTTTTTGCCATTCTTCTTTCAGAAAAAGATCATTACTCCCCTCCCAATGCTTATGTAGTTACATTGTATATATTGTGTTGCCCTATTATGTATTCTCATGTATTTTCTTGTATTTTCTTGAATTCTGTTTAATTCCCTTTTCTTCCCATGTACTGAATGATCTGTTGAGCTGCTCGCAGAAAAATACTTTTCACTGTACCTCGGTACACGTGACAATAAACAAATCCAATCCAATCCAATCCAATCCCGAGTGTGAGATGACACCGGAATTGAGGAATCAAGCGGTTTATAAATACCACCCAAGACGTTGCTCCAATTTGAAGCACAGAAGCACCGGCAGCGGTATAGGCTCAGCAGGTTTATGCTGGTGGTCATTTAGAAAAGTTTACGGACCAAGAGGTTTGTTCACTTTTTTTTTTAAATAAAAAAAAGAGAAAGGTTCAATCCCTGGAGTTTGCTGATTTCAGCTGGGGTGAGGGGGAAGATATACCATACGCTTCTAAAGCATCATTAATGAGGCACGGTGCCCCAACCGCACTCCACAAAAGGAACGACAAAGGCGCAATATATAGCAAACAAGAAAATCAGAGGTGCGAGAGGAGGCAAAGATAGAACAAACCAGTGGCCTTGAAAGATGGGGAGAAAGGTGGAAAACTAAAGGGTTTGGAAAAGAAAGGTCCTTCAGCCATCAAGGAGCTCAGTTCATCAAGACTCATTCTGGCAATGAGCCTGTGCAGCCCACTGAGTCCATGCGGGCTCTCTGGAGCAGTCTATTTAGTCAAACACCGTGCACCCACCCCCCGGCCCCCAAACATCCCTGTAGGTTTATTTCCTTCAAAGCGAGGACATGAAACAATATTAGAAAGATTAACGAAAACGCAAAGGTGTTTTACTATTATATAAAGAGCAAAAATATAGTTATGGAACATGTGGGACCTATCAGAGATGAAGGAAACATGATTTTTAAAATTCATGTCATAGAATCATAAAATTTACAGTGCAGAAGGAGGCCATTCAGCCCATCGAGTCTGCACTGGCCCTTGGAAAGAGCACCCTACCATGCGCCCCATGCCTCCACTCTATTCTCCCTTCATCCCCGTAACCCTAACCTTTTTGGACACTAAGGGCAATTTAGCATGGCCAATCCACCTAACCTGCACATCTTTGGACTGTGGGAGGAAACCGGAGCACCCGGAGGAAACCCATGCACACACGGGGAGAACATGCAGACTACGCACAGACAGTGACCGAAGCCGGGAATCAAACCTGGGACACTGTTGCTGTGAAGTAACTGTGCTAACCACTATGCTACCGTGCTGTCCATCATTTCAGCGTCACTGGTAGGGCCAGCATTTATTGCCCATCCTGAGTTGCCCTTCAGAAGGTGGTGGTGAGCTGCCTTCTTGAACCGTTGTAGTCCTTAAGGTGTTCGTACACCCACTGTGCTGTTAGGAAGTGAGTTCAGATTTTGACACAGTGACAGTGAAGGAACGTCCGATATATTTCCAAGTCTGGGTGGCGAGTGACTTGGAGGGTAACCTCCAGGTGGTGGGGTTCCCAGATATCTGCTGCTCTTGTCCTTTGAGGTGCTAGTGGTCATGGGTTTGGAAGGTGCTGTCTGCGGAACCCTGGTGAGTTACTGCATATTCACAATACATATTCATGATTTAGATGAGGGAACGAAGTGCCATATCTCCAAATTTGCAGATGACACCAAGTTGTGTGGGAGGGCGAGTTGTGGGGAGGGTGAGTTGTGAGGAGGATGCAGCAATTCTTCAGTGTGATTTGGACAAGTTGAGTGAGTGGGTAAATTAATGGAAGATGCAGTATAATTTGGATAAATGCGAGGTCATCCACTTTGGTAGAAAAAAAAAGGTGACAGACTATTATCTGAATGACCACAAACTACGTGCACCAAGACCTGGGCATCCTCATACAACAATCACTGAAGGTAAGCATGCAGGTGCAGCAGGTGGTAAAGAAGGCAAATGGTATGATGGCCTTCATTGCGAGAGGATTAGAGGACAGGCGCAGGGATGTCTTGCTGCAATTATACAGGGCCTTGGTGAGACCACACCTATAATAGCGTGTGCAGTTTTGGTCTCCTTATCCGAGGAAGGATGCTCTAGCTACAGAGGGAGTGCCGCGAAGGTTTACCAGGCTGATTCCTGGGATGACAAGACTGACATACAAGGAGAGATTGAATCGGTCAGGATTGTATTCGCTGGAGCTTAGAAGAATGAGGGGGTGTCTCATAGAAACCTGTAAAATTCTAACAGGACTGGACAGGGTAGCTGCAGGAAGGATGTTCCCGATGGTGGGTGTGTCCAGAACCAGGGGTCACAGTCTGAGGATTTGGAGTAGACTGTTTAGGACAGAGATGAGGAGAAACCTCTTTACCCAGAGAGTGGTGAGCCTGTGGTATTCGTTACTACAGGAAGTAGTTGAGTCCAAAATATTGTATGGTTTCAAGAAGCAGTTCGATACAGCACTTGGGGCGAAGGGGATCGAAGGATCTGGGGGAAAGCGGGATTAGGCTATTGAATTTGACGATCAGCCTTGATCATAATGAATGGCAGAGCGGGCTCGAAGGCCTGAATGGCCTCCTCCTGCTCCTATATTTCTATGCACCTTGTAGATGATGCACTCGGCTGCCACTGTTCGTTGGTGGTGGAGGGTTTGAATGTTTGTGGAAGGGGAAGCAATCAAGCGGGGCTGCTTTGTCCTGGATGGTGTTGAGCTTCTTGAGTGTTGTTGGAGCTGCACTCATCCAGGCAAGTGGAGAACATTCCATCACATTCCTGACTTGTGCCTTGCAGATGGTGAACATGCCTTTTTTGGAGGGGGGGGTCAGGAGGTTGAGTTACTCACTGTCAGATTCCTAGCCTTTGACCTGCCCTGGTAGCCACAGTAGTAATATGGCTAGTCTAGTTCAGTTTCTGATCAATGGCAACCCCAAGGATGTGGCGGATTCAGCGATGGTAACACCATTGAATATCGAGATGCAGACATGAGGTCCTCTCTTGTCAGAGAAGGTCATTGCCTGGCACTTGTGTGGCGCGAATGTAACTTGCCACTTGTCAGCCCAAGCCTGGATATTGTCCAGGTCTAGCTGCATTTGGACATGGGCTGCTTCATCAACCGAGTCGTCGCAAATGGTGCTGAACATTTGTGCAGTCATCCGCAAACATCCCCACTTCTGATCTTATGATGGAACGGAGGCAATTGGTGAAGCAACTGAAGATGGTTGGGCCTAGGACACTACCCTGAGGTACTCCTACAGTGATGTCCTGCAGATGAGATAATTGACCTCCAATCATCACAATCATCTTCCTTTGTGTCAGGTATGGCTCCAACCAGCGGAGAGTTTTCCCCCAGATTCCCATCGACTCCAGTTTAGCTCGGGCTCCTTGATGCCATCTCTGTCAAGTGCTGTCTTGATGTCAAGGGCAGTCGCTCTCACCTCACCTCTGGCATTCAGCTCTTTAGTCCATGTTTGAACCAAGGCTTTAATGAGGTCAGGAGCTGAGCGACCCTGGCTGAACCCAAACTGAGTGTCCATGAGCAGATTATTGCTGAGTAAGTGCCGCTTGATAGCACTGTTGATGACTCCTTACATCACTTTGCTGATGATGGAGAGTAGACTGATAGGGCGGTGATTGGCTGGGTTGGATTTGTCGGTTTCTTGTGTACAGGACACAACTGGGCAACTTTCCTCATTGCCAGGTAGATACCAGTGTTGTAGCTGTATTGGAACAGCTTGGCTAGGGGTACGGCAAATTCGGGAGCATAAGTCTTTGGTACTACTGCCGGGATATTGTCAAGGCCCATAGCCTTTGCCGCATCCAGTGCCTTCAGCCATTTCTTGACATCACGTGGAGTGAATCGTATTGGCTGAAGACTGACATCTGTGATGCTGGGGACCTCTGGAGGAGGCCGAGATGGATCATCCACTCGGCACTTCTGGCTGAAGATTGCTGCAAATGCCTCAGCCTTGTCTTCTGCACGTATGTGCAGGGCTCCTCCATCATTGAGGATGGGGATATTTATAGAGCCTCCTCCTCCACTGAGCTGTTTAACTGTCCACCACCATTCACAGCTGGATGTGCCATTGCTGTAGAGCTTAGATCTGATAAGTTTGTTGCGGAATCGCTTAGCTCTGTCTATTACTTGCTGCTTATGCTGTTTGGCCACAAGTAGTCCTGTGTTGTAGCTTCACCAGGTTGACACCTCATTTTTCAGTATGCCTGGTGTTTATCCTGGCATGCTCTCCTGCACTCTTCATTGACCCAGGGTTGATTCCCTGGCTGGGTGGTAATGGTAGATTGGGAGATATGTCAGGCCATAAGGTTGCAGATTCTGGTTGAAAACAATTCTGTTGCTGTTGATGGCTCACTCTGTTTCATGGATGTCCAGTCTTGAGTTGCTGGATCTGTACAAACTATCGCAATTAGCACGGTGGTAGTGCCACACAACACGATGAAGGGTATCCTCAATGTGAAGATGGGACTTTGTCTCCACAAGGACTGTGTGGTGGTCACTTCTACCGATACTGTCATGGTCAGATGTATCTGCGGCAGGCAGGTTAGTGAGTATGTTTTTCCCTATTGTTGGTTCCCTCACCACCTGCTGCAGTCCCAGTTTAGCAGCTATGTCCTTTAGGAGCTGGCCAGCTCAGTCTGTGGTAGTACTACCGAGCCACTCTTGGTAATGGCCATTGAAGTCTCCCACTCAGAGATTCTGTGCCCTTGCCCACACTCAGTCCTTCCTCCCAAGTGGTGTTCAACAAAGAGGAGTTCCGATTCATCAGCTGATGGTGGCCGGTACGTGGCAATCAGCAGGAGGTTTCCTTGCCCATGTTTAACCTAAAGCCACGAGACTTCATGGGGTTCAGAGTCAATGTTGAGGGCTCCCAGGGCAGCTCCCTCCTGACTGTATACCACTGTGCCGCCACCTCTGCTGGGTCTGTCCTCGCGGTGAGACAGGACATACCCAGGAATGGTGATAGTGGTGTCTGGGATATTGTCTGGAAGGTATGATTCCGTGAGTATGCCCATGTCAGGCTGTTGTTTAACCAACCTGTGAGACACCTCTCCCAACTTTGGCACAAGCCCCCCGATGTTAGTAAGGAGTACATTTCAGGGTCCACAGGGCTGATTTACCGTTGTCATTTCCGGTGCCTGGTTCGATGCCCGATGGTCCGTCAGTTTCAATACTTTGTGTTTTTTTTGTATCGGTTGAATACAACCGAGTGGCTTGCTAGGCCATGTCAGACGGCATTTCAGAGTCAACCTCATTGCTGTGGGGCTGGAATCACATGTAGGCCAGACTAGGTAAGGACGGCAGGTTTCCGGGCCCCCAGATCATTATCCTGGGTCTCTGAATTACCTGCCCAGTGACAATACCACTATGCCACCGCAGAGGAGATGCAAAGAGTTTTAACCAAACTTTTTGTCTCCATATTCACAAAGGAAAGGGATGATGCGGGATTGTTTCCCAGGATGGCGGTGGCCAGGGAGGAAATAGCAGATCTCGGAGGACACAGGGGAGGTGCCGGAGGACTGGAGGAATGAAAATATTGTTCCTTTGTTTAAGAAGGGTATGAAGGGAATGCCAAACAATTACAGGCCGGTTAGTCTTACTTTGGTGGTGGACAAATTGTTAGAGTAAATCCTGAGAGATTGGATAAAGTGTCACTTAGAAAGCAATGGACTAGTCAGGATTAGGTCAGCATGGCTTAAAGGGAAGGTCATGCCATACAAATCTGATTGAATTCTTTGAGGAAATGATAAAGAGGATCGATGAGGGCAGACAGTGGATATTGTATACATGGATTTTAGTAAGGCATTTGACAAAGTCCCACATGGCAGACTGGTCAAAAAAGTAAAAGCCCATGGATACAGGGTAATGTGGCATTCCAAAGCTTTGTAACAGGTAATGGTCAATGGTTGCCCTTGAAAATGGAAAGCAGTTTTAAATGGTGTTCCGCAGGGCTCCCTACTGTTTGTTTTATATGTTAACGATTTGGACTTGAATTTGATGGGCACAAATAGAAAATTTGCATAAGTCACAAGAATTGACTGTGCAGTCGATAGTGTAGAGGATAGCTGTAAGCTCCAAAATGGTATACATGGGCTGGTGGAGTGGGCAGGAAAGTAAAAGATGGAGTTCAACTCTGATAAGTGTGAGGCAATGCATTTTAGGAGGTTCAACAGGAAAAGGGAACACACAATGAAGGGGAATACACTGGAAGAGATAGATGAAGTGAGCAATCTTGGCATGCAAGTGCACAGGTCCCTAAAGGCAGCAGTACAGGTAATAATAATCTTTATTATTGTCACAAATAGGCATACGTTAACACTGCAATGAGGTTACTGTGAAAAGCCCCTAGTTGCCACATTCTGGCGCCTGTTCGGGTACACAGAGGGAGAATTCAGAATGTCCAATTCACCCAACAAGCATGTCATTCGGGACTTGTGGAAGGAAACCTGAACACTCAGAGGAAACCCACGCAGACAAGGGGAGAATGTGCAGACTCTGCGCGGGACAGCGACCCATGCGGGAATCAAGCCCGGGACCCTGGCGCTGCGAAGCATCAGTGCTAACCATTGTGCTACCGTGCTGCCATAGATAAGGTTGTAAAGAAGGCATATGGAATGCTCTCCTTCATTGGCAGAAGTATAAAATACAAAAGTAGGGATATAATGATGGACTTGTGTAAGACACTGGTGAGACCATAACTGGAGTATTGTGTGCAGTTCTAGGTCATAGATTCAAGCTAAGTGGCAGAAGGATTAGAGGATTAGAGGGGACATGAGGAAAAATCTTTTTACACAGAGGGTAGTGGGAGTCTGGAATTCGCTGCTCAAGTTGGTGGTGGAGGCAGAGACCCCAAACTCTCTTAAAAAGTACCTGGATCTGCACCTTGACTGCTATAAGCTGCAGGTGTATGGACAGTGTGCAGGAGGGTGTGATTAGAAAGGGTCAGCATGGACAAGATGAGCCAACTATCTGTGCTGCATCTTTTCTATAGTTGCAGGTGCCATGCAATTTCCTTGTGAAATCATTGACCGAATCCACCACCCTCTTAGCCATTGCCTTCCACGCCATTACCACTCACTGCATAAAAAAGTCCCTCTCACATTGCCCCCTTCACTTCTTGCCCAAAGCCGTAAATCTCTGTCCCTCGTCCTTGTACCATCAGCTAATAGGAATAGCATTCCTTTTTCTAACTTCGCTAAACCTGTCATAATCTTCTACACCTCTATCAAATCTCTCCTCAGATCCTCAAAATTCTGTGGCAAGAAAGGCAAATCGACAGCAGCACCCTCTCCCAAACCAACATGCACACTGATTACCGGGCACGGTGGTGTACATCACACCACTGTCAACAAATAGGAGGCATAGATAACTGGGCTGACGCAGCAGTGTGCCAGGAATACATGCCTTGCAGGGACTTGCAAAGGAAGAGAAGGATTTCAAAATCATTACCTTCGGGTACAGCAATTCGCAGAGGCAGCAGCGGCTCAGTTGGTGGCAATCCCAACTCGGAGCCAGGAGATTATGGGTTCAAATCCCACTTCAGACAACGCGGGATCTTTTAAATCCACCTGAGCAGACAGATGGAGGCCTTGGTGTAATGTCACATACAGCAGAGCACCTTCAATAGTGCAGCACTCCCTCAGTAATGCGCTGGAGGGTCAGCCTTGATTTTTGTGTTTGAGCCCTGGAGTGCGAATCGAACCTGGAACTTTGCGACTCAAGAGGAAAAGCTGATACAACTGAGCCACAACTGACACTAAGTTTCACGATGGGGAAAAAGCTCTCACTTGCTCATGATGATCAATTATACAACACAGTGATAGCAGAATAGAGGATAGAAAGATGAAGGTAAATGTGAAAAAGACTTCCCGCGTTCTTTGGCTGATCTGGACAGGGAGGCCCGGGGGGGGGGGGGGGAGGAAGGAAGGAAGGAAGGAAGGAAGGAAGGAAGGAAGGAAGGAAGGAAGGAAGGAAGCAAGCGAGAGAGAGAGAGAAAGAGACAACACTGCTATACCTCGTTTCCTGTTCGGAGACCTGGTGAATCGGGTGTTTTTCTTTTTCTTGGTCCGATGGCAGCCAGCGCTGCAAGATTCGCCTCCCGTTGCTGCAACTGTGCAAGTTCCAATTGTTGCATCTGTTCAAAGGTACGAATGTCATATTTTATTTTCCAAAGCTACATAAAACTTACAACACAGGAAACCAGCTATTCAGCCAGACGGGTCACGGATGGTATCAACACAAGTCTCCTCCCATCTTATTTCATATCTAACCTATCAATACGTCCTTCCAATCCTTCCTGCCTCATGTCCTCCCCTTAAATGTGTCTATGCTGTTCGTCTCAAACACTCATTCTGGCACTGAATGTCACGTCCTACCATTCTCTGGGTAAAGAGGTTTCTTGCCCCGAGTTCTCTGCTTGGTTTATTGGTGGCCATCTTACATTTAGGCAGCCCAACAGGTGGAAACTTCTTCTCCACACAAGTTGAAATCCCCTTTGTAATTTTGAAGACCTCTATTAGGCCAGTTCCCACGCTACGAGAGAAAAGAGCCCCAAGAGCTTCTCGATCTTTCCCCGGCATTCCCCACTCTGGAGCGGGATGAAGTGGTTCAACCTGCAGGCTCTTCTCATTAACAGCGCTGGGTGACACTCTTTGGCGGGGATATTCAACCTCCGAGCTGTGGGCCACTTCCAACTACAAAGTAAATCACCCCCTTGAGAATGAAATGAAATGAAAATCGCTTATTGTCACAAGTAGGCTTCAAATGAAGTTACTGTGAAAAGCCCCGAGGCGCCACATTCCGGCACCTGTTCGGGGTGGCTGGTACGGGAATAAGAGAGCACAATACTAAAGCATGCGGGAACATAATCTGGCCATTTGTTTGCGAAGCAATGACCAGAGTAGCCCTCTATAGGTCAAAGTCAAATCACATCTGAAGAAAGAATGAATCCCCAACAGGACCACTTCCAGCCAAATCTGGACTGTACCATAACGCCACCTTGAATGATTCTGTGTTAAATGTATCTCAAGAGTTTAGTTATCCACAGATGGTGGCATTAACTGGGGATTCATTTGCGCTCCTAGATATAGGACTGAAACTGTAGCTTTTGGGTTTGGAGATGGAAGTTTGCAATGTGCATCTATGTAAATAAAAGCTTCTCTACATGTGTAAAGATTCAGCTCCAGTTCCATCTTTGGGCACATGGCTATTTAGAATAAAACAGTTGATGCACATCAGATTCATATTCAATTTACACCATGATTTGGAGTAAGTTTGCATTTAAAAACGTGAGCTGAGGCGTGCTAGGGGTTCATAGAATCATACATCATAGAATGTACAGTGCAGAAGGAGGCCATTCGGCCCATCGAGTCTGCACCGGCAAAGAGCACCCTACTTAAGCCCACGCCCTATCCCCATGACCCAGTAACCCCACCTAGTCTTTTTGGACACTAAGGGCAATTTAGCATGGCCAATCCACCTAACCTGCACATCTTTGGACTGTGGGAGGAAACCGGAGCACCCGGAGGAAACTCACGCAGACACGGGGAGAACGTGCAGACTCCGCACAGTGACCCAAGCCGGGAATCGAACCTGGGACCCTGGCACTGTGAAGCAACAGTGCGGGCCACTGTGCTACCGTTCTGCCCTTCAAATTTCCCCATTTGCCATGGCGGGATTCGAACTCGCATCCCCAGTGCATGAATCTGGGACACTGGCTTACTAGCCCAATGACAATACCACTACCCCACTGCCTCCCCACAAGTTATCACGTGTTATCAATCAAAAATCCAGCAGGAGGTATATATGCATATTGCCAGTGCGGCCGTGTCTGCTGCATCGGGCAGGCAAAACACAAGATTGCACAGAACAAACTGCAAAGTCTCAAATGTGAACTCTGCCACCAAGTCTGAGGTTACTGCTCCCTCGCATGGGACAGGGTGGAACAGGAACACACACACACGCACATGCACTCACTCAGGAGATTCAGTTCATGACAGGGATTTTTTGGAAAGCAGTTGTCACAAGCAACTTTTAATAAGCCAGCTCCATCTCTCCACCTCAATATCTAACGGCAAGACGGCTTCCATTCATCATTAAGCTGCTAAGTTACCGGGTTGAACTCTCAGAAGGAAACCAATGAGGAAACAAATTTTGGAACAAAGCTTCCAGGACAGTTGCGCAAGTAAACAAAAAAACAAAAAACGGCCACAATCCTGAAGAGCGCAGTCGGAATGACAAGCAGCCCATGGTTAAACGGACAAGTCTGTTCTGACGAGGCATAACAAATCGGTGCAAAAGGCTCGCCCTGTCCACCAGGTTCCATTTTCACATGGAGAATGTTAACATAGAAACAGCTACTTCAAAACAAAAAGTATTGGTTTAAGCCACAGTTGTAGTAGCTTGGGGGGCTGCTGGGGAGGGGTGTCCATGGAAACTAATTCCTTCAGCTCCACAGCCTTCATCAAACACTAGCATTGTCTTTATTAGCATCTGTCGTCAAATCTTTAATCACGAAAGGCGAACAGGCTTGATGATTTATTCAGCAGGGAAAAGAATCTGTAGGTCAACTGAAAAATTTCACACACAGCACGAACATCGGGCACTTTCATTTGCTTCCATTCCCCAACTGCCAGGGGCGAGCACTAGTGAGCTCCAATATTAAGGCTCAATTAAAATAGGGTCCAATTAGTGGAGGTTTTTCCTCTCGGGCAACGAGAATCAGGAAATGGATATTGGGAAAATGTAGAAGTGAGCTACTGCAAGGCAGCAGAAGCAGCAGACATAAATGAACTTATTTGTTGGTTTCTACAGTTGCTATGCTGGACCCTCTGGGAGGAAAAGCTTAAACCAGTCTAAGCTATAAAATAAAATAAAAACCCTGGAGCTAAACATGAACTGTGTGAAACAAGGGCTCCATCACAGAGCAGAAAAAAAACTGCTGGGTTTAGAAAATTAAAAGCCAGAGGCACTTTCCATTTACAACTAAATCCTAGTTCCGTCTCTGAGCCGAGGAATTATAAGCAGTAACAGATTTACAAAATGAGCATTTATCCTAAAATATGTAACCCATTGTGATATTCCCAAATAACAAATCCTGAACTTTAATGCAAGAATTTTATTCAGCGCCCAATTATCGAACCTACAGCTGGAATTCTTCAGATAACTTGGGAAAAAACCGAAACCGAAGGAACACCCATCCCCTCCTCCGCACAATGACCTTGTTTGATGTGTTGCCCTTGCCTTCAGCGGTTCCTGTCCTTGCCCCAGGCTCTGCACAGAAAATGGCACGCAACCACTACACAAATCCTGACCTAAATACCAGGAGATTGCTGCCAAAAAAACCAACCCTCCATTCGCAAAAACAAGCAACAGGGAAAACAAATGAAGCAAGCAGAGGTAAATCACAACTCGGCTCACCTCTTTGGCTCTTTGCTTTAACCTAAGTTGTTCTGGATCTTCGTTCTTGGCCCGACTCTGGTGAGGGTTAGGAAACACAGTAGAACGAAAAATTTAATCAAATTTTCAACATTCAAACTCCCCTTCTGTCACCCTCACTTTCCATTAATATTTCCCGAATGCGCAGCCAGAGTTCTCAGATAAATTTGTCAAAACCGTTTTTAAGTAAAAACAAAATGGTTCCCAAGTTAGTAGGCTGACCGCATCGATATGTTTAATATACATCGACGGAAGCATCTGACAGGGATGAATACATTCCCATTTAGTTCTCACAACATTTCAGGAAATGTTCAGAAAACCCCCACGATATTAGAACCAATTCCTCATTTGAAAATTCCAGACGATGTAAGTAACCCACGAAATGGAATTGTGTTAAACAAAACGGCATCCATCAGATCACAGGATTGAAAGGGAACAGCCGTGGATTTTAACCTTCTGGCCATGGATAACTTTTCCACAACAAAGTGAAAATTTAATATCAGATAAAGCAATTTTTGCAGCACACATCTCCTTCGTTGTTGCAACTGTGAAAACAGGGAGGTAAAGTTCTGAACACTGCTGAATATCATTAAGAATGAATAAATCAGGTGCAAAACAACTCTGAAAGTGTCTTTTTTTTTTGCATGTAATCCCACACATTTTTGGATACAAAACATTGAGCCAGCCATTTCAGGTGCAATATATCTTTCGTGGGTTGCTCTGCTCGCTTATCTTGCATACACATAAACCATACATATAAGCATATATATATATATTATATACACACATCATTTATCATTGAAGTTGAGCAATGGCAAAAGGGACAATTCCACATTGCAGACAATCACAACATAGGCCTTTGACACTATGTGAAAAGCGAGATCCTTGATCACTTTCACCTTCTCAGCTCATTGCGCCCATGTTGCCTCTTTGACAGGGCCACCCAGTTCCTCCCACTCCTCCTGCCCTTTCCCCACTGCTCTGCAGGGTTTTCCCCCCTCAACTTTTTATACAACATCCTTTTGACAATTATTATTCAATCTCCTTCCATTACACTTTCAGGTCTTGCTTTTACAGCATAATTTGAGGCATAGAAAGAAAATCTCATCTCCCCTCTTGGTTGCTTTGCCAATTACCTTCGACGTGTCCTCCTCTGTTTACTGGACCCCCCCCCCCCCCCCCCCCCCCCACCCCACCCCCCGTACTTTACAAAGCCCCGCCATCACTCCGAATACCTTCTCCATGCAAAGGAAACTGCCCTCTTTGAAGGCAGTGTTACACGCTATCTTTGCCTCACCTGAGCTCAGAGTGCAGGCATCTTTAAGGGAATGCTACACTGTTGTATGGATGAGATGTTAAACAGAGGCACCATTCATTCTTGGGTGGACAAAAAAAAATCCCACAATCATAATTTCAAAAGGGAATTATCCTTAGTCAATCCATCCCTCAAACTAAAAAAATCCCCAAAGGATTGCTGCTTCTGGGACCTTGGTGAGCAAACTGACTCAAACCTCATTGCCTGTAAAGTGATCGGCACCATGGATGGCACAAGGCCTTTCCATTCAGGGGAGCAGGCAGTATTTATTGCTCAACCAGAATAGGCACAAGGCCATTGAGAGTCAACCAGATAGATAACCAGGTTAATAGACTCAAACAGGTTGATATTAAGGAGGAGGATGTGCTGGAAATTTTGAAAAGCATCAGGATGGAGAAGTCCCCTGGGCCTGACAGGATATACCCAAGGTTACTACGGGAAGCGAGGAAGGAAATCGCTGTGCCGTTGGCGATGATCTTTGCATCCTCACTCTCCACTGGAGTAGTACCGAATGATTGGAGGGAGGCGAATGTTGTTCCCCTGTTCAAGAAAGGGAATAGGGAAATCCCTGGGAATTACAGACCAGTCAGTCTTACGTCTGTGGTGGGCAAAATATTGGAAAGGATTCTGAGAGATAGGGGGCGCGATTCTCTGCTGCCCACGACGGGTTGGAGAATAGCGGGAGGGCGTCCCCGACATTTTTCCCGCCCTCCCGCTATTCTCCTCCCACCCCCCCACGACACGAATCGCTGCTCGCCATTTTTTACGGCGAACAGCGATTCTCCCCAGGCCATCGTAAAAACGGCCGCAACATGCCCGTTCTGGGCATCCAAGGCCCCGATTGGCACGGCAGTACCACGGCCGTGCCAAGGGGGGCATGGGCCCGCGATCGGTGGGCACCGATTGCGGGCAGTGCGTCCGTAACGGACGCACTCTTTCTCCCTCCGCCGCCCCGCAGGATCAGTCCGCGGGGCGGCCGAGGGAGATGACGGCCCCGCGCATGCGCGGGTTGGAACCGTCCAATCTGCGCATGCGCGGCTGATATCATCGTGCGCGTCAGCCAGCGTGACGCTTGGACTTAGCGACGGTCGCTAAGGCCGCGATGCCGTGGTTCACGGGGCCCCGCTGCTAGACCTGCCGGGGGGGGGGGGGGGGGGGGGGGGGGGGGAGAATCGGGTCCCGGGAGGGGGCGCGGAGGCTGCCATGAAACACGGCCAGTTTCGTGGCAGCCTCTATGACTCGCCGCATTTGCGGAGAATCGCGCCCAGGAATTATGATTATTTAGAAAAACATAGTTTGATTAAAGATAGTCAGCAAGGTCATGCCTCACAAGCCTCATTGAATTCTTTGAGGACGTGACGAGACACATTGATGAAGGTCGGGCAGTGGATTTGGTGTATATGGATTTCAGTAAGGCATTTGAAAATGAAAATCGCTTCTTGTCACGAGTAGGCTTCAATGAAGTTACTGTGAAAAGCCCCTAGTCGCCATTTGATAAGGTTCCCCATGGTAGGCTAATTCAGAAAGTTAGGGGGCATGGGATACAAGGAAATTTGGCTGTCTGGATCCAGAATTGGCTGGCCGAAAGAAGACAGCGAGTGGTAGTGGATGGAAAGTATTCTGCCTGGAGGTCGGTGACCAGTGGTGTCCCGCAAGGATCTGTTCTGGGACCTCTGCTCTTTGTGGTTTTTATCAATAACTTGGATGAGGAAGTGGAAGGGCGGGTTAGTAAGTTTGCTGATGCCACAAAGGTTGAGGGAGTTGTAGATAGTGTTGAGGGTTGTTGCAGGTTACAACAGGATATTGACAGGCTGCAGAGCTGGGCTGAGAAGTGACAGATGGAGTTCAACCTACATAAATGTGAAGTGATTCATTTTGAAAGGTCGAATTTGAATGCTGAATACAGGGTTAAAGGCAGGATTCTTGGAAGTGTGGAGGAACAGAGGGATCTTGGGGTCCACGTACATAGATCCCTCAAAGTTGCCACCCAGATTGATAGGGTTTTTAAGAAGGCGTTGGATTTCATTAACATGGGGATTGAGTTTCAGAGCCGCGAGGTTTGCTGCAGCTTTATAAAACACTAGACAGACCACACTTGGAATAGTGTGTCCAGTTCTGGTCGCTTCATTATAGGAAGGATGTGGATGCTTTGGAGAGGGTACAGAGGAAATTTACCAGGATGCTGCCTGGAATGGAGGGCATGTCTTATGAAGAAAGACTGAGAGAGCTAGGGCTTTTCTCACTGGAGCGAAGAAGGAAAGGAGGTGACTTGATAAGAGGTGTACGAGGTGATGAGAGACATGGACAGAGTGGATAGCCAGAGACTTTTCCCCAGGGCGGAAATGGCTGTCACGGGGGGACATTGTTTTTAAGGTGATTGGACGACGGTATAGGGGAGATTTCAGAAGTAGGTTCTTTTCACAGAGAGTGGTGGGTGTGTGGAATGCACTGCCAGCAGAGGTGGTGGAGTCAGAGTCATTAGGGACATTTAAGTGACTCTTAGACAGGCACATGGGCAACAGTAAATTGAAGGGGTGTAGGTTAGGTTGACCTTAGATTAGGATAAATGGTCAGCACAACATCGTGGGCTGAAGGGCCTGTACTGTTCTATGTTCTAATACATGGATTTGCCAGATCCTGGTCTGGTGGAGATGGGATACATGTGAGCTGGTCACAAAATGGCAACTGCTGGTCATTTCATAAAATCATCGAATCACTACAGTGCAGAAGCAAGCCATTCGGCCAATCGAGTCTGCACCGACCCTCTGAAAGAGCACTCCATCCAGGTCCACTCCCCAGCCCACCCCATCCCCTGAACCTAACTTTCACATTCTTGGACACTAAGCTACAATTTAACATGGCCAATCCACCTACCCTGCACAGCTTTGGACTGTGGGAACAAGTCGGAGCACCCGGAGGAAATCCACACAGAGACGGGGAGAACATGCAAACTCCACAAATTCACCCAAGGCTGGAATCAAGGCCGGGTCCCTGTGAGGCAGCAGTGGCCAGTGCACACATGGGTAAATGTATTAGATTCAGCTTCACTATTTGCCAAGATACGGTCTGAACGCTGCTGCCTCTGAGTTACACCGACATTACCGCAACCATCTGGCCATCAGCTTTGCCCATCAGCATTTCGCTACTTTGAACAAATTACAAAAGCTGACGATTCTAATTTTCCTTTCTTCGAGGAGGACATCCTTCTTGGGTGAAGATTTAAAGAGCCAACATAGGCACAACTGGCTGAATGGCCTTTTGTACCATCCCATGATTGTGATTCTACTATTTCACAACAGATCATCTTCCTATCTCAAAGTCTCGCGATTACTGTCATTATTTTAAAACTTACCGATATCATTTTGCACCCTCCAAAATAAACAATCTTGCAAACACTTTAAACTAAATGTCCGGAATCACAAAGAGGTTATTCCCATTTCTTCCAAGTGCTGAAAGGTGATATGTGTCAATGGGAAGACAAGCAGAGCAGCGGTAATTACACCGGCTCCATTCTGACACATGCCTGTTCAAGTATTCTCGAGTCCTCTGCTCAAAAGCAGGTCTGATCCACAGCACCGTCACACCCATCGCGCGTAGGGCAAGGGTTCAGGCCCCAAATCCACCCCTGCCAGAATAGGGAACGTAACACACGCTGTCGGCACCGATTTGACCCACACCGACCCATCCAGACAACCTCCCCCCAAGGAGTCAAGAGTTGCTGTGCCAACACACACTGTTACATGCTTTTGGTCTGGAGCTATAGATTTCCTTTTCATCACACGACCGACCGGGATCTCTCCCATTTTTACCACCAGCCATTGGTGCGTATTGGAAGGAGTTGCAAGTTGATACTCACCCTGTTTAGCGGTGTTATGAATACACATTCCTTGACCATCAGGTCCTTGTGTGGGACACAAACCCGGAGCTTCTGGCTCAGAGGCTGGGATGCTGGCCACTGCATCATCAAACCTCCATTTCAGGTTCACCTCTGGGGGGATTGGAGGGATATGGGGAGTGGGTGGGAAAGCAGAGTTGAAGCTCAAAATCAGCCACGATCGTATTGAATGGGGGAGCAGGCTCGACGGGCTGGGTGGTCTACGCCTGCTCCTGGTGTTATATTTTGTGACCAGATGATCACACTTCAGCATTACCAGCAGAGGAACAAGTCCAAAGGGCAAGTTGGTCCACACCAATGTTTCGCACGCCTAGTCATTCCACCAACATATCCTTTCCTCTAGTTTTGGTCCTGACGAAAGGTCATTGACCTGAAACACCAACTTTCTCTCCCCACAGCTGCCGTTTGATTTGCTGAGTATTTCCAGCATTTTCTGTTGTCATCCCTTTCTCCCTTATGAGCTCATCTTGCTTACCCACAAATAAATCAATTTGCCTCAACCACTCCATTTGATAGCGAGAGCTACCGTTTACCATAATGAGCTCGAGTTACACTGTTCTGCAATAATCACATTGTTTCCATCCTTTATTTATGGAATTCCACTGCAGATTAAAAGTGGCAAAGGATATTCTCAGATTGCTGGGGTTTGTGGCGTAATGCTCCAAAGAGAAGAGGGAAACAACAACTGTTCCAACCTGAAGGACATGCATAGCATGTGCCACAGCATCAGGGTGTCCCATTTCACTTGGCAGCTGACATTATAGTCACTGTTGTGATGTAGGTAACACATTTGTACTTAACGCCCCCACCAATAGTACTCAGATAATGACCAGACGTTAATTGAGGGGCACATATTGGCCAGGGCATTGGGGAAAAACTCCCAGCCCTTCGCTAGTGCTGCAGAATATTTTGTATTGACCTGACAGGGCAGAGTGAGCCTTAGTTCAATCCAAAAGGCTGCATACCCCTCACAGTGCAAGCCCTCCAGCATAGTACTGCCGAAGTGGCAGGTTAGGCGTCGGGCTCAAGTCCCAAAAGTGGAACGTGAATCAACAAGCTGAAGGCTACAGAGTTGAGAGAGTACCCAATTATTTTTTTTTACAATTAAGGGGGCAATTTAGCGTGGCCAATCCACTACCCTGCACATCTTTTTGGGCAGTGGGAGTGAGACCCATGCAGATACTAGGAGAATGTGCCAACTCCACATGGACAGTGACCCAGGGCCGGGATCGAACCCGGGTCCTCAGCACCGTAAGCAGCAATGCTTTTTTAAAAATAAATTTAGATTACCCAATTCATTTTTTCCAAGCAAGGGGCAATTTAGCGTGGCCAATCCATCTAACCTGCACATTTTTGGATTATGTGGGCGCAACCCGCGCAAACACGGGGAGAATGTGCAAACTCCACACGGATAGCGACCCAGAGCCGGGATCGAACCTGGGACCTCGGCGCCTTGAGGGAACAATGCTAACCACTGCGCCACCGTGCCGCCCGGGAGACTTGTTAAATGTTGATACCAGGTTAAGTGGCCCATCATCCCCGTTTCTTACTCGCTCCTTTCTTGAACAGTGACGTTATATTTGTTAACTTCTAGTCTGCTGGGACTGTTCTAGAACCTAGGGAATTTCGGAGAACCGGCACATCCACAATCTCAGCAGTTACCTTTCTTACAGCCCGAGGACAGAGTTCACCCGGTCCTGGGTGGACTTGGAGTGTACACTTGGAGAGACCAGTCCACCCGTCTCCTTCCACTTTCGTTACTCAGTTTGTTCAGTGTACTGGGCTGTACTCCCCCACACCAGTTCTAACCAGCTCTCTTAGTAGCCTTCGGCACATACCCTTTACATTAAAAAACAACTGCTTTTTTTTTTGTTTGAAAACCAGAAAGAGAAACGCTCGGAAAGGAATGAGAGAGAATTTAATGAGTTCTTTGCAGCAGAATTCTAAAAAGGGCTGGTGACAGCAGCTCCTCCAAGTTAACTCTGCAGTTATTTTTATTCAAAACTAATTGAATCAGTTTGTACCCACCAGACAGAAATCCTCGAGGGTGAAGAGGAGAAAAACTACAGATGATTCAGACTGAGCAAAGACAATGAAGGTCCGGCACTGCAGCAGCCTTTAATGAGCCACAGAGCCCGTTGGGACTCGGACTGAGATAGAGCAAAACCGAGCCGGGACACTGGCTGGGCAGAGCAGATCGTACATCAGAATCAGAAATTGGGACTTGCTGTACAGTACAAAAATAAATTAGGCATGTGTTATGTCCAATTTAATGAGAGCTGCAAGGAAATGTTATGAACAGCAAAGAGTCTCAAACTGTCTTTTCTCACACCGCATTAGGGAATAAAGAAAAGAAAAATGTACAGAAATCAGGCCCGTCCAAAACTAGATTTCTAGTCATTAAAGCAGTGACAGTAAACGGATGTAAAAGAAGTGATTGGTCACCCATGTGACCATGCTTATTACTTTCCGAAACAACAGTTTTAACAAAATCTACCACCGCTTGTCTTGGCTTCAAAGCAAAAAAAAACACACATATCCCTTTTTGATCAACTGACCGAACTGCCAAAATGATGGATCTTTCTGGCAATTACTGCCACCATACCCCTCACGCCATCTTCCTGCTTTTGGCTTCACGCTACGCACTTGTTTTGTTCAACTTTTTGCCACAAGACCGCCAGCTGGCACTTCTGATTCGATAAGCGTTTGCGAGCTGAACCACTCCCAGGAACATGGCTGTGACACCAACGCTGTATCTTTCCTCCTCTTCGGTCTTCAGCCCAGCTGGCTGGGCTGCAGGGATTTGAGCGCAGGGCTTTACAGTTTCTATACTGGACCCATTTATACAAACTTATTGCATTTTGCAATTAAAGGGACACAGGGTACGTGAACAAACGCTGACCCACAAAGATGTCTTTCCAGTAAATGAGGCAATGGGCAAATCTCCAAAGCAAATGTTCCTCCCAAATTTTCTTCGTGTTGGGACTCCCTTTGAGCAGATAATCTGTTTGCCCACGACCAGTTTACATTTTATGAAGGTCGCGGTTCATATTAATTTCTCCCGAAGAAATTGAGCAGCCTGTTCATAGAATCATAGCAAAATGCAACTTATTGCAGGTTGCTGGGTGGCTGCACATTCGCCTATCTTGTTGGAGCAGTTCAAGACAAATTAACCACAAGAGAGAGTCAGGAGCACAGATACACCACAACACAGAAGCACCCAAGTTGCCAAGTAAAAGCTATCCTTACCTTTGCTAACCTTAGCAGCGTTTCCCTTTCGTCTTCATCTTTCCTCTGCTTCTCCAGCCGATCCAACTGCTCGAAAAACTTCAGCTGTGACCTGGTATCGTTCAAGAGGCTGTATCGGTCATCGTCCTGCAGGAGCAGAATCAACAGCAAGTGAGTATGAAACTGGGAAATGCTGCTCTTCTCAAATATAGGTTGCTCACCTTCCCGGAAGGACACCAATAAACTAGATAGGTTTCCACAACAATCCGGTCACCATCCCCAAGATTAGCTTTTTATTCAGAATGCTTTAATCAATTGAGTTTGGACTCCCCCGGCTGTCCTGCTGCGATGTGAACTCATGTTCCTGGATCATTAGTCCAGGCCTCTGGAGGACTATACCCTATAATGCAGGCACGTAAAGGTATCTTACAATTAACCCCAAAACATTCTAACCCATGCACCCCAACACCCACACACGGCACTCCTGGCCCAATCGCACGCACGTGCAAAGAAATGCCAGCTTGGCACCTTGGCTGTGCCCATTCCAGCTAGAAATGCCACCTGGGCATCTTGGCAACAGCAAGCTGGCAGCCAGGTGACCAGCAGTGCCAGGGCAACACTCTGCCCAAACGGCATGCAGTGAGGGGCCTCCGATCCCCTGGGAAACCCCCATGAGTGCTATTCCGAATGGTCCCCGTTTATGGGGACTAGTCCTGAATAGTGCTCGCCCGAGGTCTCTGAGGCGAAAGGATTGAATCCCAAAGTCTCCAGTAACTCGTGAATCGGCACATAAAACGTCTGCCTTAAATACGCAGATTTGTCAACAAGTGAACCCCCCCCCCCCCCCCCCCCCCCCCCCCCCCCCACAGTGGGCGGGATTAACATTGCAACGTCTCACGAGATCCCGTTGGATCTCACAGGGCGTTTCAAGCCGGGTAGATCCCAGGAGCGGCGTCTCCCGTCTTTTATTGGCTACGCGAGCTGCTTTTCCGGCGCAGTGATGCCATTGGATCGCACCCAAATACAAGTAGGAAAGTAAATTGTGAAGAGGACTTAAGAAGGCTACATAGGTTAAGAAAGTAGGCAAAAATCTGGCAAATTCAGTATGAGAGTAAATGTGAAATTGTCCATTTTGGCAGGAAGAATAAAAAGAAGCTTTATCTAAATGGTGAGAGATTGCAGAGCTGAGGTGCGGAGGGATCTAGGTGTCCTAGTGTAAGAATCACAATAGGCTAGAGGGTATTGAATGAAAATGAAATGAAAATTGCTTATTGTCACGAGAAGGCTTCAAATGAAGTTACTGTGAAAAGCCCCTAGTCGCCACATTCCGGCGCTTGTTCGGGGAGGCTGGTACGGGAATCGAACCGTGCTGCTGGCCTGCCTTGGTCTGCTTTAAAAGCCAGCGATTTAGCCCAGTGAGCTAAACCAGCCCCTAATGGTGACACCACATCTGGAGTATTATGTACAGTATTGGTCTCCTTATTTAAGGATGAATGAAGATGTATTGGAAGCAGTTCAGAGAAAGTTGAGCAGAAGAGGTGGGTTGTCTTAGAAGGGAAGGTTGGAAAGGTTAGGTTTGCATCCACTGGTGTTTAGTACAGGCGACTCGATTGAAACGTTTAAGACCCCCTGTCGTGGATAGGATGTTTCCTCTTGTTGGAGAATCGGGAACTAGGGGTCACTTTAAGAACAAGGAGTTGCCCATTTAAGACGGAGATGAGGAGAAATCTTTTCTCTCAGAGGCCGGGGGGTCTCTGGAACCCTCTTCCTCAAAAGGCTGTGGAAGCAGAGCCTTTCAAAACTTTTTTTTTTAAAGCCGTGTGAGAGAGATTCTTACGAACAAGGGGGTGAAAGGTCATCGGCAGCAGGAAGGAATTTAGCACACTGGGCTAAATCGCTGGCTTTTAAAGCAGACCAAGGCAGGCCAGCAGCGCGGTTCAATTCCCGTGCCAGCCTCCCCGAACAGGCGCCGAAATGTGGCGACTAGGGGCTGTTCACAGTAACTTCATTGAAGCCTACTCGTGACAATAAGCGGTTTTAATTTCATGTGGGGTTGGGGTTATGGCTGGATCAGCCATGATCTTATCGAATAGCAGAGCAAGCTCAAAGGGTCTACTCCTCCCAATGTGCACGTTTGTACCAGAAAATCAAGAGGAAATCAGTTGGCGGCTATTCAGGACATCTTGCCTGTGCTTGGCTCTCTGATAGAGCTATCCCATCAGTTCCCACTTTCCTTCCTCTTTGTCGTCAGCACTGCATTGTTTTTCTTCCAAGTTAATATCCACTGCCCTTTTGAAAGCTATTAATTGCCTCCTCCACTCTTTCAGGCAGTGCATTCTAGATCATAACTTAATTTTCTATTGTTTAAATCATCACCCCCTGGCTTCTTTGCCAATTAACTTAAATTTGTCTCCTCTGGTTACCAATCCTCCTGCTTCTGGTTTTCTGCTGAAATCAAAATTGGTTCTATGTCTCCTTTTGGGGATTAGAGATTTCCTTATATCCTTTACATCAAAAAAACCCCAGTAAAATATTTGAGTCATTTGCAAAGGCTGTAATTAGAACTAAAGAACATTCGAGATTGCCCCCATGACTGTAGATAAATGGAGCGCATGGTCACGTAGACCAGACGGCCTCATATTTAGTTTTGCACTCTTGCAGGAGGATAGGTGATTTACCTGAAGCAGGTAAGGGGTTTATATGCCTGGCCTCATGATTCAAAGAAAAGGTACAGGCCAAAGGGAGAAGGACAGGATATTGGATGTCGCTGAAAAATGGCTTCCACTGGCACGAGGATTAATACCTGGTGGACATGAATTTCAGATCAAAAGAAACACAGGGAAGCCTTTAATTCCCCTGAACCGAAATGCAAAGGGAGTGAGTGGGGATGTACTGCCCGGCAAGGACAGCAGAAGCAGACAACTTCTAAAAGGGAATTGTAGGAACACTTGAAAAGGAAAAGATTGCAAGACTATGGGGGAAGAGCAGAGGTTATGGGATTAATTGAATACCTCTTTCAAATAGCCAGCTCAGGCACAGTGGGCCGAGTGGTCCTAATTTCTGTTGCTTCATTGGATTGGATTTGTTTATTGTCACGTGTACCGAGGTACAGTGAAAAGTATTTTTCTGCGAGCAGCTCAAATAGATCATTTAGTACAAGAAAAGAAAATTTAAAAAAAAGAAAATACATAATAGGGCAACACAAGGTAGAGTCAATGGATGGGAGGCAGGTTTGTGTGATGGACTGGGCTGTGTTCACGACTCTCTGAAGTTTCTTGTAGTCTTGGGCCAAGCAGTTGGCAAACCAGGCTGTGATTGAGCCAGATCGGATGCTTTCTATGGTGCACCTGTAAAAGTTGGAAAGAGTTAGTGCGCTGTTGTGCCTTCTTGGTGGTAGTGTCGACGTGGGTGGACCAGGACAGAATTCTGGTGAAGTGCACACCTAGAAATTTGAAGCTGTCAACCATCTCCACCTCAGCCCCCCTGATGCAGACAGGGGTATGATTGAAGAGGGTCTTTTTGGGTGGGTGAACATTCTCTTCCTGCTTGCTATCTAATAACCTCTGCTGCTCGTCAGCCTGTACAATGCTCAACTGTGACACTGAATTGGTCCTTACTTAGACCAGAGCATTTGAGCAGTGATGCGCCCCTGCATGAATCGCTGCCTTTCGCAGGGAATGGGGAAAGGCTTTGGGAATCAGAAGAACAAAGGTACTTAGGAGTCCGAGTTCAAGATTTTCTTAAGGATAACATGCAGGTTCAGTCAGCAGTTAGGAAGGCAAATGCAATGTTAGCATCCTTTTCAAGAGGGCTAGAATACAAGAGCAGGGATGTAACGTTGAGGCTATTTAAGGCTCTGGACAGGCCCCATTTGGAATATTGAGATCAGTTGTGGGCCCAGTTTCTCAGGAAGGGGATGAGAGGAGGTTTACAAGAATGATCCGAGGAATGAAGGGCTTGTAATTTGAAGAGTGGTTGAGAACTCTGGGTCTGTACTCCTGGAGTTTGGAAGGATGAGTGGGGGATCTCATTGAAACCCATAGATTACTGAGAGGCCTAGATAGATAAGATGTGGAGAAAATGTTTTCAAAGAAGACTAGAACCAGAGGACTTCGCCTCAGACTGAAGGGACGATCCTTTACAACTGAAGATGAGGAGGGAATTGTTCAGCCAGAGGGTGGTGAATCTGTGGAACTCTTTGCGGCAGAAGGCTGGGGAGGCCAAATCACTGAGTGTCTTTAAGACAGAGATAGATAGGTTCTTGATTAATAAGGGGGATAAGGGTTATGGGGAGAAGGCAGGAGAATGGCAGAAGAATGCGGATGAGAAACATATTAGCCATGATCAAATGGCAGAGCAGACTCAATATATTTTATGGTCTATGGAGGGTAAACGGGGAAAATATTTGGGAGTGGAGGGAAGCATGGGAGAGAAACATATTCTTGACACGAAAAAGAAACGAGGCCATCAGTTGAGGTTGATGTTTATCTTTCACACAAGTAGACAGTCCGAACCCTCATTTCCCCAGCATTTTCTCTTCGCCTTTCATTTAAACTCAAATGCTGTCAGTTTGTCCCTCAAACATTAAACCAGGAAATGAGTTCTCAAAAGCTCTTGCTCCCCATACATTTTAACTCATAGGTTTAATTTTTGGTCAAAGTCCCCTTGCTCTCGGGGTGGCACGGTGGTGCAGTGGTTAGCACTACTGCCTCACGCCGCCGTGGACCCGGGTTCGATCCCGGCCCTCGGTCACTGTCCATGTGGAGTTTGCACATTCTCCCGTGTCTGTGTGGGTTTCACCCCACAACCCAAAAAGGATGTGCAAGGTAGGTGGATTGGCCACGCTAAATTGCCCCTTAATTGGGAAAAAAGAATTGGATACACTCGGATTTTCACAGCAACTTCATTGCAGTGTTAATGTAAGCCTAATTGTGACAGCAATAAAGATGAATAAATTTTGATTCGTCTCCAATAAGTACTGGAAACAGACCCCTTTTTATACATCTGAACGATCCATCCTTTCAGCATTTTAACCCAGCTGGAAAGTGAAGTACTTTGCTGAGCCGGCGTAACTCTTCCTTCTGTCACAGGACTTGCACAGGTTATTGGCATTTACCTCTTGCTGGGAGAGGATATCAATAGATTTAACTAATTCTGGCTGCCCACTAAGTGGGGGTTCTCCAAATTCCACAGCAATCAATCCCAACAGTGATACTTCCAAATAAGTGCAGAGACGCAACTCATCAACAGGGCACCACACAGTCAAAAGCTCAATTTTAAAGCACAGAAAAGGCCCAAGAGGTCTATCCCCTTCAAAATATTCCAGACAAGCCTCCTCCCACCCATCCTCATCTCACCTTGGAAGAATATCCTTCCATTCCTTTCTCGTTCATGTGCTCATCATGATCTTTATTGTCACAAGTAGGCTTAAATTAACACTGCAATGCAGTTACTGTGAAAATCCCCTAGCCGACACATTCCGCCGCCTATCGATACACAGAGGGAGAATTCAGAATGTCCAATTCACCTAACAAGCACGTCTTTTGGGACTTGTGGGAGGAAACCGGAGCAAACCCACGCAGACACAGGGAGAACGTGCAGACTCTGGACAGACAGTGACCCAAGCCGGGAATCGAACCTGGGACCCTGGAGCTGTGAAACAACAGTGCTAACCACTGTGCTATCATGCTGCCCACCAGTTTCCCCCTGAAACCCAGGCCATTTTCCTTAACCACTGATAGCGGATTCCGCATCCCCAGCGCTCTCTGGGCCAATAGGTTCCTCTCTAATCCCTCAGCGGAATTTCCCGGGACCATTGTGCATTTGTGGCCCTAACGTTTTGGGTACTACCACAAGTGGAAACATTATCGCCACACCTACCACCACCCCCCGCCCAGCCCCTTCATAACACTGGTGACAAATTGGCATAGCTGCTGTACTGTAAAGAAGAGTTTAGATTTATTTATTTTCTCCTGCCAAGATCAGTCAACCCAGCAGCACATCAAATACACATTCTGGAGCCCTCGTAGCAGATACAGCAGAATTCATGAGCTGCTTGAAGGCAATCAACCTCCCTTTGGAAATTACTTAATTTTACTAATCTTTCTCTTTATAAATTATTTCAGCAGGATGTCAGCCCTCAAACACATAATTGTCTGTGTGGTTTTGGAGTTGAACTTAAAAGCACATTACTCGAGAGTTGGGAATTACGGCCTGTGCTTGATGAATTGTAACATGTCGCTGACTTCAACATTCATTTAAAAAATCTTCAATAAAGCTTAAAGTCATACATAAAAACTATTTTTTTTAAAAAAAAGGACAGGGTGAAATTTTGAGATATCCGATGTGAGATCTGGATCAGAGGAATTCAATGTGTGACCACATAACAAAATAGCAGGTTCCCATCAACTAAATGCTATCATCTGAGGGCAGCACGGTGGCACAGTGGTTAGCATTGCTGCCTACGGCGCTGAGGACCCGGGTTCGAATCCTAGCCCTGGGTCACTGTCCGTGTGGAGTTTGCACATTCTCCCCGTGTCTGCGTGGGTTTCACCCCCACAACCCAAAGATGTGCAGGGTAGGTGGATTGGCCACTCTAAATTGTTCCTTAATTGGAAAACATAATTGGGTACTCTAAAAAAAAAAAATTTTTTAATGATATCATCCACGGATGGCAATGAGACACTCCTACCAAATCAGAAAAATCACACCCCTTAAATTTGGCCCCTCTGGGCCATTCACAATTTTCACCACCCTGCTAGATACCTCTGTGCCTTTAGTGGCCTACGTGTAAGCTTTAGAATTCCCTGCCTCTCTTCCTTGAAGGCACTTAAAACCTACCTCGCTGACCAAGCCTCGGACCACCAAATGTTCCAAAGACACTGGGCGAGTAAGGTGGTAAATGGTGAGGAGGATAGCCTTCGATTACAGAAGGGCATAGATGGGCTGGTCAGCGGCAAATGGAATTCAATCCGGATAAGTGTGAGGTGATGCATGTTAGATAGGATAAACCAGGCAAGGGAATACATAATAAACGACAGGACCCTGGGAAGCACCGAGGATCAGAGGGACCTTGGTCTGCATGTACACTGGTCCCTTAAGATAGCAGGGCAGGTAGATACAGTGGTTAAGAAAGCATATGGTATACTTGTCCATATCAGCCGAGGCACAGACTTTAAGAGCAGAGAGGTTACACTGGAACTGTATAAAAGGTTGGTTACGCCTCAGCTAGAGTATTGTGCGCAGTTCTGCAATCCACATAATAATAATCTTTATTGTCACAAGTAGGTTTACATTAACACTGCAATGAAGTTACTGTGAAAATCCCCTAGTCGCCACATTCCGGCGCCTGTTTGGGTACACGGAGGGAGAATTCAGAATGTCCAATTCACCTAACAAGCACATCTGTGAAATGTGGGAGGAAACCGGAGCACCCGGAGGAAACCCACCCAGACACAAGGAAAATGGCAGACTCTGCACAGACAGTGACCCAAGCCGGGAACCGAACCTGGAGGTGTGAAGCAACAGTGCTAACCAATGTGCAACCGTGCCATCCCATTATAGGAGGGACGTCATAGCACTGGAAAGGGTGCAGAGGAGATTTACCAGATGTTGCCTGGGTTGGAGAGTTTTAGTTATGAAGAGAGATTGGATAGACTGGGGTTGTTTTCCTTGGAGCAGAGGCGACTGAGGGGGGCGGACATGATTGAGATGTATATAATTATGAGGGGCATAGACAGATTAGACAGTAAGAAACCTTTCCCCTTGGTGGAGGGATCAATGACCAGGGGGCATAGATTTAAGGTCAGGGGCAGGAGGTTCAGAGGGAATGTGAGGAAAACTTTTTCAACCAGAGAGTGGTGAGTGTCTGGAACTCACCGCCTGAACGGGTGGTGGAGGCAGAGGCCCTAATGACATTTAATAAGCATTTAGATGTGCACGTACGATGCCAAAGCATACAAGGCTTTGGTCCAAGTGCTAAAAAATGGGATGAGGATAATTAGGTGGGTTTTTTGTTTACTGGCACAGACACGATGCAACAAATGGCCGTTTCTGTACCGTGGGCCTTTATGTCACCTGTCTTATTATTGCCTTATGGGACAATGTGCCAATTGTTTGTCAGAAACCCTCCCATGAAGCACCTTGGGTGCGTTGCACTACACAAATATAAATTCTAAAGGTTATCCAGGAAATTAGCCCCTTGTTTAAATTGGCCTCCATTAAATAGAGGAAGATCTTTGGAATTACTCTAACCGAGCGGGGCTCTGGATGCCCCGTCAATGCGATATTGAAGGCCGAGAGAGACAATTCCCACTCAGGGAATTGAGGAATATAGTTGGGAAAAGAAAAAGTTAAGGCAGGAGATGGGCCACGATTGTAGTGATTGGTGAAGGCCATATGGTCGGCTCCTATTTTTGTTTTAAATTTAGAGTAACCAATTCATTTTTTCCAATTACACGCCAACTTAGCGTGGCCAATCCACCTACCCTGCACATCTTTGGGTTGTGGGGGTGAGACCCACGCAGACACGGCGAGAACGTGCAAACTCCACGCGGACAGTGACCCACAGCCAGGATCGAACCTGGGACCTCAGCGCCATGGGGCAGCAGTACATAGAACATAGAACACTACAGCGCAGTACGGGCCCTTCGGCCCTCGATGTTGCGCCGACCTGTGAAACCATCTGAAGCCTATCTGACCTACACTATTCCATTTTCATCCATATGTCTATCCAGTGACCACTTAAATACCCTTAAAGTTGGCGAGTCTACTACTATTGCAGGCAGGGCGTTCCACACCCCTACTACTCTCTGAGTAAAGAAACTGCCTCTGACATCTGTCCTATATCTCTCACCCCTCAATTTAAAGCTATGTCCCCTCGTATTGGTCATCACCATCCGAGGAAAAAGACTCTCACTGTCCACCCTATCTAACCCTCTGACTATCTTATATGTCTCTATTAAGTCACCTCTCAGCCTTCTCCTCTCTAACGAAAACAACTTCAATTCCCTGAGCCTTTCCTCGTAAGACCTTCCCTCCATACCAGGCAACATCCTAGTAAATCTCCTCTGAACCCTTTCCAAAGCTTCCACATCCTTCCTATAATGTGGTGACCAGAACTGCACGCAGTACTCCAGGTGTGGCCGCACCAGAGTTATGTACAGCTGCAGCATGACCTTGTGGTTCTGAAACTCAATCCCCCTGCTTATAAAGGCTAGCACACCATATGCCTTCTTAACAGCCCTATTAACCTGGGTGGCAACTTTCAGGGATTTATGTACCTGGATGCCGAGATCTCTCTGTTCATCTACACTACCAAGAATCTTGCCATTAGCCCAGTACTCTGCATTCCTGTTACTCCTTCCAAAGTGAACCACCTCACACTTTTCCGCATTAAACTCCATCTGCCACCTCTCAGCCCAGCTCTGCAGCTTATCTATGTCCCTCTGTATCCTATAACATCCTTCAGCACTATCCACAACTCCACCGACCTTCGTGTCATCTGCAAATTTACTAACCCATCCTTCTACACCCTCTTCCAGGTCATTTATAAAAATTACAAACAACAGTGGCCCCAAAACAGATCCTTGCGGTACACCACTAGTAACTGAACTCCAGGATGAACATTTGCCATCAACCACCACCCTCTGTCTTCTTTCAGCTAGCCAATTACTGATCCAAACCGCTAAATCACCTTCAATTCCATACTTCCTTATTTTCTGCAATAGCCTACCGTGGGGAACCTTATCAAACGCCTTACTGAAATCCATATACACCACATCAACAGCTTTACCCTGATCCACCTGTTTGGTCACCTTCTCAAAAAACTCAATAAGGTTTGTCAGACATGACCTACCCTTCACAAAACCGTGTTGAGTATCGCTAATCAACTTGTTCTTTTCAAGATGATTATAAACCCTATCTCTTATAACCTTTTCCAACATTTTACCCACAACCGAAGTAAGGCTCACAGGTCTATAATTACCAGGGTTGTCTCTACTCCCCTTCTTGAACAAGGGGACAACATTTGCTATCCTCCAGTCTTCCGGCACTATTCCTGTCGACAAAGACGACATAAAGATCAAGGACAAAGGCTCAGCAATCTCCTCCCTGGCTTCCCAGAGAATCCTAGGATAAATCCCATCTGGCCCAGGGGACTTGTCTATTTTGACATTTTCTAAAATTGCTAACACCTCCTCCTTTTGAACCTCAATTCCATCTAGCCTGGTCGACTGAACCTGAGTGTTCTCCTCGACAACATTGTCTTTCTCCAGTGTAAACACTGACGAAAAATATCCATTTAATGCTTCCCCTATCTCCTCTGATTCCACACACAACTTTCCACTACTATCCTTGATTGGCCCTAATCTTACTCGAGTCATTCTTTTGTTCCTGATATACCTATAGAAAGCCTTAGGGTTTTCCTTGATCCTATCCGCCAACGACTTTTCGTGTCCTCTCCTCGCTCTTCTTAACTCTCCCTTTAGGTCCTTCCTGGCTAACTTGTAACTCTCAAGTGCCCTAACTGAGCCTTCATGTCTCATCCTAACATAAGCCTTCTTCTTCCTCTTGACAAGTGCTTCAACTTCCTTAGTAAACCACGGCTCCCTTGCTCGACAACTTCCTCCCTGCCTGACAGGTACATACTTATCAAGGACACGCAGTAGCTGTTCCTTGAAAAAGCTCCACATTTCGATTGTACCCATCCCCTGCAGTTTCCTTCCCCATCCTATACCTCCTAAATCTTGCCGAATAGCATCATAATTGCCTTTCCCCCAGCTATAATTCTTGCCTTGCGGTATATACCTATCCCTGCCCATTGCTAAAGTAAACATAACCGAGTTGTGATCACTATCACCAAAGTGCTCACCTACATCTAAATCTAACACCTGGCCGGGTTCATTACCCAGTACCAAATCCAATGTGGCCTCGCCCCTTGTTGGCCTGTCTACATACTGTGTCAGAAAACCCTCCTGCACACACTGCACAAAAACTGACCCATCTATAGTACTCGAACTATAGTATTTCCAGTCAATATTTGGAAAGTTAAAGTCCCCCATAACAACTACCCTGTTACTCTCGCTCCTGTCGAGAATCATCTTTGCAATCCTTTCCTCTACATCTCTGGGACTATTCGGAGGTCTATAGACAACTCCCAACAGGGTGACCTCTCCTCGACTGTTCCTAACCTCGGCCCATACTGCCTCAGTAGACGAGTCCTCAAGCGTCCTTTCTACCGCCGTAATACTTTCCTTGATTAACAATGCCACACCCCCCCCTCTTTTACCATCTTCTCTGTTCTTACAGAAACATCTAAATCCTGGAACCTGCAACAACCATTCCTGTCCCTGCTCTACCCATGTCTCCGAAATCGCCACAACATCGAGGTCCCAGGTACCAACCCATGCTGCAAGCTCACCCACCTTATTCCGGATGCTCCTGGCGTTGAAGTAGACACACTTCAAACCAGTGTCCTGCTTGCCGGTGCCCTCTTTCGAACTTTTAACCCTATCCCTGACCTCACTACTCTCAACATCCTGTACACTGGGTCTACAATTTAGGTTCCCATCCCCCTGCTGAATTAGTTTAAACCCCCCCGAAGAGCACTAGCAAATCTCCCTCCCAGGATATTGGTACCCCTCTGGTTCAGGTGAAGACCATCCTGTTTGTAGAGGTCCCACCTACCCCAGAATGAGCCCCAATTATCCAGGAAACCAAAACCCTCCCTCCTGCACCATCCCTGTAGCCACGTGTTCAACTCCTCTCTCTCCTTATTTCTTACTTCGCTAGCACGTGGCACGGGTAACAACCCAGAGATAACAACTCTGTTTGTTCTAGCTCTCAGCTTCCACCCTAGCTCCCTGAATTTCTGTCTCAAATCCCCATCTCTCTTCCTACCTATGTCGTTGGTACCTATGTGGACCACGACTTGGGGCTGCTCCCCCTCCCCCTTAAGGATCCCAAAAACACGATCAGAGACATCACAAACCCTGGCACCTGGGAGGCAACACACCAACCGTGAGTCTCTTTCGTTCCCACAGAACCTCCTGTCTGTTCCTCTAACTATGGAGTCCCCAATGACAAGTGCTCTGTTCCTCTTCTCCCTTCCCTTCTGAACAACAGGGACAGACTCTGTGCCAGAGACCTGCGCCCTATTGCTTACCCCTGGTAAGTCGTCCCCCGCAACAGTATCCAAAACGGTATACTTGTTATAAAGGGGAATGACCACAGGGGATCCCTGCACTGCCTGCCGGTTCCCTCTGCCTCCCCTGACGGTAACCCATCTACTTTCTTCTTTTACCTGAGGTGTGACTACCTCCCTATAACTCCTCTCAATAACCTCCTCCGCCTCCCGAATGATCCGAAGTTCATCCAGCTCCAGCTCCAGGTCCCTAATGCGGCTCTCGAGGAGCTGGAGTTGGGTGCACTTCCCGCAGATGTAGTCAGAAGGGACACGAGAGGTGACCCTTTCCTCCCACATTCTGCAGGAGGAACATTCAACTGCCCTAGCCTCCATTCCCACTGAACTAACTTCCCAACTACTGAAAAATAAAAAAAAAATAAAAAACTTGTTAGTTTAGCAATCCAACGGACAGAGCTTTTTTTTGCTCTGCGGCCACTGTGCCGCCGTGCTGCCCTGTCTACTCCTATTTTTGTGTTCTTATCCATTCCAAAAGCAAATAGCAGTGACTAAGTGGTTCACCAGCATTGAAGATCAAAAGCTCAGCAAGGTGGACCCTGGGATAAGGGGGGGTTTGTTCTGTGATTCGAGCTTGAGTAAAATGGGTCTGCATTCTCTACTGTTTTGAAGGACGGGAAACAATGTCAACAAAGCCTGCAAAATTCTGAAGGGACTTGTTGGACGCACACAGAATGTGTTACGGCTGGTCGGGGAACCAAAACCATGGGGCACAGCCTCAGAGTAAGACGACGATCATTTACGACTGAGATAGAGGAGAAATTAGTCACTCAAAGGGTGGTGAATCTTTGGAATCCTCTATTCCAGAGAGTTGTGGATTCCCCATTGTCGAATGCATTTAAGGCTGGGGTAGACAGGTGTCTCAGGGGATTAAGCAATTTGGGGAGGGGGCAGGAAACTGGAGTGGAAGCCCAAGATCAGCCATGATAATACTGAATAGCAGAGCAGGATCGATGGGATGTGTGTCCACGCCTGCTCCCCAAGTGTCCGAATGAGACTCAAATCAACTCAAGCCACATAAAGACATGTTGGAAGGACAGAAATCACCAGGTGATTATCTCAAAGGAAAGAAAGCCACCATCCGTGTCAGACAGGATACCAAAAGGTACTTTCATCACAAGGGGGAGTTCATTTCAATTCATAGACTAGCCTCAAAACCCCCTTGAGAATTTACAATTCACATTCTAACTTTCAAATTACTCCATGGCCTTTCTCCCTTCCCGTCTCCAGCCTAAAGCACCCAAAAACCCTCCAATCTCTGCCTTCGTGCACATGGTCCAATTTTCATCACAGCCCTATTTGCGGACAGGTGCCAGGTCCCATTACTCTGGAATTCCCTCCCTAAACTTTGCCCACTTCTCTCCTCCTTGGGCTCTGCCTGACCGGTCCTAATGGCTCACATAATTCTGAGAAATTTAGTTTGGATAATCACTCAATGAAAATCAACACTCAAAATAAAAATGGAGACTTTAGTCACGTGCAGCCTTCTTCAGGCTCAGGTGATTGTGGTGATATCTGCATCACTGTAAATACACAAGGGGTTAATGTACACTGCAACTAAGTAAACACTAGAGGGAGCACCAGAGACGTCATGACACACAGTCATTCAACCAATAGGTCAGTAAGATAGGACACGACCAATGGGCAGTCAAGACACACCCAGAGGTGACACTACCACAATGGGGCGACCCATATAAAAGAACAGGGCACACATGCTCTTTCTCTTTCCATAGGCGACACTCAGAGAGACAGGGGCAGATCAGGGAAGCATCATACCCACCACATGGCTTAGAGCAGACTGGTTAGTTAGATTGAGTTACTATAGTAAAATCAGCAAGAGAGTCAAACTCAAGTAGGAGAATTGTTAACTGCTCAATAAATATGTTAAACCTATCTCCAAGTTTGAACCTTCCTTTGTCAGAGTATACATCAAGGCAGCAGCTTATGCTACGTGAAGAAGCATAACACAACAGTGATGACAGGAGCCTGTACCTGTCCAGGAAGCAGGGCTGTGCTCAGCTGTCACCCAGCGGCAGGGAACTGCCATTTTGCAAATGGCAACTGGGACCACATTTCCCTGACCAAATTAAGATGTGATAATGAGCTGGTTGCAAGGAAAGCAAGACGGAGAGATTGAAAAACAAATCACGATGAACTGCTGGGAATCAAATAATAGAACGTCAAAGCACAGGTCATTCAGCCCATCATACCATTGCTGGCTCATTGCAATTAGTCCCACTCCCCTATTCTAAACTTCCGAGTTTGCAAATTTCCTGCCATGCATTGGGCAAAATTCTGCTCTCACTGCTCTTCCAGGGAGTGCATTCTGATTCACAACAACAGCTCAGTGCATGAAATAATTCTTATGCTGCTTTTAGTGCTTTTACCAATTACCTATTGCCCTCTGATCACCAAGCACCCTGCCCCGGAAACTGCTGCTCCTTATTTACTCAATCAAAACCTTCATGATTTTGAACTCCTTTATTAATTCCCTTAACCGTTTCAGCTCTAAGGTGAAGGACCCCAGCTTAAACAGAGAAAATAGGAGTAGGCCATTTCCGAAGAAGTCCAAAGATGTGCGGTTTAGGTGGGGTTGCAGAGATAGGCCTGGGTAGAATGCCGTTTCAGAGAGTGGGTGTATACTCGATGGGCCGAACGGCCTTCTTCTGCCCTGTAGAGATTCTGCGGAATCGGCCCTTTTGAATCTGCTCTAACATTCAATATGATCACGTCTGATCCTCTATCACAACACCATTGCTCCCGTTCTCTCCCCTTACCCTTTGATGCCTTTAGAGTCCAGAAATCCATTCCCTTTTTGAGTATCTTCAGTGACCTGGCCCCCACAGCCTTCTGTGGTAGAGAATTCCAAAGGCTCACCACTGACCCTGGACTCTTTTAAAAAGGACATGGACATGCACCTCAATGATGATAATCTTTATTGTCACAAGTAGGCTAACATTAACACTGCAATGAAGTTACTGTGGAAATCCCCCAGCCACCACTGGTTTAGCACAGTGGGCTGAACAGCTGGCTTGTAATGCAGAACAACGCTAGCAGTGCGGGTTCAATTCCCATACCAGCCTCCCCCGAACAGGCGCTGGAATGTGGCGACTAGGGGCTTTTCACAGTAACTTCATTGAAGCCTACTTGTGACAATAAGCGAATATTATTCTTACATTCTATGGAGTGAATACATTTCTTCTCATTTCAGTCCTAAATGGGATACCCCGCACCCAGACACAATGATCCCCTGCCCATGACCCCAAGCCAGGGGGAAAGAACATTCCTGCATCTAGTCTGTCCCATCTCAACTTGATATAGAACATTACAGCGTAGTACAGGCCCTTCGGCCCTCGATGTTGCGCCGACCTGTGAAACCACTCTAAAGCCCATCTATACTATTCCCTTATCATCCATATGTTTATCCAATGACCATTTAAATGTCCTTAATGTTGGCGAGTCCACTGCTGTTGCAGGCAGGGCATTCCACGCCCTTGGAGCTGAGTCCACAAAAGATCAGCCATGATCTAATTGAATGGCGGAGCAGGCTCGAGGGGCCAGATGGCCTACTCCTGCTCCTAGTTCTTATGTTCTTATGTTCTTACTACTCTCTGAGTAAAGAACCTACCTCTGACATCTGTCCTATATCTATCTCCCCTCAATTTAAAGCTACGTCCCCTCATGCTAGACATCACCATCCAAAGAAAAAGGCTCTCACTGTCCACCCTATCTAATCCTCTGATCATCTTGTATGCCTCAATTAAGTCACCTTTTAACCTTCTTTTCTCTAACGAAAACAGCCTCAAGTCCCTCAGCCTTCCCTCATAAGATCTTCCCTCCATACCAGGCAACATTTTGGTAAATCTCCTCTGCACCCTTTCCAATGCTTCCACATCCTTCCTATAATGCAGCGACCAGAATTGCACGCAATACTCCAAATGAAATGAAATGAAATGAAAATGAAATAAAAATCGCTTATTGTCACGAGTAGGCTTCAATGAAGTTACTGTGAAAAGCCCCTAGTCGCCACATTCCGGTGCCTGTCCGGGGAGGCTGGTACGGGAATTGAACCGTGCTGCTGGCCTGCTTGGTCTGCTTTAAAAGGCAGCGATTTAGCCCAGTGAGCTAAACCAGCCCCTGCGGCCGGACCAGACTTTTGTACAGCTGCAACATGATCTCATGGCTCCGAAACTCAATCCCTCTACCAATAAAAGCTAACACACCGTATGCCTTCTTAACAACCCTCTCAACCTGGGTGGCAACTTTCAGGGATCTATGTACATGGACACCGAGATCTCTCTGCTCATCCACACTACCAAGAATCTTACCATTAGCCCAGTACTCTGTCTTCCTGTTATTCCTTCCAAAATGAATCACCTCACTTTTCTGCATTAAACTCCATTTGCCACCTCAGCCCAGCTCTGCAGCTTATCTATGTCCCTCTGTAATTTGTAACATCCTTCTGCACTGTCCACAACTCCACCGACTTTAGTGTCATCTGCAAATTTACTCACCCATCCTTCTACGCCCTCCTCCAGGTCATTTATAAAAATGACAAACAGCAGTGGCCCCAAAACAGATCCTTGTGGTACACCACTAGTAACTGGACTCCAGGCTGAACATTTCCCATCAACCACCACCCTTTGTCTTCTTCCAGCAAGCCAATTTCTGATTCAAACTGCTAAATCACCCTGAATCCCATGCCTCCGTATTTTCTGCAATAGCCTACCGTGGGGAACCTTATCAAACGCTTTACTGAAATCCATATACACCACATCAACTGCTTTACCCTCATCCACCTGTTTGGTCACCTTCTCAAAGAACCCAATAAGGTTTGTGAGGCACGACCTACCCTTCACAAAACCGTGTTGACTATCTCTAATCAAATTATTCCTTTCCAGATGATTATACATCCTATCTCTTATAAACCTTTCCAAGACTTTGCCCACAACAGAAGTAAGGCTCACTGGTCTATAGTTACCGGGGTTGTCTCTACTCCCGTTCTTGACCTACGGGACAACATTTGCTATCCTCCAGTCTTCTGGCACTATTCCTGTAGACAAAGATGACTTAAAGATCAAAGCCAAAGGCTCAGCAATCTCCTCCCTCGCTTCCCAGAGAATCCTAGGATAAATCCCATCCGGCCCAGGGGACTTATCTATTTTAACACTTTCCAGAATTGCTAACACCTCCTCCTTATGAACCTCAAGCCCTTCTAGTCTAGTAGCCTGTATCTCAGTATTCTCCTCGACAACTTTGTCTTTTTCCTGCATGAATACTGACGAAAAATATTCATTGAGCACCTCTCCTATCTCCTCTTACTCCACGCACAACTTCCCACTACTGTCTTTGACTGGCCCTACTCTTACCCTAGTCATTCTTTTATTCCTGACATACCTATAGAAAGCTTTAGGGTTATCCTACCTGCCAAAGACTTCTCATGTCCCCTCCTGGCTCTTCTGAGCTCTCTCTTTAGGTCCTTCCTAGCTAACTTGCAACTCTCGAGCGCCCTAACTGAACCTTCACGTCTCATCTTTACATAAGCCTCCTTCTTCCTCTTGACAAGTGTTTCAACTACTTCAGTAAACCACGGTTCCCACGCCCGACCACTTCCTCCCTGCCTGACAGGTATATACTTATCAAGGACACGCAGTAGCTGTTCCTTGAACAAGCTCCACAATTCAATTGTGCCCATCCCCTGCAATTTCCCTCCCCATCCGATGCATCCCACGTTTTGCCTCAATGCATCATAATTACCTTTCCCCCAGATATAACTCTTGCCCTGCAATATATACCTATCCCTTTCCATCATTAAAGAAAACTGTGGTCACTATCACCAAAGTGCTCACCTACCTCCAAATCTAACACCTGTCCTGGTTCATTACCCAGTACCAAATCCAATATGGTCTCGCCTCTCGTCGGCCTATCTACATACTGTGTCAGGAAACCCTCCTGCACACATTCGACAAAAACAGACCCATCTAAAGTACTCGAACTATAGCGTTTACGGTCAATATTTGGAAAGTTAAAGTCCCCCATAACAACTACCCTGTTACTTTCGCTCTTATCCAGAATCATCTTTGCAATCCTTTCCTCTACATCTCTGGAACTTTTCGGAGGCCTATAAAAAATCCCTAACAGGGTCACCTCCTTTCCTGTTTCTAACCTCAGCCCATACTACCTCAGTAGACGATTCCTCATCAAACATCCTTTCTGCCACCGTAATACTGTCCTTGACTAACAATGCCACCCCTCCCCCTCTTTTACCACCTTCTCTGAGCTTACTGAAATATCTAAACCCCGGCACCTGCAACAACCATTCCTGTCCCTGCTCTATCCATGTCTCCGAAATGGCCACAACATCGAAGTCCCAGGTACCAACCCATGCCGCAAGTTCCCCCACCTTATTCCGGATGCTCCTGGCATTGAAGTAGACACACTTTAAACTACCTTCCTGCCTGCCGGTACACTCCTGCAACTTTGAAACCTTACTCATGACTTCGCTACTCTCAACTCCTGTATACTGGAGCTACAATTCAGGTTCCCAAACCCCTGAACTAGTTTAAACCCTCCCGAAGAGCATTAGCAAATTCCCCCCCCCAGGATACTGGTACCCCTCTGGTCCAGGTGTAGACCATCCCGTTTGTAGAGGTCCCACCTACCCCAGAATGAGCCCCAATTATTCAGGAATCTGAAACCCTTCCTTCTGCACCATCCCTGTAGCCATGTGTTCAACTGCTCTCTCACCCTATTCCTCGTCTCACTAGCGCGTGGCATGGGTAACAACCCAGAGATAATAACTGTTTGTTCTAGCTCTAAGTTTCCACCCTCGCTCCCTGAATTCCTGCCTTACATCCCTATCCCTTTTCCTACCTATGTCGTTGGTACCTGTGGACCACGACTTGGGGCTGCTCTCCCTCCCCCTTAAGGATCCCGAAAACACGATCCGAGACATCGCGGACCCTGGCACCCGGGAGGCAACACACCAACCGCGAGTCTCTCTCATTCCCACAGAAACTCCTATCTATCCCCCTAACTACGGAGTCTCCAATGACTAATGCTCTACTCCTCTCTCCCCCCTTCCCTTCTGAGCAACAGGGACAGACTCTGTGCCAGAGACCTGTACCCCATGGCTTACCCCTGGTAAGTCCCCCCCCCCCCCCCAACCCCCCAAACAGTATCCAAAGCGGTATACTTTTCAATGGGGTTCCCTCTCATTCTTCTAAATTCCAGTGAATACAAGCTTAGTCGACCCAATCTCCCCCTTCGACAATCCTGCCATCTCAGAATCAGTCTGGTGAACCTGTGCTGCACTGCATCTGCTTCCCCAGTCTCACCACATGGTCCCTCATCCCTGATAACACAATCTCCTCTGCGCCCTCTCTCAGGCCTCGACATCCTTCCAAAAGTGCGGTGCCCAGAATAAAAGGAGGACTTGCATTTTGTATCGCGCTTTACATGGCCGATATCTCAAAGCACTTCACAAAGTGCAGCCGCTGCTGCAATCTAGGGAACGCGGCATCAAGTTTGTGCACAGCAAGCTCCCACAAACATCAATGTGATCACCTGCCTTTGCGATACTGGCTGAAGGATAAACATTGGCCAGGACACCGGGAATAACGGGAAACTAAGGAAATTTGGCATGTCCACATGAACTCTTACCAACTTTTACAGATGCACCATAGGCAGCATAATCAAAGACCCCTCCCACCCGGCTTACTCACTCTTCCAACTTCTTCCATCGGGCAGGAGATACAGAAGTCTGAGAACACGCACGAACAGACTCAACAACAGCTTCTTTCCCCACTGCTACCAGACTTCTAAATGACCCTCTGATGGACTGACCTCATTAACACTACACCCCTGTATGCTTCATCCAATGCCGGTGCTTATGTAGTTACATTGCGTACCTTGTGTTGCCATATTATGTATTTTATTTTATTCCCTTTTCTTCCCATGTACTTAAAGATCCGTTGAGCTGCTCGCAGAAAAATACTTTTCGCTGTACCTCGGTACACGTGACAATAAACAAATCGAATCCAACCCCCTCTTTTACCATGGGGTCTTTAACACCCACCTGAGTAGGCAGATGGGGGTCTTGGTTTAATGTTGCTTCCAAAAGACAGTGACCACTAACAGTGCAGCACTCCTTCAGTGTTGCACCGAGTGCCAGCCTAGATTTTGGTGCACTTTCCAAATTCCTCAGGTGGAAACTAATCGGTGATCTGAAAATGTTTTGCACTCTATACCCTCATTCACCCAGCCAGAGGGTAAAAATTCTCAGCAAATGGTTTAGTGGGCACTTCCTCATCGGCATGGTGGTAAGAAGATGGCAAACCTTGTATGTCGCCATCCGATGCTGTGCAATCACAGTGAGCTTTTCCACCAGTTCCCGTAAATGCTCTTGCGTCGCGTGAGATATGGTGTTCAACACGTCAGAGTTCACCTCGGTCACGCCATGCTTCTTCCCTGCAGAAGGAGTAATGCATAATTTACTTTGCTGCCCAACTCAAAACGCAACACTGTTTTATAGCATCATAGAATTGCAGTGCAGAAGGAGGCCATTCGGCCCATCGAGTCTGCACCGGCCCTTGGAAAGAGCACCCGACCTAAGCCCACACCCCCACCCTATCCCCGTAACCCAATCCAACCGTTTTGGACACCAATGACAATTTAGCATGGCCAATCCACCTAACCTGCACATCTTTGGACTGTGGGAGGAAACGGGAGCACCCGGGAGGAAACTCACGCAAACACGGGGATAACGTGCAGACTCCGCACAGACAGTGACCCAAGCCGGGAATCGAAACTGAGACCCTGGAGTGGTCAAGCAACTGTGCTAACCATTGTGCTAGCGTTCCTCCCCCCCCCAAGGTAAAGTCGCCAATATCCCAGATGACCATAGGCTGCTTTCCCCATTCAGGGGGAGAGAGCTAACTGGTGGTGATTTAACCCGAGAATCACCACACCTCAGGCAAGATTGAGACGGCAGGGCCTTCATGAAGAGCCTCAGGCGTTACAGGAATTGAACCCACGCTGTTGACCTAGCTCCGCATCACAAACCAGCGGGCCAGCCAACTGATCTAAACCAGCCCCCATATTTCTGATCTCCAGCAACCACAGTATTTTGCCTTTATACTGCATTTATATAGCATCCTTTAACTTGTTAAATGTCCCAAGGGACTTCATCGGAGCAACTGACAGACAAAGTTTGACACTGATCCCCCGCCCCACCAGTTAAGGAGCTGAGAACGGGTGATGACGGGCTTGGTGGAAGATGGAGCATCTTACAGGGGGGAGAGTTAAAGTGGGTGGAGGCGTTTAGGGAAGGAACCCCAGATCTGAACGTTGAAGGCCACCTAAAGCTCTGCCGCCAATGCTGGGGTGCCTCACATCAGGGATGCACAAGCAGCACCGCTCTCCTAAAGTCATAAAATACTGTGTCCTGATTCAAAAAAGTATGTCATTGATTGAAAGGGCAGAGGATCAGGATTGTTATAACGATACAGCTTCAAATAGGTATTCATCTCACAACCAAAAAGCTGGCTCTAAGCACTGGGAAATATACATATTTTATTTGGCCTGAAGCTCTCTATTTCGAGGTCACTTGGAAGGCGAGCATTGTATTAAAACGATCGCAAGATGAAAAGCACGGCTTGGGTGGAAATGGGTAGAGCGCGCACCAGGAACAAGTATTTATTTTAAATGGTCACAATTGATTTTTATATATAATATACCCAGCGTCACTAACACAGAGAGGAATATTTAAAAATTAAAAAGAAAAATGCTGTTCCTGACATTATTTGGAAACAATTTATTTTTACAACGTGGAATTTTAGTTTAATGTAAGAAATTGACAAGATGACCAAAAGAGGGAAAATAAAAAGATACCATGGTCGGCATTGTAGCTCGAGGCGCCAAATGGCTGACCCCGTGTTATTAAGTTATTTTTAGCTCTATTTACTGTTGCCGAAGCTGGTTTATTTACAGCAACAACATGTGTTTATAGAGTTCTCTTAATGTCTTAAAACATTCAAAGGATCGTCACAGCAGTGTCAGCAAACAGAATTTGGCAAACAACAAAAACAACACAATGAGATTTTGGGAGAGGTGATCAAAGGTTTGGTCAAAGGGGCAACTTTGAGGGAGGACTTTGAAGGGAGAGAGAGATGAACCCAAGAGGCAGGGAGATTGAGGGTGGGAATGACTGAGAGCTCAGGCCCGAGGCAGCAGAAGGCATGGCTGCCAACAGCAGAGATTAAAATCAGCCATGCACAGAAGACCAGATTTGGAGGAGGGCAGGGATCTCGGAGGGCAGGAGGGGCTGGCGAAGGTTACAGAGACACGGGAGGGACAAGGCCATGGAATGAGCTGGATGAGAATTTTTTTACAGCGTTGAGTGTGGCCAGACCAGGAGCCAGTGAGCATGGGGCACTGGGCGAATGGGACTTAGGGGCGGGTTAGGATATGGGCAGCAGAGATTTAGGCGAGCTCAAACTACAGAATGCTGCAGTAGAGGGATATGGGTGTCCTTCCACCGTGAATCACAAAAGAACATTTAGAAGGAAGTTACGGCAAGTAATTAGGAAGGCCAATGGAATGTTGGCCTTTATGGCAAAGGGAGATGGAATACAAAAGTAGGGACGTCGTATTTGAGAGATATAGTTGTATTGGAAGCAGTTGAGAGGAGACTAACCAGGCTGCTTTCGGGGATAAATGAATTATTTTATTCGGAAAGGTTGAGTTTATACTCAAAGGAGCAGTGACCTCAGGATTCTGAGGGGGTCTGATAGGATAAGTGTGGAGAGTTTTCCCTTTGTGGGGGAATCTAGAACTAGCAGGAAGTTTAAAAATAAGGAGAACCCCTTTAAGGCGGTGATGAGACGACATTTTTTCTGAACGTGGGTAGTCTTGAGAATGCTCTTCCCCCAGATGGAAATGAAGGCTGGGTCACTGAATATATTCAAAGCCGAGTTAGACAGATTTCTGATCTACAAGGGAGTCAAGGCTTATACGGGACAGGCAGGAAAGTGTGGTTAAGACCACAATCTGATCTGCTACAGTCTGATTGAATGACGGAGAAGGCTCGAGGGGCCGGCTCCTGCTTCTATGTCTTATGCTCTTATATTTATGCTTTACAGTATGTAGGGGAGAGGCAGGCTATAACAGAGGTGTGAGACCAATAGGCAGAAAATAAACGGTGCATGGGGAGGACATGGCCTAGAAAGGAGCAGACTAAAAGGAGGCATTTCTGCATCAGTAAAGGAGCTGGTGAGGGAGAGAGAAAGAAACTATCATCTCTGGTAGCGAAGCCTGGAACAAGGGAACATAACCTTAAAATCATAACTAAAGCACAAAGGGGTGAAATCAGAAAGTACTTCACACAATATGGTTGAGGGGGAATGTGGAACCATTTCCCAAAAAGCCCCAAGAGGCTTTTCCACCATTCAACAGCATGACAGCTGATTTGTATCTTAGCTCCAGCTTCTATATCCTTGTTCAACAAAAATCTATCAATCTCAGATTCAGTATTATTTGAGCCTCAGTATCAACTGTGTTCTGTGGGAGAGTTTTCCACACTTCTACAACCCTTTTCATGAAGGACGCTTTCTAACCTTGCCCCCCAAGTGCCCTGGTTCTGATTTTAAGGCCATGTCCCCTAGCCCTGACCAAATGTTCTCTATCTGCCCCATCAGTTTCAACTCATTTAAATCTGCCGTTTAACCTCCTATGTGCCAAGGTATTAAAACTATGAAACAAAGGTGGCTTAGTTGGGAGTTGTGATAGAGGCAGCCAGGATCTAACAATGTGGAACAGACACAAGTGGCTGAATGAGTTCTCCCTCTTCCTATGCTCTAACCCTACAGATGCTGAAAGGTGCCCTCGTACGAACGGGATATGGCGCTCGACTCATTGATCGACAGTTCCACCGCGCCACAGCAAAAAACCGCACCGACCTCCTCAGAAGACAAACACGGGACACCACTGACAGAGTACCCTTCGTCGTCCAGTACTTTCCTGGGGCGGAGAAACTACGACATCTTCTTCGCAGCCTCCAACACATCATCAGCGAGGATGGACATCTTGCCACGGTCATCCCCACACCCCCACTACTGGCCTTCAAACAACCGCGCAACCTCAAACAAACCATTGTTTGCAGCAAATTACCCAGCCTTCAGAACAGCAACCACAACACCACAAAACCCTGCCAGGGTAATCTCTGCAAGACATGCCAGATCATCGACATGGACACCACCATTACACGTGGAAACACCACCCACCAGGTACGCGGCGCATACTCGTGCGACTCGACCAATGTAGTCTACCTCATACGCTGCAGGAAAGGATGTCCCGAAGCGTGGTACATTGGCGAGACCATGCAGACACTGCGACAACGAATAAACGGGCATCGTGCGACTATCAACAGGCAGGACTGTTCCCTTCCAGTTGGGGAACACTTCAGCAGTCAAGGACATTCAGCCTCTGATCTCCGGGTCAGCATTCTACAAGGAGGCCTTCAGGAGACGCGACAACGCAAAATTGCTGAGCAAAAACTTATAGCTAAGTTCCGCACGCATGAATGCGGACTCAACCGGGATCTGGGATTCATGTCGCATTACATTCGGCCCCCACCAACAAGCCTGGACTTGCAGAGGCCTACCGACTGAACTGGCTTGGGACAATTCACACCTCTTTAACCTGGAGTTACCTCTCTCTCAGCATCTTTGATGATTTGATTGCCTGCAGGTGCTCGCATTCCGGGGCATCTCTGACTGTGTCTATATAAACATTTCTGGAACAAGCCTTTCCATTCACCTGAAGAAGGAGCCGTGCTCCGAAAGCTCGTGTTTGAAACAAATCTGTTGGACTTTAACCTGGTGTTGTAAGACTTCTTACTGTGCTCACCCCAGTCCAACGCCGGCATCTCCACATCATATGCTCTAACCAACAGCTGAGGGTTAATTCAGCACTCATTTCTGCTTTTCTCACTCACCGACAGACTGAAGACGTTGGCAAAGTAGTGATTATATCTGTCTTTTACATTGCAACATGATTAAATAGCCACTTGGTTGAACAGAGCAAGTATTTCTGAAAAGCGAGGCTGATGAGTTTTTGGTCTTCGCTCATCAGAACAGATGCAGGAATACCAAATTTCAAAGAAAGCAACAAGCTATACTGCACAAGAGTAAGTGGATTGGTTGGAAAGTTGCCTCGGATTGGTCAAGGAGTTGCCATGGAGAATAATATATACATAATGATAGATGATCAAAATAAGGGGCACAAATAAATAAATTAATGAATGTGAAAGAAGACCATAAGATATAGGGGAAGGGGCAGCACGGTTGCTCAGTGGTTAGCACTGCTGCCTCGTGACGCCAAGGACCTGGGTCACTGTCCGTGTGGAGTTTGCACATTCTCCCCGTGTCTGCGTGGGTCTCACCCCCACAATGCAAAAGATGTGCAGGTGGATTGGACACGCTAAATTGCCCCTTAATTGGAAAAAACGGCCACTTTAAATTTTTTTTTTAATATATAGGAAAAGAATTCGGCCATTCGGCCCATCGGGCTTTCTCCGCCATTCGATAATTTCTGATGTTTCTCATCCTCATTCTCTTACCTTCGCCCACTAACCCCTGATCCCCTTATTAATCAAGGACCGATCTATGACTGTCTTAAAGACACTCGGTGCTTTGGCCTCCACAGTCTTATGCGGCAGAGTTCCATAGATTCCCCACCCTCTGGCTGAAGAAATTCCTCCTTACCTCTGTTTTAAAGGATCGTTCCCTTAATCTGAGATTGTGCCTTCTGGTGCTAGTTTTTTTCTATCAGGGAAAACATTGAGTCCACGTCCACTCTTCTAGGCCTCAGTATTCAGTAAGTTTCAAGGAGATACCCCCTTTTATTTCCACTTTCTGCCTTCTGCCAGTCAGCCAATCCTCTATCCATGCTACTTGCTCTACCTTGCTCCTAACACCACAGGCTCTTATCTTATTGAGCAGCCTCCTTTATGGGACCTTGTCAAAGGCCTTCTGGAAATCCAAACAGATCAGGTCCACTGACTCTCCTTTGTCCAACCTCCTTATTACCGCCTCAAATAATTCAACCAGATTTGTCAGGCATGACCCCCCTTTGACAAGGCCATGCTGACTCAGTCCGATTTTATCATGCACTTTCAAGTACTCCACAATCTCATCTTTAATAATGCATTCTAAAATCTTACTAACAACCGAAGTCAGGCTAACCGGTCTATAATTTCCCATCCTCTGCCTCCCTCCTTTCTTAAACAGAGGTGTTACATTAGCCACTTTCCAGTCCTCTGGGACCCTCCCTGAACATAGAACATACAGTGCAGAAGGAGGCCATTCGGCCCATCGAGTCGGCACTGACCCACTTAAGCCCTCACTTCCACCCTATCCCCGTAACCCAATAACACCTCCTATCCTTTTTTGGTCACGGAGGGCAATTTTATCATGGCCAATCCACCTAGCCTGCACGTCTTTGGACTGTGGGAGGAAACCGGAGCACCCGGAGGAAACCCACGGAGACACGGGGAGAACGTGCAGACTCCGCACAGACAGTGACCCAGCTGGGAATCGAACCTGGGACCCTGGCGCTGTGAAGCCACAGTGCTATCCACTTGTGCTACCGTGCTGCCCAAAGTGGTTCTGCCTCTAGTGATTCCTGAAAGATCATCACCAATGCCTCCACAATCTCCTGAGCTATCTCCTTCAGAACCCTGGGGTGTAGTCCATCTGGCCCGGGTGATTTATCCACTTATAGACCTTTCAGCTTCCCCAGCACCTTCTCCCTAATGATGACCACGACACTCACCTCTGCCCCCTGACTCTCAGAGTTCTGGTATGGCACTGATGACTTCCACTGTGAAGACTGATGCAAAGTACCTATTCCGTTCCTCTGCCATTGCTTTGCTGCTCATTACTACTTCTCCAGCCTCATTTCCCAGTGGTCCAATGTAGATTCTTGCCTCTCTCTTAACTTTTATATGTTGAAAAAAACTTACTAGCCAGCTTACACTCATAGCATCCCTGCAGTGGAGAAGGTGGACATTCAGTCCATCGAGTCGACACCAACCCTCTGAAAGAGCATCCCTACTTAGGCCCTAACCAGTAACCCTACCTAACATTGGACACTAAGGGGCAAGTTAGGCCAATTCACCTAACCGGCACATCTTTGGACTGCAGGACGAAACCCAGACAACCCGGAGGAAACCCACGCAGACACGGGAGAACGTGTAAACCTCTCACAGGCCGGAATTGATCCCGGGACCCTGGTGCTGTGAGGCAGCAGTGGTAATCTCTGTGCCACCTTGCTGCCCTATTTCATTTTCTCCCCCACCTTATTCTTTGTCCTCAGATTTCTTTTAAAGGCTTCCCACTAATCCTCGCCACATTGTCTGCTTTTTATTTTGCTTTTATGATGTCCCAGAATATCAAAGTTGCCTCATCCTCCCCTTGACATGTTTCCTCCTCCATGGGATGAATTTCTGTTGTGCCCCCCGAACAACCCTCAAAAACCTCGACCATTGCTGTTACTCCATCTTTCCTGCTAGGCTCCCCCACCAACCGACTCTGGCCAGCTCCTCCCTCATGTCTCTGTAGTTACCTTTATTCAATTGTAATACTACTACATCTGATTTCAACCTCTTCCTCTCAAACTGCAGGGTAAATTCTATCATATTGTGGTCACTGCCCCTTAAGGGTTCCTTCACCTTAGGTTCCCCAATCAAGTCTGTCTCATTACACATCACCAAATCCAGTATTGCTTGTTCTCTAGTAGGCTCTGTCACAAGCTGTTCCAAAAATACATCTCTTAGACATTCCACAAATTCCTTTTCTTGGGATTTACTGCCAACTGGATTTTCCCAGTCCACCTGCATATTGAAGACCCCATGATTATTGTAATCTCGCCTTTTTTACATGTCTTTTCTATCTCCAGATTTATTTTCTGCCCCACATTCTGACTACTACTAGGGGGCCTGTACATAACTCCCATCAGGGTCTTTTTTTCCTTTGCGATTCCTCAACTCTACCCACACAGATTCTATGCCTTCTGATCCTATATCGCTTCTTGCTATTGTCATGTGAGAGTACCTTGAGGAAATGGGTGTTTAAGAAATGTGCCTTTAAGAAATGGGTGTTTAAGTAATGTACCTTTAAGAAATAGGTGTTTACCAGTGATGCCAGAGTGTGGGTGGAGCTGAGCAGCCTGTCAACTTTTTACTTTCATTTTAGGCTGTTTGCTGCAGGGTGTGTTTTAGTTTCGTTTTCAGTGTTGGAGCTGAAGCTAGACAGAGCAGCTGTACTGTTGATCTCTCTGCCATGAAAAGACTATCTCTTGATCATTGGGTGAAGTCAGAATTATAAATGTTCTCAGTAGTGAATGTGAACCTAATGTGCTTCTGGTAAAAGGTGTTTTAAGTCTTATGGATGTCAAAAGGAAAACATAAAGGATTACTTAGTGTTGTATTCTTTGGGTGTTGTATTTGAATTAATGGTTGCTAAGATGTTCACTGTATGTTTTAAAAAGGTTAACTTGAGTTCATAGAATAAACATTGTTTTGGTTTAAAAAATACTTTTCCATTTCTGCTGTACCACACTTGTAGAGTGGGCCATGTGCTCCCCATACCACAATCTAGTAAAATTGTGGGTCAGGTGAACTCCATGATACACTTTGGGGTTCTCTAAACCCTGGCCCATAACACTATCGATTTAATTTAATTCCTTACCAACAATGCAACCCCGCCCCCTTTGCCCATCCGCCTGTCCTTTCGACAGGACACACATCCCCAACTATTGAGTTAATATTGTGTTGGTGCCATTGGAATTTGTTGGGAACTGGATTTGGGATGTCAGCTCCTACAGGATTAAAAGCTGTTTTGGGCAAATGCACAGGTCATTTCTACACTTGTCTCGATTTGCACATTGAGTACAAATATAATACTCACGTTAAAAATGTGGACCATAATACCACAGTAGTTTAGCTGCAAAGCGCAGAATCATTTAAGGGAAAGTTAGCTCAGCATAGGAGCAAGAAAGGAAGAGAAGGAAATGCTGACAGGGTGTGATAGAAGAGGGCGAAATAGAGGGGGTTGGAGTTTGTTTGGAGCATGGGCCGAAAAGCAAAATATTGCAGATGCGGAAAATCTGAAACAAAGCTGAAATGCTGGAAATACTCAGTAGGCCAGGCTGCACTGGCAGTTAGAGGAACAGAGTTAGCATTTCAGTTTGATGGCATTCTGCTAGAGCTGACCTGGGCCAGATGGCTGAGTGGCCTGTTTCTGTGCTGTAAAATTCGACAGTATGATTGGTAACCGACACAGGTACAAACACCAATGAGAAGCAGACGGGCCATGAAAAAAAGGGAGGCAATAAGGCACATTAAAAATAAAGTCACCGCAGTGATAGATAATTGCTGATGAATTTCCCAGGGTGCTACTTATAAATGATTCAAAACACAGTAAGGACAGGAATGTTATTCTTTGTGATGCATAATGCATTATCCTGCTGCTAAGAAGCTGAAAGGTTCGGAGGAGAACCTTTAAGAATACAGGTTCAATTGCTAGTTAAGTAAACACTGGGTGAGATCATAGTTCAATTGGGCCAAAATGCTCACTTTGATTTTTTTTTTAAAGCATTTGTTTGGCAGGATCAACGAAGAGGTTGCAGATATTCAGACTCAGCTATATTCCGTTGCCCAGGAGAGTTTTCCTGTTCATTTTGACAAGTGGGAATGCGGAAGGAAGAAGTAAGAGAGGAGCGGAGGGAAAAAAGCGGAGTGGACGGAAGCTTAGGTCCCTTTTCCTCAATCCATGTGGGCACAAGAGATTGACACTAAAAAGGCCTCCCAGAGGCTGCAGGATTAGGTCAGGTGGGCCTTGTGTCTAACTGAGTGCAGTGGGACTCAAAGAGGGCACAATCGGTTAGTGGAGAGACCAAGACGGTTCAGATTATGACGGTGCGTGAGCAAATGTCAGTCGAGAGGGGCAAGAAATTAAACACACTTGGGTCAATGGCAATGGGCAATACAGGGCGAAGGAGAGAAATAAAGGGTCCATAAAATCTATGAGGAGTAATGAATTGTTAAAAAATAAGGAATATTTTACAAAATGAAACGTGGTTCTTAAGAGTGCTCCCCCCCCCCAATTTTACCCCACAGATTAGGGTTGCCCGTGAGTGAGAGCACCACCCCATTCCTGACGTTACTGCGCTTTATGGCATAAACCGTCTCAAAAGTGCTTTCCACAACATTGCCCTCAGCTTGGAATATTTTCCTTGACCTCCAGCTACGACACACAGCTGCATGCTCTGCTTCCTAATTCTGATCTCTCACCAGCCACGCCATGACGGAACAGGCCACCAAACAGCAAGCTGAGAATGCTGACAACTAGAACTAGGGGGCATAGTTCCAAAATAAGAGGTCTCCCATTTACCATTGGGGGGGGGGGGGGGGGGGGGGGGGGGGGGGGAGGAATTTCTTCCCTCAGAGGGGCGGCGGTCTTTGGAATTCTCTACCCGAGAGAGCAGAGGCTGGGTTATCGAATAATGCAAGGCCGAGGTAGATTTTTGATCAGCAGGGGAGGAAGGCAGAGTTGAGGCCGCAATCAGATCAGCCATGATCTTATCGAATGTAGGAGCAAGCTTGATGAACCAAATGGCTTAACCACGCTCCTAATACTGATGTTCCTTATGAATGCCCCCAGGCGGAGGCCCCTTATCTGGGGAAATATCCTGGCACCATTGGAGACCCCCGGGGTTTGAAGAGCTTACGACATTACCAGTGCAGAACCCTACAGCCTGCTATCAAGTTTATTCGGAACAACTGGTCTGTGGTCTACATGAGCCTCCTCTCATCTCTGCAGCAGCAGAGACAGCCCCTTCCTCAATAATCCAGAGCATTCTGGACTGGTAGGGTAGCAAATGGAGAAAAAAAAGTGGATTTCAAAATCCCGTGGGAAGACCCACTGAAAGTTTGCCTCATCACCTCTTAGTGCTGTAAGTGACCTAAAATAGAGCGAACGCTAACAAATTGAGGTGACTTCGGAAAAATGAAGGTGGGCGGCAATCTGTGCAAGAAAATGAAGATCGCTTATTGTCATAAGTAGGCTTCAAATGAAGTTGCTGTGGAAAGCCCCAAGTCGCCACATTCCTGCGCCTGTTCGGGGAGGCTGGTATGGGAATTGAACCCGCGCTGCTGGCCTGCCTGGGTCTGCTTTCAAAGCCAGCGATTTAGCCCTGTGCTAAACCAGCCATAGCCCCAAGAATGAATGGTGGTCCAATTTGCATGTAAAGTAAACCTGTGGTACAAGTGTACACAAGGCCTTCTTATCTACCAACAAAAGATGGAGAGAGCCAGGAGTTAAAGAACAACAACTTCACTCCACTCATTTGAACCTGAAGAGTGGACTAACGGCACTGAATTGGTGGGATTTTTTTTAGCAAGTGGCTCAGGGCGTTCCAAGGAAGCTGGTGAAAATCTGCTACTCCTGAGGCAGTTTATTAGTGTGCATGAATCACACACAGACAAACCACCCTCCCAGCAACAGGTACACGCCTTTCAATCAACGGAAGCAACACTCGGGATCAAGCAAGCGCCTTTGGGGTTTTACACAAACTCTCCAAAGCCACTCATTTGTGCAGCAGGGGGTGGGGGGGTGGGGGGGGGGGGGGGGTGGGGGGGGGGGAGGAGGAGGATAAAGAGCGTCGTTCACGTCTCCCTTCCAATTGCTCTTATACAGTTTAAGCAATTATGTGAAATGCAATGTTAAAATGACAACAGTGGGCCTAAAGATACACCAACAGAATAGAAGAGTGGTGGGGGGAGCAAGAAAAGAGAGAGAGAGAGAGAGAGAGAGAGAGAGAGAGAGAGAGGCACAACTCATTAAACTGGCACCTTGGGCGTTTGCTGTTTTTCACAGGCTCCACAAACTCGCTCAGGGGAAAAGTAAGATCAAGCTACAGTCAAGAGAGAAAGCCATAAAGCATAGTAGAACAGATCAGACTTCCCTACTCAGTTACCTCCTTGTTAAAAGCCAAGTATGCAACTTAAAAAAAATACAAGGGCAGTTTGCACAGACTCAGGGCGTGTAATATACTTCCAAGTCAACTTGGCTTTCTTAAAAATTCCTGAAAGAAGAAGAAAAAAATCAAGATAACTTTTGAAAAGGCAGGCCCTCATTTTTGAAAACAAACTTTTCTTTTCAACACAGGCAGGTGAGAGACAACCCACTGCAACAACTCGTTCATTTGCTGCTTGATATATCTGCAACCAAATTAAATATGCATTCAAAACTAGCTCACATAAAGCAAGGGCAGGATTTTATTAACAAATTACCTGGGCAGGATTCAGCTGGAATTAAATTAACTCCGGCTGTAGGGGCCACTTTCACTCAAGGTTTCAAAGAAAAGGTAGCTGGAAGATTCTGCAGTCACACCCATGGGCTGAGTCTGGGATGAAGCTAAAATAAAGGCAATAATAGCACATTCTATCTATTATCAGGGCTGTTAAAATGGGCTAACGGCCTTAGACTTCAGCACTTTCAGCTGTATTAATTCAAGAGTGTTCAAAAACAGCTCCATATTCAACTACCTTTTAATCACACCCTTTGGAAAGCAACAACAAAATACTGCAGAGGCTGGAAATCAGAAATGAATACAGAAAATGCTGGAAATATTCAACAGATCTGACAGTATCACTGGAGAAATAGCCTTAATGTTTCAGGACCCTGGTCCTTTATCAGATGTGGAAAAAGTTAGAAACATGCATAGTTCCTATTTTAGGCCGCCCCACCTACTCTGCCGTCTAACACAGTGGGTAGCACTGTTGCTTCACAGCTCCAGGGTCCAAGGTTCGAATCCCAGCTTGGGCCACTGTCTGTGTGGAGTCTGCCCGGGTTTCCTCCGGGTGCTCCGGTTTCCTTCCACAAGCCCGAAAGACGCACTTGTTAGGTGAATTGGACATTCTGAATTCTCCCTCTGCGTACCCAAACAGGCGTCAGAATGTGGCGGCGAGGGGCTTTTCACAGTAACTTCATGGCAGTGTTAATGTAAGCCTACTTGTGACACTAATAAAGATTATTATTATAATAATAAGATCAAGGCTGGTCTGGTTGTGGTTTCAACTCCACTTCATCACCTACGCTCTATATCGCTCAACTCCCCTGTTTATAAAGCATCTGTCCAACTCAAATTTGAATAACTTCAATGACACAGTCTCCACTGTTTTCACATACCAACAAGCGTCAGAGAAACAAATTGTCCTTACCTCTGTCTTAAATGGTAGATTGCTTATTCTTAATGAAAGATGAAAATCGCTTATTGTCACGAGTAGGCTTCAAATGAAGTTACTGTGAAAAGCCCCTAGTCGCCACATTCCAGCGCCTATTCGGGGAGGCTGTTACGGGAATCGAACCATGCTGCTGGCCTGCTTTCAAAGCCAGTGATTTAGCCCTGTGCTAAACCAGCCCCTAAACTAAGAGTTTACTAAAGTAAAGGACCAAGTAACACAGTAGGTGCGTGCAAATGATAGAATGGTGAACCATTGCCGCCAAAAAATCAAAACCTGCCTCGGAAAAGAAAACAAAAGGAGGACAGTCTGAAATTGTTGAACTCAACCTTGATTCCAGAAGGCTGTACGGTGCCACATTGGAAGTGGAGATGCTTCCGTAACGCAGTCACCTAACCAGCGTTTGCCCCACCCCACCCCCCAATTTAAAGAACACTGCATAGTGGGCAATCAATACAGTGGACTAAACCGAAAGAGCCGCACATAAGTCACAGCTTCGCCTGGAAGGGAATGAGTACCTGGGGCCTGATACTGTGAGAGGAGAGGAGGCTAAAAACAAAGGTCTTGCTTCGCCTGCATTTGTATGAAAATTTGTACTGTGGGAAAGCGAGGGGACGCTGGGGTAAATGAGTGGACCAGAGTGTCGCAAAGGAAATATGCTCTAAGGGGGGAGGACAGAGGGGGGACGAGGTGCTGATGGTGACATCATGCTGGAAATGACAGAGGATGACCTGTTGAATATGGAGGGCAGGGCGAGGGAACCCTATCGGTAGGGGAGGGAGCAGACATGGAAGAAAACGGATGGACATAATCCCCTTGTGATGCAAGGTCAACAATCTCAAGTGTCAACTGTTTCTGTCTCCACAGATGCTGCCTGACCTGCTGAGTATTCATTGCTACTTTGGAAAATAGATATTTATGTGCGCTGGGTAAACGTAGGGTGGCATATAACAAGCATATTGAATCATTGCTGAGTCTGCACAAACAAGATTCATGAGAATGATACTGGAAGAGTTTACAGAAATCAAAAAAGTCTGAACAGGCCTGGCCTCTTTGCACGAGGAAAATAAAAGAGAAAATTAAGGAGTGACCTGTTATAGATCAAGATATTGAAACTATTCAATATATGTAGAGATATTTCCGGCTGTTCTGCTCTCCCCTTTTCCTTCTGTCCCCTCTGCATAGGGTTCCACTCGCCCTGGCCTCCATATTCAACAGATCACCCTCCGTCATTTTCAGCATGTCGTCACCATCAGCACCTAATGCCCTGCCCTGCCCCTTTTAACAGATTCCCTTTGCGATACTCTGGTTCACTCAGCATCCCCTCCCTTTCCCATGGTATATTTTCATGCAAATGCAGGAGATGCAGCACCTGTGCTTTTATCCCCTCTCCTCCCAGTGTCAGGCCTCAGGAAGTAGGGGGCCATATACATAAAATGTCACCTTATCAATCCAGTAAGAATCACTGCCGCACAGCACCATCTAAAGGACAATTAGGGATGGGCAACAAAGACTGGCCTCGCCGATGACATTCACATCCCATGAATCAATGGAAAGAAATCTTCACCCAGAGCGTGGTTATAATGTAACTCACTGCTACAAGGAGTAGCTGAATTGCATAGTAGGCTGTAGATTAATTTGCTGAAGTTAAATAAACAGGAGAGGGAAAGGAATAGAATCATAGAATTTACAGTGCAGAAGGAGGCCATTCGGCCCATCAAGTCTGCACCAGCCCTTGGAAAGAGCATTCTGCTTAAGCCCACGCCTCCACCCTATCCCCACAACCCAGTAACCCCACCTGACCTTTTTGGACACTAAGTGCAATTTATCATGGCCAATCCGCCTAACCTGCACATCTTTGGACTGTGGAAGGAAACCGGAGCACCCGGAGGAAACCCACACAGACACGGGGAGAACGTGCAGACTCCACACAATGACCCTTGCCGGGTATCAAACCTGGGACCCTGGAGCTGTGAAGAAACAGTGGTAACCACTGTGCTACCGTGTCGCCCCACGGAGGACATGTTGATTACGTCAGACGAGGGGCAAGGGAAGGCTCACATGTGACCCAGGCAATAGTGATGCCAGTTTGTATTATTAATACAGTACTATGTAGATCAAGGTTACGTGGCTTCATTACCAAACGTTGCACTTGGACAAGTCCAGATTGCAAGGGAAACCTCCTAGGTCACAGCTGCAGCTGTGTGTGTTTACCAACAATATCAAGGCATTTTTAAATTTTTATTTAGATTACCCAATTATTTTTTCCAAGGGGCAATTTAGCATGGCCAATCCACCTACTCTGCACATTTTTGGGTTGTGGGGGTGAAACCCACGCAGACACGGGGAGAATGTGCAAACTCCACACGGACAGTGACCCAGAGCCGGGATCGAACCTGGGACCTCAGCGCCGTGAGGCGGTTGTGCTAACCACTAGGCCACCATGCTGCCCGATATCCTTTCCCTCTCCTGTTTATTTAACTTCAGCAAATTAATCAAGGTATTTGACCTCTTGGTTGCCTCCAACAAAATCCAAGGCCAATTCTCGGCCAAGCGCTTCAAACACTCTGTCGTCTGTGCGTGTGGAGAAAGTCAAAGAAAGGAACCACAAGCCGAGGAGAAATGGCACGAAACAAGCACATTTCCTGGCCACAGCACATCCCAAAGCGTTTTCTAATCAATGAATTAACTTGGAGGTGCAGCCACTGTTCGAACAAAAGAAATGCGGCAGCCATGGCACGCAGCAAGTTCCCACAAACAGTCATGCGATGACAACCGGATCTTCGGTTTCAAATGATGCTGGCTCAGGGGAAAATATTAGTCCGGACAGTGGGAAGAAATCTCCTGCTATATCAAGGTTTTTTTTTAAAGTTACGGTACAAAACAAATTAACTTAGCATCTGCGTTATGTGACAGCATTTGCATTGAAGACTATTACTTTAAAAGAAAATTATGTAAAAAGGCCACATGATTGGAGGAACACGAGGGCATCATCTACCATGAGTTAGAAAGAGTTTGATTTTTTAAAATTTATCCTTTCACGGGGTGTGGGTGCTGTTGGCTGGGTCAGCATTTGTTGCCTGTCGCAATTGCCCTTGAACCGACTGGCTTGCGTGGCCATTTCAGAGAGGTAGTTAAGAGTCATTTTGGAGGGCAGGGACCTTGCTGTGGGTCTGGAGTCACATGTAGGCCCGACTGGGTACGGAGGGCAAATTTCCTTCCCAGATGGAATCAGTGGCCCAGATGGGTTCTTACAACAATCAATGAAAGTGGTCATGGTCCCCATTACGGAGACTAGCTTTCAATTCCAGACTTATTAATTTACTTTCAACTTCAGCAGCCGCCATGGTGTGATTTGAACCCTTGACCGCAGAGCACCAGCCGAGGCTACTGAGTTACTAGTCATCTCTGCAACACTGTCTCCCCTTAAAACGTCAGCTGTGCAAACCTGATCACTCACCAAATTCAGTGAAAGAAAGGTAGACCTCTTGGAAACGATTACTCGCCCAGCGACATTACAGCTACGCCACTGTGTCCCACGGTAGTAACAGCAGTAAGTAACATTTCATTGGAATGTTACGAGGCAGCATTTCACACAAGGTGATAATGGGACAGAGGTGAAAAGCTTGGTCAGACAGGTAGGCTTAAGTAGTGTCTTTAAAGAGGAGAGAGGGGTAGAGAGGTGGCGAATCCCAGAATTTAGGGCCTCAGCAGCCAGCGCTGGGGAAATAGAAATCAGGCTGCTTGAGACATCAGAACTGGAGGAGCATAAAGATTGCAGAGGGTTGCAGGGTTGAAGGAGATTATAAAGATAGGGAGGGGCACGAACTGTGGAGGGATTTGGAAACAAGGGTGAGGAATTTAGAAACGGAGGCATTGCCAGGCCAGAGGCCAATGTGGGTCGGTGAAAACAGTGGACAAAAGGAGTTTGGAACTTGACACAAGTTAGGATACACGCAGCAAATTCACATTAGCAGACAGGTAACAAAATGCATGCAGCACCATGCCTTTATCCGTTGAAGTCAACTGTAAAACAGCCAGCGATCGGATACCACTCGCTCTTGTGCTCCCTAAGGTGAATCTTACCAAGCAGATTGCTTGAAAATTTGAGCTACTGTGCGGGGATCCGTTACCTACCTATTTCTAAAGCTTTTTTCTGAAGAGACACAGAAGAGAGAAATGTTTCATCTTTACAGGACCGGATTACAGTGCCAACCAACTCGGAGTTTGTTGCAAGGATGCGTGCGTTCTCTTCATTGATGTTGACACCGGCCATAGAGGCCACATCATTGATGTCATCCTCATCCCTGGAAAATTAAAACAGACATTTAGTCATGAGGGAGGCGGCTATTATTTGCCATACACAAAATTAAACACAAATCTCAAACTGGTCCCATGCGAAAAATGAAGATAATTGCATAAAATAAACAGGACCTAAGTAGTGCTTTTTAGACCGTGAGTATCTGTGGCAAGGCCAGCATTTGTTGCCCACCCCAAACTGCCCTTGAATGGAGTGGCTCCCCAGGCCACTTCAAAGGGCAGTTTAAGAGCCTCACATTGGGGTGATATGTAGGACAGACTGGGTACGGCAGAATTCCTTCCCTGAAGGGCATTAGTGAAACAGATGGGGCTTTAACGACAATCAATGATATCATGGTCACCATTATTGAGACTAGCTTTCAATTCCAGATTTTATTAGTTCCATTGAAATTCCGGCAGAGTTCTTGATGGGATTTGAACCCCTGCATCCCGAGCAGGCGCCTGCGCCGGTGACATTACCACCCTGTCGCCCGTCTCCTGCTAAACACCACGCAAGTTTCCAATTCCATTCCCTTCATTTCAGCATTGCTTTCTGTTCCCTTTTGTTACATCCACCAATCTAATTTTCTTATGAAAGTCTCCAATCTATTTTGTCTCGACCACTTCCGATGGTAGCAAGTTCCACATTCTAACCACTTTGAGTAAAGATATTTTTCCTCATTATCCGACTGAATCTATTTAGTCACCATCTTGGGTTTGCTTTGTTTTGACTTCTTCCACCAGTGGAAACATTCTCCCCACATCCACCCTAACCGCTCATGATTTTTTTTTTAAATCAAAGGGGCGGCAGGATGGCACAGTGGTTAGCACTGCTGCCTCACTGGGTTAGATCCCGGCCCACTCTCCCTGTGTAGTTTGCACATTCTTCCCGTGGTTGTGTGGGTCTCACCCCCACAACCCGAAGATGTGCGGGGTAGGTGGAATGGCCATGCTAAATTGTCCCTTCATTGGAAAAAATATATATTTTTTTAAATCAAGGGATTAGATAGTCTCCTATTTCTACAACGCCAAGTGCTTTCAAGCCCATGAAGGACATTATGCAGTGCAGTCACGGTTAACAAGAGAGATGTGGCAGCCAATTTGCACACAGCAAGCTCCCACACACAGCAATGTGATAATGACCAGATGATCTGTTTCAGAGATGTTGATCGAGGGATAAATATTGGCCAGAAGAGTGTCCTTCAAAATAGGTATATGCCCACATAAAACTGCAGAGGCAGCCTTGCGGGGCCTTGTCAGGAAACACAGGGATCTATTTATTCTATAGCCGGAGTCACAACATATATTGGTGTTCTATTTGTTATTGTCTGGGACCGGTAAGGTCATAAATCAAGTTCTAATCTCAGCAATTCCACCTCATGGAGTTCCCACATCACAGTTAAAATGTAACTTGCCAAATGGTTAAGATTTTTCAGACACGAATGAAGCTGCATTTGAAATCGACAGGACCAGAAGGAGATAAAGCCTTGTATAAAATTACAGCACAGAAAGAGGCCATTCAGCCCCTTGCACTTTTGCTGGCTATTTGAAAGAGCTATCCCATTAGTCCCTGATCATCCCAAAAAATCTCACAAGCTTTCCCCTTTTAAGTAAACCTCCAAATCCCTTTCCCAAAGTGATGATCGAATCTGCTTTGCAGGCAGTGTTCCAGATCATAACAGGCTGAGGAAATAAATTCCCACCCCCCCTCCCTGGGGTTTCCAAACAGAATTTGTTCTTGAAAGATATGCCGAGTGGCCCCCTGCTGCTTCACTAATGTAATGTTAGAGAAAGGTGGAAACTCAAAGTGGCATGATCGTTCACTGAATGCTGTGGTGCCCCTTAGTGGCTGATCACAGCACAGCATTACCTTTCGGCAGTCACTATTGCTGCTCATCCGGTTTCTACTTTGCAAGACGCTTCAAAATAACCACACCTACAACGGAGGTCGGGGTGGGGGGTGGGGGGGGTGCAAAATGAAGGAGAAAATATATCTGGTTAGCTCTGCAGCCCAAAATCTATTGGCTGCAATGATGCAGCAATGGTGGTCTGTAGGAACTTACTGCACTTCAAAAATCACACAAAGGAAAAGTAATGGGATATGGGTTCATTTTCAGATCCTAGTACAGAATTAGGCCATTCAGCTTAAATGATCCAAACTGCCTGATCAGGGTGGATGTAAAATATATTAATCTTTATTAGTGCCACAAGTAGGCTTACATTAAGAACAAAGAATACAGCATAGGAACAGGCCCTTCGGCCCTCCAAGTTTGTACCGGTCAAACCCTTGGCTATAACCGTCAGCACTGCCTCGAGCCATTTCCCTCTAAACCCAGCCTATCCATGTATTTGCTTCCACAACCTCCCCTGGCAATGTGTTCCAGGCACTCACCACCCTCTGCGTAAAAAAACCTGCCTCACACATCTCCTCTAAACTTTGCCCCACGGACCTTAAACCCATGCCCCCTGGTGACTAACCCCTCCACCCTGGGGAAGAGTGCCTGCCCCTCCACTCTATCCATGCCCCTCATAATCTTGTAGACCTGTGACAGGTCACCCCTCAATCTCAGTCTTTCTCATGAAAACAGTCCAAGCCTATTCAACCTCTCCGCATAGCTAACACCCTCCAGACCAGGCAACATCCTGGTAAACCTCCTCTGCACCCTCTCCAAAGCCTCCACATCTTTCTGGTAGTGTGGCGGCCATAATTACGCGCATTATTCCAAGTGTGGCAGAACTTGCATGACTTGCCAGATTTTATACTCAATGCCCCGTCCAATGAAGGCAAGCATTCTGTATGCTTTCTTGACTACCTTGTCCACTTGTGTTGCCACTTTCAGTGATCTGTGGACCTTCTTGCCCAGATCTCTCTGACTTTCTATATTCCCAAAAGTTTTGCCATTTAACACCGCAATGAAGTTACTGTTAAAATCCCCTAGTCGCCACACTCCGGCGCCCATTCGGATATACTGACGGAGAATTCAGAATATCCAATTCACCTAACAACCATGTCTTTCGGGACTTATGGGAGGAAACCGGGGCAAACCCACGCAGTCGCAGGGAGAACATGCAGGCCCACACAGACAGTGACCCAAGCAAGGGATCAAACCCGGGACCCTGGTGCTGTGAAGAAACAGTGCTAACTACTGTGCTACTCCCATGACACTACTTTGAAGATGCACTGGGGAATCCTGGCCAATATTTATCAATCTGTCAAAATGACAGAAAAACCAGCTCATTGCCTCTAAAGTACTTTGTGAAGTGTAGTCATGAAAAGCACGATATAAATATATTTTTGAAAACACACTCGCTCTATTTATAAAGCCCGGTTCTTAACAGGGAAATAATCTAGATTTCTGAGGTATGGAAAGTATTCTACAGAGTTCGAAAACTGTACATTATAACCTAACTTCAGTTAACCTAGAATGATGGCTGCATAGTCTGATAATTAATCACCACTGTAACCATAACTGCAGTCAATAAACCAATTCTGGAAATGATTTCAAATTACATTTTGTGGCACTACATACTTGCAATTCACAAGTCTAGAAGTAAAACTTGCCTCAATTAACTTACAGGAACAGGAATCAAAGGCGGACCAGGAAATCAAGAGCTAATTGGGTGAGTACATTTATATATTCTATAATTACAAGGAGCAGTGAAGAAGGTCCTAGTTAATATTATTCGAGATCAAAAGGATGAAGTTAATTCAAAGGGCAAGCCATGGCACAAGAGCTCCAAGCCGTGGTCTGCTCTTCTGGCTCCGCGTGGGAGACCAGGAGCATTTCTGATGCTCGGGGCCAGCATGTGTGCAGGAAGTGTCTCCAACTGCAGAGCTGGAGTGCCAGCTGGCGACACAGCGGAGCATCCGCAAGGTGGAGAGTGTCGTGGATAGCACATATTGAGAGGTGGTCACACTGCAGGCCCAGACTCTACAGGCAGAGGAGAATGGGTGACCACCAGGTAGACCAAGAGAACTAGGCAGGCAGTGCAGGAATCTCCTATGGCCATTCCCCTGCAAAACAGATGTATTGTTTTGGATACTGTTGACGGGAATGACCTTATGGGGCTGGTGTAGCACAGTGGGCTAAACAGCTGGCTTGTAAAGCAGAACAAGGCCAGCAGCCGGGTTCAATTCCCTTACCAGCCTCCCCGAACAGGCGCCGGAATGTGGCGACTAGGGGCTTTTCACAGAAACTTCATTTGAAGCACACTTGTGACAATAAGTGATTTTCATTTCATTTCTCCGGGGAAAGCAGCAACAGCCAAATTCATTGCACCACAGTTGGTTCTGCTGCAGAAGGGAGGAATAAAAAGTGTGGAAATCCAATAGTTATAGGGGATTCAATTGTGAAGGGAATAGACAGGCATTTCTGTGGCCGTAAACGAGATTCCAGGATGGTTGCCTCCCTGGTGCTAGGGCCAAGGATGTCTCGGCGTGGTTACAGGATTCTGGAGGGGGTGGGTGAATGGCCAGTGGTAGTGGTACACATCGGTGCAAATGACATAGGTTTAAAAAAAGTGATGAGCTCCTAAAAACAGAAGAGAGAGAGTTAGGAAGGTGAGAAGTCTGACCTCAAAAGGTAGTGATCTCAGGATTACTACCAGTGCCACGTGCTGGTCAGAGTAGAAATAGCAGGATGTATAGGATGAATAGGCGGCTGAGGAGTTGCTGTGAGGGCGAGGGGGGACCTGTATACCTGGACAGAACTTTGGGGGGTGGTTAGAGCAGTTGGGGAGGGTTTACACTAATATGGCAGGGGGAATCAAGAACATGAGAAAAACCAGCAAGGAAAATGATAGGCAGAGAAACCAAGGGCCTGTATCAGATAATGACACTGTAACAAATAGTGCGGATGGGACAAGGAACAAAGACTAGCCCTACCGTTTTGTTCCTGAACGCTCTGAGCATTCAAAATAAAATGAATGAATCTGTTGCGCAGATCGATGTAAAGGGTATGATATAAGAACATAAGAACTAGGAGCAGGAGTAGGCCATCTGGCCCCTCGAGCCTGCTCCGCCATTCAATGAGATCACAGCTGATCTTTTGTGGACTCAGCTCCACTTTCCAGCCCGAACACCATAACCCTTAATCTCTTTATTCTTCAAAAAACTATCTATCTTTATCTTAAAAACATTTAATGAAGGAGCCTCAACTGCTTCACTGGGCAGAGAATTCCATAGATTCGCGACCCTTTGGGTGAAGAAGTTCCTCCTCAGCTCAGTCCTAAATCTACTTCCCCTTATTTTGAGGCTAGGCCCCCTAGTTCTGCATTTCCCCGCCAGTGGAAACAACCTGCCCGCATCTATCCTATCTATTCCCTTCATAATTTTAAATGTTTCTATAAGATCCCCCTTCATCCTTCTAAATTCCAACGAGTACAGTCCCAGTCTACTCAACCTCTCCTCATAATCCAACCCCTTCAGCTCTGGGATTAACCTAGTGAATCTCCTCTGTACACCCTCCAGCGCCAGTACGTCCTTTCTCAGATGAGGAGACCAAAACTGAACACAATACTCTAGGTGTGGCCTCACTAACACCTTATACAATTGCAGCATAACCTCCCTAGTCTTAAACGCCATCCCTCTAGCAATGAAGAACAAAATTCCATTTGCCTTCTTAATTACCTGTCCATTTGCCTTCACATATGTTTGGGATTACAGAGACATGACTCCCAAAGATAGGAACTAAACATTGAGGGCGATTCAGTTTTCAGGAAGGACAAACAGAAAGGAAAAGGTGGTGGAGTTGCATTGTTGATTAAAGATGATATTAATACAATATTGAGTACAGATGAGGTGGAATCTGTCTGGATCAAGTTAAGAAACACCAAGGGGCAAAAAACATTCATCGGGGTGGTATATAGACTACCAAACTGCAGTGGTAATGTTGGGAATAGCATTAGGCAGGAAATCAGAGATGCATGTGATAAAGGAGCATCAGTGATTATGGCTAACTTTGATCTGCATACAGATTGGGTGAGTCAAATTAGTCACAGTACAATAGAGGAGGAATTTCTGGAATGTATACGGGATGGTTTTCTGGACCAATACGTTGAGGAACCAACAAGGGAACAGGCCACCTTGGACAGGGTGTTGTGCAATGAGAAAGAATTAGTTGCCAATCTAGTTGTGCAAGATCCTTTGGGGATGAGTGACCATAATATGATAGAATTATTTATCAAAGTGGATTGTGAGGTAATTGATTGTGAGACCAAGGTCCTGAATCTCAATAAAGGTAACTATAACGGTATGAGGCATGAGATGGCTATGATGGTCTGGGAAACATTACTGAATGGAAGGACAGTGGGCAGGCAATGGCATGGTTCAAGGAACAAATAGGTCAACTCCAAAAGCCGTTTATTCCTGTTTGGCGCAAGAATACAAAGGAAGCTGTGGCCAAACCATGGCTTGCAAGGGAAATCCGAGATAGTGTGAGATTCAAAGAAGTGCCATACAAAGTCGCAAGAAAAAGCAATCGAGTTGAGGATTGGGAACAGTTTAAAATTCAGCAAAGGTGGACCAAGGGATTGATCATGGGGAAAATATATGAAAGTAAGCTAGCAGGGAACATAAACACTGACTGTAAATGTTCCTATAGGTATGTAAAGAGAAAAGGTTTGATAATGACTAATGTCGGCCCCTTACAGTCAGAAAAGGGGGAATTAATAACGGGGAACAAAGAAATGACCGAGGAACTAAATTCGTACTTTGCTTCTGTCTTCACAAAGGAAGACAGCAACACTGTACCAGAAGTTTCAGTAGGAGCTAAAGGAAATTAATAAAGAAATTGTTTGAGGAAAATTAATGGGATTTAAGGCAGATAAATCTCCAGGGCCTGATAATCAATTTCTCAGAGTACTTAAGTGTCCCTAGCAATAGTAGATCCATTGGTAGTCAATTTCCAAAATTCTTAGGACTCTGGAATCATTCCTACAGATTGGATGGTAGCTAATACAAGCCCGATATTCAAAAAGGAAGGTAGAGAGAAAGCAGGGAACTATAGACTAGTGAGCCTGACGTTGGTAGTGGGGAAGTTGCCGGAGTCCAGTGTCAAGGATTTCATGGCACAGCATTTGGAAAACAGTAGTATAATCAGACAAAGTTAGCATGGACTTACAAAAGGCAAATCATGCTTGACAAATCTAGTAGAATTCTTTGAAGATGTAACTTGTTGAGCTGATCAGGCAGAAACAGTGGATGTGATTGATTTAGACTTTCAGAAGGCTTGCGGCCAGAGCTCACATAGCAGATTAATATGTAAAGTAAAAGTGCAAAGGATTGCAGGTAGTGTCAAGATGGATAGAAAGCTGGTTAGCAGACAGGAAGCAACAACTTGGAATCAATGGGTCTTTTTCTGATTGGCAGGCAGTAACTAGTGGGGGTACCACAGGAACCTGTGCTAGGACCCAACTGCTCACATTATATATTAATGATTTGGGTGAGGGAGCTAAATGTGTTATCTACAAATTTGCAGATGATACAAAGTTGGGTGGGAGGGCGAGTTATGAGGAGGCTGCAGAGATGCTTCAGAGGGATTTGGACAGGCTGAGTGAGTGAGCATATACATGGCAGATGCAGTAAAATATGCATAAATGCAAAGTTATTCGCTTTGGTAAGAAAAATAGGACTGCAGATTTGAACAGGTGCAAATTGAGAGGTAGATACTCAGCAAAACCTTGGCGTGCTCGTGCATCAGTCACTGAAAGTAAGCGCGCAGGTACAGCAGGCAGAAAGCAAATGGTATGTTGGCCTTCAAAGCAAGAGGATTTAATAGGAATAGGGATGTTTTACTGCAATTGTATAGGGCATTGGTGAGGCCACACCTGGAGTAGTGTCTGCAGTTTTGGTCTCCTTATCCGAGGAAGGATGTTCCAGCTATGGAGGGAGTGCAGCAAAGGTTTACCAGACTGATCCCTGGGATACTGGGACTGTCAAATGAGGCAAGACTAAATGAGTTAGGATTATATTTGGACTCCGTAAGTGCAGCCGGTTTCAGTTCAGGCAGGTACCATGGTCGGCGCAGGCTTGGAGGGCCGAAGGGCCTGTTCCTGTGCTGAATTGTTCTTTGTTCTCTTTGTGTATTCATTGGAGTTTAGAAGAGTGAGAGGGGAACTCATAGAAACTTACAAAAGTCAAACAGGATAAGACGGGGTAGATTCAGAATGCTCCCGTTGGTGGGGGAGTCCAGAACTAGGGGTCATAGTTTGAGGATAAGGGGTAAACCTTTTCGGACCGAGGTGAGGAGAAATGTCTTCACCCAGAGAGCAGTGAATCTGTGGTATTCACTACCACAAAGTAGTTGAGACCAAAGCATTGTGAAATTTGTGCCAAACAGGAATAAACAATTGTTGCAGTTCCCCCATGGTCTCCTTGAATGTTTGCCGCAGTCCAAAGATGTGCAGGTTAGGTGGATTGGCCATGCCGAATTGCCCTCAGTGGCCAAAAAGATTAGGTGGGGTTACTGGGTTACGGCGATAGGGTGTAGGGTGTTTAGCTCACTGGGCTAATCGCTGGCTTTGAAGGCAGACCAAGGCAAGCTAGCAGCACGGTTCGATTCCCGTAACAGCCTCCCCGAACAGGCACCGGAATGTGGCGACTAGGGACTTTTCACAGTAACTTAATTTGAAGCCTACTCGTGACAATAAGCGATTTTCATTTTTTTTAGATGTGGGTTTAAGTAGGGTGCACTGGCGCAGCACGATGGCGCAGTGGGTTAGCCCTGCAGCCTCATGGCGCCGAGGTCCCAGATTCGATCCCGGCTCTGGGTCACTGCCCGTGTGGAGTTTGCACATTCTCCCCGTGTTTGCGTGGGTTTTGCCCCCACAACCCAAAGATGTGCAGGCTAGGTAGATTGGCCATGCTAAATTGCCCCTTAATTGGAAAAAATGAATTGGGTACTCTAAATTTATAAAACAAATGTAGGGTGCACTTTCCAAGGGCCGGTGCAGACTCGATGGGCCGAATGGCCTCCTTCTGCATTGTAAATTCTATGATCCGTAAGGTGCTTGACTGCCTCTCCCAATCTACGTTAAAGGTAAAACCCCCCCCCATTAAAAGTACTTGGCCTTGATTTCACACTTCACTAATTCTGCATTTATATAATCTAGCACTTCCGAGCTGCTACCAGGGGTCGACACACAGCAACAATTAGTTTTAGATCCTCAATTCCACCCACAAGACCTCCAATGATACATTCCCCTCATTATGTCCTCTCTCCCAATGAATTCATTCTGTTTCTAATCAGTGAAGCTATTACCCGACCTCTTGTCATTTTCTCTACCCATCCTGTGAACCGTATAACCTGGTACATTAGGTTCCCAATGCTGACCATCCGGCAGCCATATCTCAGTAATGGCTTCCGTCTCATCATCTCCAATTATTTATTTCTCACACTCCATGTAGTTATATAGAGAACTGTTATGTGGGCCCCACACTCTTAACCTGACCCTCAGCACTGAATTTTATTCACCCACTCATTATTTTTCACCTGCGATTTAATCAATATGCTGCTTATAGTTTTGCCATTACCTGCCGTTTTTGAAATTATATTGATTTGCCGGGTTGCCCCCCCCCCCCGCCATATGTAATATGTTTAATAACTTGGAAAAATGAAATCGTGCAACTTACGAATTTTCCTGTCAACCATTCTCTTGTTCAGTTACCCCAAGAACTTCAAAAAATGCTTTACATTGTGATGTCAGAGTAGAGCAAATCGTTTGTTGCAGCACACGAATAAAAAAAAACAGCATTCTTCAGAAACTCAGGCCATCCAAAAGTGACTTACAGCTACAATTCAGTGAAGTCACTGTTGTGATGTAGGAAACACAGCGGTCAGTTTGCACACAGCAAGCTCCCACAAACAACAAATGAATAATCTGTTTTGCTGACGTCGAGTTATGAATAAATATTAGCCAGGTGTGATGAATGTAAGAAATGTTCATTTTCTCGATGTTTTGTTATTAAAACCTGGGCTAAGATGTATACAAAGATGTACGACTGCTAGTGCTGATTAAGGTGTCGTAGAAGTGAGGTAACACTGATTTTCGGGTGAAGTGTTCTGCTAATAGATCTCGAGAGCCATTTCCTTGTTTACAAAAAGCTAGCTAATGGAAGATTGTTACGGTTTGAAGGACCCCTGGGGTGTAGATAATTTATGAGGGGTATTATGTTTTGTCCTGGCTAAACAAGTCAAGGGACATCTTGTAAGAAGAGACAAAAGAAAGCCTTATGCTTTGGGTACCAACAATGTAGTTACACTTAGGAGACAGGTCTATCTGGAGAGTCAGTTGTATGTGTTTCAGTTTGGTTCTGAAAGATTCGCTCTCCAAATTTCTGCAAAAAAACATCAGTTTTTAAACTTTATTCTTGAGTAATATTTAATATATATTGGTTTGCTTAATTGGAATATAGTGGCAGATTTAGAAAGTTAGTCAAAGTCTTAAGAACTGTTGGGCAGCACGGTGGCACAGTGGTTAGCATTGCTGCCTACGGCGCTGAGGACCCGGGTTCGAATCCCGGCCCTGGGTCACTGTCCGTGTGGAGTTTGCACATTCTCCCCGTGCCTGCGTGGGTTTCACCCCCACAACCCAAAAGATGTGCAGGTTAGGTGGATTGGCCACGCTAAATTTCCCCTTAATTGTAAAAAATAATTGGGTACGCTAAATTTATTTTTTTTTAAAGTCTTAAGAACTGTTGTAACTTAACTGTAAAGCTATTTCTTTGTTGTTAATATGGTTAATTTTGTGTTTAAATTAAAGTTTGTTTTAACATAAAAGATATCTATTAGTCATCACTGTAGTGCAGCAACATTTCTTCAGTTTTACAAATTGAAAATAATTGGGTTCTCGTTCAGGATCTAACACAGGACCCCAGGGATGTCAACTCTTCGTGATATTAAGAAACAGTGAAAGGCCTAGATACAGCAAAAGCTCAGGGAGCCTGACAACATCCCAACTATAGTACTGAAGACTTCTTCTCCAGAACTAACTAAACCCTCTGCCAAACTGCTCCAAGTCAGCTACAATACTGGCAGCTACAGGATCATGTAGATAATTGCCCAGATATGCCCCATCCACAAAAGCAGGACACATCCAATCCTGCCAATTACAACCCCATCAGTCTACACTGGATCATCAGCAAAGTGAAGCTAGCAGTGCTATGAAGTGACACTTACACAGCAATAACCTACTCACTGGAGCTCAGTTTCAGTTCAGTAATATCATAGAATCCCTACAGTGCAGAAGGAAGCCATTTGGCCCATCAAGTCTACACCGAACCTCTGAAAGACCACCCAACGTAGGCCCACTCTCCACCCTATCCCTGCAACCCAATAACCCCACCGAGCCATTGGAGACTAAGGGACAATTTAGCATGGCCAATCCACCTAACCTGCACATCTTTGGACTGTGGGAGGAAACTGGAGCACCCGGAGGAAACCCACGCAGACACGCGGAGAAAGTGCAAACTCCAAACACAGTAACCAGAGGTTGGAATTGAACCCAGTCCCTGGCACTGTGAGGCAGCAGTGCTAACCACCGTGCCACCCTCGGCGATTCCTCCAGGGCCACTAAACTTCTGGCCTCATTACAGCCTTGGTCTGAACATGGACAAAAGAGTTGAATTGTAGAAGGTCACGGGTAGATTTGATTATGGTGGTCACAACCATTCTTTTAAAATATAAATTTACAGTATCCATTTCTTTTTAAACCAATTAAGAGGCAATTTAGCGTGGCCAATTCACCTACCTGCACATCTTTTGGGGCTGTGGGGGTGAGACCCACGCAGACACGGGAGAATGTGAAAACTCCACAAGGACAGTGACCCTGAGCCGGGATCGAACCGGGTCCTCGGCGCCGTGGAGAAGCAGTGCTAACCACTGCGCCACCGTGCCGCCCCGAGGTGTTCACAACCATGAGCGGTTCTGTTGGAACATGACTGAAAAACCTGTTTCCAATGGCAGGAGAGTCAATGACTCTTATGGCAATTAGTAAAAGAATCTGGGAACATGAGTTTTGTTTAGTCCACGCAAAGTAATAATAATCTGGAACGCACTGCCTGAAAGAATGGCAGAAGCAGATTCAATATAATAGCAACAAGTTTGTGACCAACCGCAAATGCAGACGCCGAAAGAGGATTTCTTTCCATAGTCATCAGGGACAGAGTTTGTCACCTTTGTCCCAGGAGAGAGGCGGCAAGAGTTTCCTCAAGTACAGCTGGAAAGAGAGACATGTCGCTGAATCCCTTCATCTTGCACTCAGCTCCAAATCCCAAGCGAATCCTAACTGGTGAAAGTGGGCCTGCAGTGGACGGTAGCGGAGATCCCATTAGCGAAACTCGTAACTTACATGTCGTGAAAACATGTTGAAGGGAGCACATTACACAGCTCCACCTCAAAAGTGAATTTGAGCGCAGGATGGAGTGTGCTAAATGTGCGAGAGGAAATCCTTACACACCGCTGCGGATTCAAAGATCGTTAACATATCCTCTTCGTAGCAGAAATGCGCACAGGGTCGGTTGCTAAGGCTCATTCTGTGAAAACACATTTCTCGTGGAAATGGATGAAAACATACCAAACGATGGGGCGAGGGGAGATCTCAAGACCACATCATCTATTTGTGCATACATGGCACAATTATAACTGAACTCTAGCACCTTTTCCTCCTTTTATATAAATGGCGATCATTTGAAATTTGGCATTCTTGCATTTGTCCTGAGAGGAAGATGAAAAGCTTCCCAACATCTTTTCAACCACATCAGGAAGACTGTGTTGAAGCAGAGTTGTTTAAGCCGGCAAATGGAACATCTACCACTGCCAGTTTGCAGCATGCACACCCATCAACAGTTTGTTTGCAAGGTGCAAGTAATTTTGCAATATGATCAATTACCTTTGAAAAAAAGCAGCACTAGATGAACCTTCCACAGGTGATCGCGCAACGTAGAAATGGGTAACGGTCTGTCAGCCCCTCGAACCTATTCTGCCATTCATTTAGATCATGGCCAATTGGTATCTTAACTTAAGGGGCAGCACGGTGGCGCAGTGGGTTAGCCCTGCTGCCCCACGACGCCGAGGTCCCAGGTTTGATCCCGGCTCTGGGTCACTCAGTGTGGAGTTTGCACATTCTCCCCACGTGTGCAGTGTAGGTGGATTGGTCACGCTAAATTGCCCCATAATTGAAAAAAAAATGTGATTAGCCTGCCTTGGTTCCATATTCCAGAGTTCCATTATTCAATAACAATTAATGCTGAGTTTGCAAATGTTCCATCGACTTCCCCAGCTTCCAGATCTTTTTGAGTGACAGTGTTCCACGTTACCACTACTCACTGGTCATTGTAATCCCATGATTTTTGTATTGCTACTGACAGGCAGCCGGTGAGAGATTAAGTATCTTAACCATTAGTACCTGGCTGCAGTACTAAATGTCCCAACAGGTCAACGTGCTGTGTCCAATGTGTGGGTAATGAGAGTTGGTGTCCTGATTTTTGTGTGTTTGCTTCTTATGTGCAGTTTACACTGCTGGCTAGCAACAATGCTAAAAGTCAATGCAATGTGCAAGTCTCTCCTAGTCAGTAGACAGCCTCTCCAACAGCAAGTTCTCAGCTGTGTCTCCTCACGGAAACACAGAAACCAGGTCCCCCGTGGCTCCAGATCAATGCCTCAGAGGAACGCAAAGGATGTTTGGGCCCCCAGACATGTTGTGCGTGGGTCCCCCGACACGTGACCATGCCCTGGTGCTCATGAACCCAATTCCCAGCTGTGGGCAAATGCATGTGGACACTTTGGGAGTTGACGGCTATGGAAATAACCCTGGAAAAAAAATATGGAGTGAACGCTAATACAATCCTGGATCAGACCCCAACATTTGCTAGGATTCCAGTCAGGAACCTCAATCATTTTTTTTAATTTGTAAAAATGTGGGGAAAGGATATTTCGCTTCAGGAGTGATCTGACGCATAAATAGGGATACGGTATATTAAAACAAACTTTATTAACACAATATTAAACTGCCTTCACATCACAGAAATATAGCTTACAATTAACATTTAAACAATGCGTAACAAAAAGAAACGCTAACTTCTAACTGACACCTTTATTTCCAATCAAGCAAACCCCATCACAGGTCAAAAATCACTTTTAAATAGAGGTAGCAAATGCAGGATTACTTGCCAATCTTTGGATAGAGAGATCTTTTGAGCTTGAAGAGAGGTAGATCCTGTCAGATTAATGCTCAATCTCTGACAGCCTTCTACAGAAGCTGCTGTTCACCTCACAGCCAAAGCTAACTAAAAACTCTGCCTGCTACTGCCCTGGCTCCTCCCAGTAATTACATCATCCCCCATTTACTTAAATCCCACAACCTACTTGTTTAGGTTTAAACACAATGTCTCTAATTAACCCAGTTTGGCCCCCATTTGTAAACATACAGGTTGGAAAGAAGGATATTCCTACTTTTACAACATCTTAATTGCATCTTCTGCAGCCACGGAGCTGTATTTCTTTTAAATCGGGATTTAAAAAATATCTGACTGCAGCAGATATAGACACATCCTAACCCAGGCTTTTAAAAACATTACTACACCAGATACCAATTTGAATATTCATCACAAATCCAAAGGTGGACCAATGCCCAACTCTTGACATGTTTCTGGCATCTCCTGCAACCAAGCTGCTGCCAAATGTAATGCTCTGTATTCCTTTGGATCCATCCAGGTAGGCTGAGAGGGGGACCCGTATATTTGAGCAATCCAGGGTCTCTAAAGATTTTGCCCAGGTTTGCATCTGGGAGAGGATACTCCAATATCACTGAACAAAGAGTGGGCCACCAGGAAACAAACCATCGCTTCAGGAAACGGATTGCAGTCAGAGGGAGTATCTGGCCCATGATCCACAAGTGTGCTGAAACACCAAGGGGCAAAAAACATTTGTTGGGGTGGTATACAGACCACCAAACCGCAGTGGTAATATTGGAATAGCATTAGACAGCAAATCAGGAGATGCGTGTGATAAAGGAACATATGTGAATATGGGTGGATGTAATCGGCATATAGATTGGGGGAGACAATTTAGTCACAGTACAAGAGAGGGGGAATTTCTGGAGTGTACAAGGGATGGTTTTCTGGGCCAATACTTTAAGGAACCAACAAGGGAACAGGCCATCTTTGACTGGATTTTGTTTATTGTGAAAAATATTTTTCTGTGAGCAGCTCAACAGATCATTATGTATATGAAAAGAAAAGAAAAGAAAATACATAATAGGGCAACACAAGGTACACAAAGTAACTACATAAACACCGGCATTGGGTGAAGCATACAGGGGTGTAGTGTTAATGGAGTCAGTTCATAAGAGGGTCGTTTAGGAGATTCGTAACAACGGGGAAGCTGTTTTTGAGTCTGTTCATGCGTGTTCTCAGACTTCTGTATCTCCTGCCCGATGGAAGAAGTTGGAAGAGTGAGTAAGCCGGCTGGGAGGGGTCTTTGATTATGTTGCACGCTTTCCCCAGGCAGCGGGAGGTGTAGATGGAATCAATGGATGGGAGGCAGGTTTGTGTGATGGACTGGGCTGTGTTCACGATTCTCTGAAGTTTCTTGCGGCCGTGGGCCTTGGGCAGTTGCCATACCAGGCTGTGATGCAGCCCAATAGGATGCTTTCTACGGTGCATCTGTAAAAGTTGGAAAGAGTTAATCTGGACATGCCAAATTTCCTTAGTTTCCTAAGGAAGTATAGGCGCTGTTGTGCACTCCTGGTGGTAGCGTCGCTATGGGTGGACCAAGACAGACTGGGTGTTGTGCAATGAGAACGGATTAGTTGGCAATCTAGTTTTGAGAGAACACTTGGGGATGAGTGACCATAATATGGTGGAAGTTTTTTTCATGGTGGATAGTGAGGTAGTTGACTCTGAGACCAGGAACCTGAACCTCAATAAAGGTAACCATGATGGTATGAGACAGGAGTTGGCTATGATGGACAGGGACACATTATTGAAAGGAAAGACAATGGACAGGTACTCAAGGGAAGAATAGGTGAACTCCAAAAGCAGTTTATTCCCCGGAAGGGTTTTTAGTTCAGATGGACAGCATGGTCAGTGCAGGCTTGGGAGGGCCTGTGGTGCAATTTTCTTTCTTCTTTGTTTGGCACAAGAGTAGAAAAGGAGCTGTGGCCAAACAATGGCTTACAAGGGAAATTAGAGATAGTATTACATACAAATTAGCAAGAGAAAGCAAGAGACCAGAGGACAGGGAACAGTTTAAAATTCAGGCAGACCAAGGGATTGATTAAGACAGGGAAAATAGAGTATGAAAGTAAGCTAGTGGGGAAATGGAGGGGGGGGGGGGGGGAGAGAGAGAAGAGAGAGAGAGAGAGAGAGAGAGAGAGAGAGAGAGAGAGAGAGAGAGAGAGAGAGAGAGAGAGAGAGAGAGAGAGAGAGAGAGAGAGAGAGAGGGGTGGGATCAGTTTATTGAACTTGATGATCAACCATGATCATGATGAATGGTGGAGCAGGCTCGAAGGGCTGAATGGTCTCCTCTTGCTCCTATTTTCTAAGTATTTTTCTATTTCTTCATGGCTCATCTTCAATAAAAAATGCACGAGGACTTTACGAAAGATAGGAATAGCTGGTTCAGAACCAGAGGGTACATACTCCTGGATTATGTTCTTCAGTGAAATATCGGGCTGCCAGAGTGACCACCAGTACATAAAGGAAGTGGCATTTACTTACTAGACACCAGTGAACAAAAAGAAAATCTAACTTACACAAGATTGTACGGCATAAGAGACAGCTACACAGTCCCTGCTTCCACATTTATTATCATGACTGATCTTCCAGCTGAACTCTACAGGTCCACCCCAACCATGTAGCCCACGATTCCCTTCGTGTCCAACGATCGACCACAGCCGTGATTATATTCAACAACTCGAGGATTCTCAGCTCAGTGGGTGAGAGAATTCCAAAGATTCACAACCCTCAAAGTGAAGGTGTTTCTCATCTCAGTTGTAAATGGTTCTGCATTATCCACCACCTCCAAATCTGGACTCCAGCCAGGGTAAAACAGCCCCACAGCATTGAACCCTTTCAGGCCCGCTCAGGATTTTAGTGAAAATAATTGGACCAAAACAAATGGGCTGAAAAGGCCCCTTTCTGTTCGGTCAGATCCCAATCCTATGACCACAAGGAACATCGCGGTCTCCTGATGTCCAGAGGATAAAATCCCTCATCCAAAATTGCAGATGCACACACATTACTGCAGGTCCAGCCATACAAGTCTTGTGAAACTGCCTCTATAACAAAGAGCTTCAGAAGATACTTCAATCCAATAAATACTGCACAACTCCACATGTTTTGTTACTTTACGCCGTATACTCAGATTAAATGTACCAATTTGGTTCCAGGTGATCACAAACACATGCAGTTTATGGTTTTCGAAGGACTGATGCAGACCACCTCAAACGCAGTTGGATAAAAGCCTGGTTTTCATTATGTGGAAGGAATTTTGCTCTTCAGATCCTGCTCTCCTGCAGTCGCACAGCAAGCCAGATGTGTATGCAGGTGTTCCCACCACCACCACCACCCACCACAACTGCCAGCTCTCGGGTCTCATTTCTCATTCACCGGGCCTCAACTTGGCAACTCCACAAACACAAATAGAAGACATTGTGCTTCTATTTTGAGTGCTCCGCACAATCCTGTTATTACTTGCCTCATCAGCACAGGGGTGAAGCTTGCATGCGCAACAGAGAGATCTCAACTGTGGACGATAAATGATTAACAACTCAGTTACCTTTAAATAAGTATTTACACCTTCCATCACTTAGGGTGAATCCTGTTAATGACACCTAATGTCATGATTTTCTTTGTGAATACCTGCTCTATGCAAACTGACCGAGGGAGTGGATAAATGCACAATCAATGCCTACTGATTGTGTCGCTCGTCTGGAATCAGCGTGCAGTCCAGGCTGTACAAAGAACAAAGAAGAACAAAGAAAAGTACAGCACAGGAACAGGCCCTTCAGCCCTCCAAGCCTACGCCAACCATGCTGCCCGTCTAAACTAAAATCTTCTACACTTCCTTGGTCCGTATCCCTCTATTCCCATCATATTCATGTATTTGTCAAGATGCCCCTTAAATGTCACTATCGTCCCTGCTCCCACCACCTCCTCCGGCAGCGAGTTCCAGGCACCCACTACCCTCTGTGTAAAAAAACCGGCCTCGCACGTCTCCTCTAAACCTTGCCCCTCGCACCTTAAAGCTATGCCCCCTAGTAATTGACCCCTCTACCCTGGGGAAAAGTCTATGACTATCCACTCGGCCCTCATAATTTTGTAAACCTCTATCAGGTCGCCCCTCAACCTCCTTCATTCCAGTGCGAACAAACCGAGTTTATTCAATGTCTCCAATCCAATACCTTTCCTGTCACCAATGGCACAAAGCGAGGCTCCATTGGGTTTGCCATCCACTCAGAGGCTATGCTCATGAATTCACTCATAGGCCCAAACATGGGACCACACACCGAGTCCAGGACACACGGCAAACTCTTCAATCTGCAAAGACCCAAGGCTCACACTAAGGTCACAGGCCAGCTGCTAAGTGAACTCTCGCTTGCTGATGATTGTGCTGTCAGATCGCCTGCTCCGGGCACCACCAGCTGATTGTAACCCAAGCTCCAGATCACCTTGGCTTACAACAAGCCCGAAACAGGCAGGTCGTTCACCAGCCGGTCCCGGCCACCAACTCCCAATCAACAACACACTCCTGAACCCAGTTCTGAACGTGCTGCTATCTTGGGGGTATCCTCGCCATCACCAAGCTGGATGACAAAATCATTCATCAGCTGCAAAACAAGCTCAGCATTCAGCAGACACACCCACAGGATTGTGAGAGAGATTGGGGGCGCACCTCAAAACAAAGATAAAAGTCTCATCAGGCAGTAATTCTGACATCACTGCTCTACGCTGGGGCAATACCAGGTTAAATATAAGACACATTCCGAGGGAAAAGTGGCAGAAGAGAAACTACCATCAAACTTGCCATGAAATTACTTTCCCATGCATACGGGTGGCACAATAGCACATTGGTTAGCACTGTTTCTTCACAGCGCCAGGGACCCAGGTTCGATTTCCACTTGGGTCACTGTCTGTGCGGAGTCTGCACCTTCCCCCAGTGTCTGCATGGATTTCCTCCGGGTGCTCCGGTTTCCTCCCACAAGTCCCGAAAGATGTGCTTGTTAGGCGAATTGGACATTCTGAATTCTCCTCCAGTGTACCGGAATGTGGCGACTAGGGGATTTTCACAGTAACCTCATTGCAGTGTTAATGTATGCCTACTTGTGACACTAATAAAGGTCATTATTATAAAAGTAATTGCAAGACATTCTCACACACCACCACCCATGCAATCTAACCATCCTATGACCTACCAGAGTGGAGATTGGCCCCTCACTCAAACCCTGAAATTGTTTTAAAAAGCTGACAATCCCAGTGCGGCACTGAGGGACTGAACTGTTAGGAGGCACACCCCCCCCCCACCCCCTCCCCCTCTCGCTCTCAAGATAGCCATTAAACCAAGCCCTTCAAACGATTGTGAAAGATCCAGTGGGAGTATTTCACGAAGAACGGTGGAGCTTATTCCAGGCCATACACATGGCAAAACTACACATTTAGTAAAAGTTGAATTCCTACTTGAATTAATGTATTTTATTCGTAATAAGTTTCTTTTTAAAAAAAACAAAATAACTGGGCAATCGGTCTAGAGATGTTGATCGCGGGATTGACCAAGAATGCCTGGAATAAACTCCACCGTTCTTAATGAAATGCTCCCATGAGTTTTTTCACATTCATTTGACAGGCTTGGCTTAATGGCTCACTTGAGCTCCCGGGATAAAAGCAAACAGTTAAGGATCTGACACTGGCATAGCTTCAAAGGGGCTGAATGGCATTCTTCTGTGCAGCCATTTTTCGTGATTTTGACGTCAAAAATAGGCTTACCGGCAAATTAAACACACCAGTGGAACATCACTGCAACAATTCACCTGGTGTCTGCGGGGTCAAGATGTTAACCTGCTTTTTGGAGCAGGCCAGAGGGACACTAAGTTAAAGTATGTGGGACAGCCATCAAGTGTCTGCATTTTCTGACTGCCCATCATTAGTGACCAGGTTCCACCATATCCTCAGGTTATTCACAGCTAGCTGCTACACACTCAATTTACATATGATGCTCATGTGGGACCTGCAGTGGTCATATAGATCAAACAATTTACAGTGCAGAAGGAGGCTATTGGGCCCATCGAGTCTGCACCGACCCATGGAAAGATCACCCTACGTAAGCCCACACTTCCACCTTATCCCCTTAACCCCATCTAACCTTTTTGGACACTAAGAGCAATTTAGCATGACCAATCCACCGAGCCTGCACATCTATGGACTGTGGGAGGAAACCGGAGCACCCGGAGGAAACCCACGCAGACACGGGGAGAACGTGCGGACTCCGCACAGTGACCCAGCGGGGAATCGAACCTGGGACCCTGGAGCTGTGAAGCAACTGCGCTCACCATTGTGCTACCGTGCCGCCAATTCTGACTTACATAAGAACATAAGAACTAGGAGCAGGATTAGGCCATCTGGCCCCTCGAGCCTGCTCTGCCATTCAATGAGATCATGGCTGATCTTTTGTGGACTCAGCTCCACTTTCCAGCCCGAACACCATAACCCTTAATCCCTTTATTCTTCAAAAAAACTATCTATCTTTACCTTAAAAACATTTAATGAAGGAGCCTCAACTGCTTCACTGGGCAAGGAATTCCATAGATTCACAACCTTTTGGGTGAGGAAGTTCCTCCTCAGCTCAGTCCTAAATCTACTTCCCCTTATTTTGACGCTATGTCCCCTAGTTCTGCTGTCACCCGCCAGTGGAAACAACCTGCCCACATCTATCTTATATATTCCCTTCATAATTTTAAATGTTTCTATAAGATCCCCCCCTCATCCTTCAAAATTCCAACGAGTACAGTCCCAGTCTACTCAACCTCTCCTCATAATCCAACCCCTTCAGCTCTGGGATTAACCTAGTGAATCTCCTCTGCACACCCTCCAGTGCCAGTACGTCCTTTCTCAAGTAAGGAGACCAAAACTGAACACAATATTCCAGGTGTGGCCTCACTAAACCTTATACAATTGCAACATAACCTCCCTAGTCTTAAACTCCATCCCTCCAGCAATGAAGGACAAAATTCCATTTGCCTTCTTAATCACCTGTTGCACCTGTAAACCAACTTTCTATGACTCATGCACTAGCACACCTAGGTCGCTCTGCACAGCGGCATACTTTAATATTTTATCGTTTAAATAATAATCCCGTTTGCTGTTATTCCTACCAAAATGGATAACCTCTCATTTGTCAACATTGTATTCCATCTGCCAGACCCTAGCCCATTCACTTAACCTATCCAAATCACTCTGCAGACTTCCAGTATCCTCTGCACTTTTCGCTTTACCACTCATCTTAGTGTCATCTGCAAACTTGGACACATTGCCCTTGGTCCCCAACTCCAAATCATCTATGTAAATTGTGAACAATTGTGGGCCCAACACGGATCCCTGAGGGACACCACTAGCTACTGATTGCCAACCAGAGAAACACCCATTAATCCCCACTCTTTGCTTTCTATTAATTAACCAATCCTCTATCCATGCTACTACTTTACCCTTAATGCCATGCATCTTTATCTTATGCAGCAATCTTTTTGTGGCACCTTGTCAAAGGCTTTCTGGAAATCCAGATATACCACATCCATTGGCTCCCCGTTATCTACTGCACTGGTAATGTCCTCAAAAAATCCCACTAAATTAGTTAGGCACGACCTGCCCTTTATGAACCCATGCTGCGTCTGCCCAATGGGGCAATTTCTATCCAGATGCCTCGCTATTTCTTCCTTGATGATAGATTCCAACATCTTCCCTACTACCGAAGTTAAGCTCACTGGCCTATAATTTCCTGCTCTCTGCCTACCTCCTTTTTTAAACAGTGGTGTCACGTTTGCTAATTTCCAATCCACCGGGACCACCCCAGAGTCTAGTGAATTTTGGTAAATCATCACTAGTGCATCTGCAATTTCCCTAGCCATCTCTTTTAGCACTCCGGGATGCATTCCATCAGGGCCAGGAGACTTGTCTACCTTTAGCCCCATTAGCTTGCCCATCACTACCTCCTTAGTGATAACAATCCTCTCAAGGTCCTCACCTGTCATAGCCTCATTTCTATCAGTCACTGGCATGTTATTTGTGTCTTCCACTGTGAAGACCGACCCAAAAAACCTGTTCAGTTCCTCAGCCATTTCCTCATCTCCCATTATTAAAACTCCCTTCTCATCCTCTAAAGGGCCAATATTTACCTTAGCCATTCTTTTTTGTTTTATATATTTGTAAAAACTTTTACTGTCTGTTTTTATATTCTGAACAAGTTTACTCTCATACTCTATCTTACTCTTCTTTATAGCTTTTTTAGTAGCTTTCTGTTGCCCCCTAAAGATTTCCCAGTCCTCTAGTCTCCCACCAATCTTTGCCACTTTGTATGCTTTTTCCTTCAATTTGATACTCTCCCTTATTTCCTTAGATATCCACGGTCGATTTTCCCTCTTTCTGCCGACCTTCCTTTTTGTTGGTATAAACCTTTGCTGAGCACTGTGAAAAATCGCTTGGAAGGTTCTCCACTGTTTCACCATAAAGTCTTTGCTCCCAGTCTACCTTAGCTAGTTCTTCTCTCATCCCATTGTAATCTCCTTAGTTTAAACACAATACACTAGTATTTGATTTTACCTTCCCACCCTCCATCTGTATTTTAAATTCCACCATATTGTGATCGCTCCTTCCGAGAAGGTCCCTAACTATGAGATCATGAATCAATCCGATCTCATTACACAGGACAAGATCTAGGACCGCTTGTTCCCTCGTAGGTTCCATTACATACTGTTCTAGGAAACTATCGCGGATACATTCTATAAACGCCTCCTCAAGGTTGCCTTGACCGACCTGGTTAAACCAATCGACATGTAGATTAAAATCCCCCATGATAACTGCTGTACCATTTCTACATGCATTGGTTATTTCTTTGTTTATTACCTGCCCCACCATAATGTTACTATTTGGTGGCCGATAGACTACCCCTATCAGTGACTTTTTCGCCTTACTATTCCTGATTTCCACCCAAATGGATTCAACCTTATCCTCCATAGCACCGATGTCATCCCTTACTATTGCCCGGATGTCATCCTTAAAAAACAGAGCAACACCACCTCCCTTATCATCCACTCTGTCCTTCCGAATAGTTTGATACCCTCAGATGTTTAACTCCCAGTCGTGACCATCCTTTAACCATGTTTCAGTAATGGCCACTAAATCATAGTCATTCATGATGATTTGCGCCATCAACTCATTTACTTTATTCCGAATACTACGAGCATTCAGGTAAAGTACACTTATGTTGGTTTTTTTTACCTCCGTTTTGAATCTTAACATCTCCAGTTTTATTCCTTGTGGACTTGTGAGTCCATTAATGATGAAATTAAAAGTATGCTTCCCACTACATGCTTTTGCGCATGCAATGATCACTTCTGAGACACCTGTTCGAACAGTTTTTACCTGAAAGTCGCACCTCCAACTTCCTTTTTGATAACTTGACCAGCGGAGGTTTGCAGTAGAACACTTGTTGGATTCTTGTTTACTTGTGCGAGCGATACTTTTGTTACCAAAGTTACAGCACCTGGTTATAGAAAGCAATGTTTATTCTTTTGAGCAGGTAACAGGTCTCACCTGGAATACACGGCAGATGAATTGTCAGCGCAATAATATGCGTGTATATTTTGGCACTTTCAAGGCAAATTGCAATATACTGGACTTGCGAATAAACGAGAAGGAAACATTTGCCAAAATACTTGCATTTAAACAACATCCAACACAACCCGAGACATAACAACCCAAGTACTTTGTCCAAGTCCAGTCCAGATGGTACCATGGGAATCACAGCAGCAGGTTTACACAGCAAGATCCCACAAACAGCAACAAACAACCTACCAGATAATCTGCTTTAGGTGTCAATCAGGGCACTGTGGGGAACTTTTAAATAGCAGCACAGGATCTTTTACACTAATTCAAGAGGGAAGACCCATCAGTTTAACCTGTCAAAAGGCCAGCGCCTCCAACTGTGCAGTACCGCAACATCGGAACAGGGAGGATCAACCTAGATTTTTGTGCCAAAGTACCAGGTGCAGGGTTTGAATCCACAGCCTCACCTAGGTGAGAATGCCCGTATTGAGCTACAGCTGAACCTCAACAGGACCAGGCTTGGCTACAATGGCAGAGTGAACACCTCTGGCATGGTCGCAGTACACACAAAGTATGCAGAAACATTGTGCAAACAATTAGTTTTGTAGCATTTATATATCAGAGACCACCATGTTGCAATGCAATGTCAATAATTATTTTTCACAGTCAATTAAATTTTGTCTGTATGAATGTGGTGCATATTCTGGCTTGGATTGCTAACCATGTGATACATTTACAAGATTTTTTTTTAAGCTTAGAGTACCCAATTCATTTTTTTTCCAATTAAGGGGCAATTTAGCGTGGCCAATCCACCTAGCCTGCACATAAGAACTAGGGGCAGGAGTAGGCCATCAGGCCCCTCGAGCCTGCTCCGCCATTCAATGAGATCATGGCTGATCTTTTGTGGACTCAGTTCCACTTTCCGGCCCGAACACCATAACCCTTAATCCCTTTTTTCAACATCTTTGGGTTGTGGGGGCAAAACCCACGCAGATATGGGGAGAATGTACAAACTCCACACGGACAGTGACCCAGAGCCGGGATCGAACCTGGGACCTCGGCGCCGTGAGGCAGCAGTGCTAACCCACTCCGCCACCATGCTGCCCCATTTGAAATGAAATGAAAATCGCTTATTGTCAGGAGTAGGCTTCAATGAAGTTACTGTGAAAACCCCTTAGTCGCCACATTCCGGCGCCTGTTCGGGGAGGCTGTTACGGGAATCGAACCGTGCTGCTGGCCTGCCTTGGTCTGCTTTCAAAGTCAGCGATTTAGCACAGTGTGCTAAACTTTGCAAGATGGTTAATCGTGACCAGTCATTTTCACAAACCAAAATAACCGACTGCGGGGTGCGAGAATTCAGATTGTAACTGAATTGTCATTTTCCTGAACATTACATTGGCTGATGCATATCAGAATCACGGAGAGAGGGCATTCAGCCCATTGAGTCGATGCTGGCTCTTTGAAAAAGGTACCCAATTAGTTCCGCCCTCTACACTTACCCTAATTGTTTTTTCCTTACAAGTATTGATCCAATTTTCTTTTGCAAGTTACTTTTGAATCTGCTTCCACCTCCCTTGCAGGCTGTACGCTTCAGATGACGACAACTCACCGAGTAAAATAAATTCCTTATGTCGCCCCCGGTTCTTTTATCAATCACTGTAAATCTGTCCTCTCTGGTTAGACCACTGGAAACAGCACCTTCTTATTTACTCAATCAAATCCTCCTTGATCTTGGGACACCTGTATCAAATCTTGCCTTAACCTGCTCTGCTCCAAGCAGACCAATCCCAGCTCCTCCAGTCTCTCCAAGTGACAGAAGGGTTCCCTCATCTTTGGTGCCATTCTGATAAATGTCTGCACTCTCTCTGAGGCATTGACATCCTTCTTAAAAACTTAGTTTGACAAATTGAACGCAATACTCCAACTGCAGCCGCACCAATGGTTTAGGAAAAGTCAGCGTAACCTATTTACTTTTGCAGTTTATTCCTCTAGCAGCAATGAAGCCAGTAATCTCTCGTGCCTTGCGGAGGCAGTGGTGTATTGGGATCGTCACTGGACGAGTAATCCACAGACACAGACTAATGCACTGAGGTTCTGGGTTCGAATCCCACCATGGAAGATGGGGAAATTGGAATTCAATTTTTTTTTTTAAATCTGGAATTACAAGAAAACATTGCTGATTGCCATAAAAACCAATATGGTTCACCTACATCCTTTAGGGAAGGAAATGTGCCCTCTTACCCAGTCTGGCCTACATGCAACTCCAGACTCACGCAGCTTTGACTCTTAATCCCCCCCCCCCCCACTGAAATGGCCCAGTATGCCATTCAGTTCAAGGGCAATTAGGGGATGGCCAACAAATGCTGGCCCAGCCAGTGATGGCCACATCGCAAACTAATTTCAAAATATGTTTAAATGCCATCTACTTAATCTGACAACCACTTTCAAAACCCCTCATTTAGTTCATTATGCTCCTCAAAATTTATCACTTCACACTTTGTATGATTTTACCTGCCACATGTCCGCTAATTTTACCAGTCTGTTCATATCCCCCAGACTGGCTAAATTGCCCCCTTAGTGTCCAAAAGGTGAGGCTGGGTTATGGGGATAGGGTCAGGGCATGGGCCTGGGTGGGGTGCTCTTTCCAAGGGTCGGTGCAGATTTGATGGGCCAAATGGCCTCCTTCTGCACTGTTGAGATTCTTTTTTAAAAATATAAATTTAGAGTACCCAATTATTTTTTTCCAATTAAGGGGCAATTTAGCGTGGCAAATCCATCTAGCCTTCACATCTTTGGGTTGTGGGGGTGAAACTCACGCAGACACGGGGAGAATGTGCAAACTGTAGAGATTCTATGATGCACTCTTAGCACCTTTCTCATTGTTTACATTTCTGAACTTCACACCACCTGCAAACTTCGAAATTATGCCCAGTTTTACCAAGCACCACGTCATTAATGTCAAATCATGAACAGAACAGGAAAATGTTCCAAAATCATTAAAGCACTAAGCCAAGCTTGAAACATCAAAAAACATGCATCACTTGGGACACGAGTGGGGAAGCCTGGGAGAAGAGTCAGAGTCCATTTTTAGCAAGCCAGATCTTTGGCCCATTGAGTACATGCCAGCTCTGGAGAGCAAATTTGGTTGGTTCCATTCCCCCACTGTAACACTGCAGGTGTATTTCCCTCAATTACATGCAAACATTTGAATTAGGAACAGAGTAGGCCACGCGAGCCTGCTCTTCCTTTCATAAGAACATAAGAACTAGGAGCAGGAGTAGGCCATTTGGCCCCTCGAGCCTGCTCCGCCATTCAATTAGATCATGGCTGATCTTTTGTGGACTCAGCTCCACTTTCCGGCCCGAACACCATAACCCTTAATCCCTTTATTCTTCAAAAAACTATCTATCTTTACCTTAAAAACATGTAATGAAGGAGCCTCAACTGCTTCACTGGGCAAGGAATTCCATAGATTCACAACCCTTTGGGTGAAGAAGTTCCTCCTAAACTCAGTCCTAAATCTACTTCCCCTTATTTTGAGGCTATGCCCCCTAGTTCTGCTGTCACCCGCCAGTGGAAACAACCTGCCCGCATCTATCCTATCTATTCCCTTCATAATTTTAAATGTTTCTATAAGATCCCCCTCATCCTTCTAAATTCCACGAGTACAGTCCCAGTCTACTCAACCTCTCCTCATAATCCAACCCCTTCAGGTCTGGGATTAACCTAGTGAATCTCCTCTGCACACCTTCCAGCGCCAGTACGTCCTTTCTCAAGTAAGGAGACCAAAACTGAACACAATACTCCAGGTGTGGCCGCACTAACACCTTATACAATTGCAACATAACCTCCCTAGTCTTAAACTCCATCCCTCTAGCAATGAAGGACAAAATTCCATTTGCCTTCTTAATCACCTGTTGCACTTGTAAACCAACCTTCTGTGACTCATGCACTAGCACACCCAAGTCTCTCTGAACAGCGGCATGCTTTAATATTTTATCGTTTAAATAATAATCCCGTTTGCTGTTATTCCTACCAAAATGGATAACCTCACATTTGTCAACATTGTATTCCATCTGCCAGACCCGAGCCCATTCACTTAACCTATCCAAATCCCTCTGCAGACTTCCAGTATCCTCTGCACTTTTCGCTTTACCACTCATCTTAGTGTCATCTGCAAACTTGGACACATTGCCCTTGGTCCCCAACTCCAAATCATCAATGTAAATTGTGAACAATTGTGGGCCCAACACGGATCCCTGAGGGACACCACTAGCTACTGATTGCCAACCAGAGAAACACCCATTTATCCCAACTCTTTGCTTTCTATTAATTAACCAATCCTCTATCCATGCTACTACTTTACCCTTAATGCTATGCATCTTTATCTTATGCAGCAACCTTTTGTGTGGCACCTTGTCAAAGGCTTTCTGGAAATCCAGATATACCACATCCATCGGCTCCCCGTTATCTACTGCACTGGTAATGTCCTCAAAATTTCACTAAATTAGTTAGGCATGACCTGCCTTTAACGAACCCATGCTGCGTCTGCCCAATGGGACAATTTCTATCCAGATGCCTCGCAATTTCTTCCTTGATGATAGATTCCAGCATCTTCCCTATTACCGAAGTTAAACTCACTGGCCTACAATTTCCTGCTTTCTGCCTACCTCCTTTTTTAAACAGTGGTGTCACGTTTGCTAATTTCCAATCCACCGGGACCACCCCAGAGTCTAGTGAATTTCGGTAAATTATCACTAGTGCATCTGCAATTTCCCTAGCCATCTCTTTTAGCACTCTGGGATGCATTCCATCAGGGCCAGGAGACTTGTCTACCTTTAGCCCCATTAGCTTGCCCATCACTCCCTCCTTAGTGATAAAAATCCTCTCAAGGTCCTCACCTGTCATAGCCTCATTTCTATCAGTCGCTGGCATGTTATTTGTGTCTTCCACTGTGAAGACCGACCCAAAAAACCTGTTCAGTTCCTCAGCCATTTCCTCATTTCCCATTATTAAAACTCCCTTCTCTTCTCTTTCAACAAGACCATGGTTGACAGGGTTGTAACCTTCCATCTACCCCTGATAACCGTCCACCCGCTTGTTTATCAAGAATCTATCAAGCTCTGGTATAAAAATATTCAAACACTCTGCTTCCACTGCGTTTTGAGGAAGAGAGTCCCAGGGACTTAATGAGGCGACCCCTTATTTTTAAACAGTGACATTCTTCATTGCCCCTGCTTCCACCACTTTCATAGGCAGTGCGTTCCAGGTCATTACCACTTGCTGCATAAAAAAGTTCTCTCGCACATTCCTTCTCCACCCTACCCCCCCTTTCTTCCCCAAAGCTTTAACTCCATCAGGTTTTCTATTCATTTACATGATGTGGGTATCGCTGGCTCGGCCAGCATTCATTGCCCATCCCGAGTTGCCCTTCAGAAGCTCCTTGCACCATCAGCTAATGGGAACAGCTTTTCTTTGTTGACCTTATCGAAACCTGTGATAATATTGCACATCTGTCAAATCTTCCTTCAATACTCTTTGCGCCAAGAATAACAAGTCAGGAGTGCGATGGAATACTCTCCACTTGCCTGGATGAGTGCAGCTCCAACAGCACTCAAGAAGCTCAACGCCATCCACGACAAAACAGTTCTTCCACAAACATTCAACCCCTCCGTGCTGACAAAGTGTCAGCCGTGTGTACCATCTACAAGATGCGCTGCAGGAACTCACCAAGGCTCGTGAGGCAGCACCTTCCAAACCCACAACCACAGCCACCCAGAAGGACAAGGGCAGCAGATACCTGGGAACCCACCACCTTGAGGTTCACCTCCCAAGACACTCACCATCCTGACGTGAAAATTCAATCACCATTCCTTCACTGTCGCTGGGTCAAAATCCTGGAACGCCCTCCCTAACAGCACTATGGGTGTAACCACACCTCTGTGACTGCAGCAGTTCAAGGCAGCTCACCACCACCTTCCGAAGGGCAACTAGGTTTGGCAATAAATGCTGGCCTAGCCAGTGACGCCCACATCACGCAAGTGAATTAAAAAATCTCTGTTCCTTTTTAGCCCCTTTTGAGGCATGTCATTTGCAGCCAGGCACAGTGAACTCCAAGGATGCAGGCACGGCCACTCTTGCACAAGGTCCCTTCGCAGCAATACAGCAGGCATCAGAAACCTGAAAACTGGGACACCATCAAACTCAACACCCTTCAGTCCATGACACCACAGGTTGGTGCATTGCAGGATCATTTAATCATGGTGGAACCATTTAGACTTCATTTTCTCTCTGTTCATGTAATAGAAATAACAGCAGAAACAGCTCAACAGTGTGTGACATGTTGAACAGGTAAACAAGTGAAGAACAATGACACCAGCAAAATTTGTGTCATTATTTAATATTGATTTTCACACATGTCCTCACCTGCTTGAGTTTCTTTGACCTGATTTTGTGATACAGGCACAATGATATGGTTGGGGGTTCTTTGCAACGTCACTGTTTGAGTCCTTGGCAGCGTGCTTCCTTGCGACTTTATAAGTACTCCGGACTGTTGGACGACCTACAAGTGAAGCAAATTATAGGAGCTAGCAAGCAGGCAAGCTTGGTTCTGCAGCTGTCCAGAAAATCTCCTTTATACAACACTCTCTATTGCTTTAATAGGTTCTCTACAACATCAGGAACACAATAAATAGTCTGGCACAATTACTTCACATCTGGCCTGATATTACATCTATGTAAATGTACAGATTTTAAATCACCACCTTCTCAAGGGGCAGTTAGGGATGGGTAGTAAATGCTGGCCTAGTCAGTGATGCCCACCTCCCTACAACAAATAAAAACATTTACTAGATTACTTTACACAAAGGTAGAAAACAAAAGGACAATAAGCCATTGGCCCCATCTCGTCTCTGCCACCTCTTTGGAAGAGCTGGCCAATTAGCCCAGGGCAGCACAGTGGCTAGCACAGCTGCTTCACCGCTCCAGGGTCCCAGGTTCGATTCCCCGCTGGGTCACTGTCTGTGCGGAGTCTGCACATTTTCCCCATGTCTGCGTGAGTTTCCTCCGGGTGATCCGGTTTCCTCCCACAGTCCAAAGATGTGCAGGTTAGGTGGATTGGCCATGCTACATTGCCAGTGTCCATAAAGGTTAGATGGGGTTACTGGGATAGGGTGGAGGCGTGGGCTTGGGTTGGCTGCTCTTTCCAAGCGCTAGTGCAAACTCGATGGGCCGAATGGCTTCCTTCGGCACTGTAAATTCTATGATTCTATAATTACCACTCCCCTGCTCTTTCCAGACAAGAGATAACTTTTTCCTTTTTAACAAGATGCCCAATTCTACATCCCCCCCCCCCCCCCACACTTTCATATATGAAATTAAATTTAAGCCTTTTAAGTCCATATAATCTTAATTGCACAAAGGGGTTTCTAACGTTTTTTTATTCATTCATGGACTGCGAGTGCTGTCAGCATTTATTGCCCAACCTCAACTGCCCTCGAACTGAGTGGCTTGTTAGGCCAGTTCAGAGGGAGCTTAACAGTTAACCATATTGCTGTGAATCTTGAGTCACAGGTAGGGTACCCAAAGCCAGGGAAAGATGACAGACTTCCTAAAGGACTTGAGTGGATCAGATTGTTTTTTTAAAATGACAATCGACAATGGTTTTGTGGTCATCATTGGGCTTTTTGTTTCCAGATTTATAAAAGATTGATTTCAAATTTAATCTACATTGGTGGATTTGAAAGCAGACGCCCAGAACATTACCCTGGGTGTCTGGATTACTAATTCAGTGGCAACTCCATTACACCACCACCTTTCCAACCAGCAGTTCCAACAACACACATACTGGCATTAGTGTACAACAGGAACGTGTTTGTTTCTTACCACCTGTGGCGATGGCAAGGTCTGCAGGACTTTTGCCTGCTGTGAAGCACTCATTACTGTCATGGTCTTTGTTGCCTGCCCTGGGTTGGCTTGTTTCGATGCTCCAGATACAACTGCAAGGGTAGAGGCTGGAGTTGCAGGTTTCTGTAGGCACTGTTGAATGAAAGCCTGGGAGTTCGGCATCAACCTCCGCAAGGCAGGTAAACTTCGCTGGGGAAAATTGAAAAACGCAAGGTGTTTACAAAATAGTTTTCCTTTAAATGGAACCCTTGCAGAACCGGGCAAGAATGACGCAACAGTTTAGGAACTTATCCGCTCTCAGTCTCTGGAGCACCGGTTCGCCCACTGCAGGCCCCAGTTTTAAAAATCTAAAATAGAAGTCATCTTTAGAAAATATACAAGGAGAGAAGAAACGGCAAACCAATTGTTTTTAAAAGAGCTATCCAGGGCGTATGTGCTGAATCCAGCCTACCCCCTCCCCCAGGCAGCGAGCCCCCCCCCCCCCCCCCCCCCCCACACCGGCAGCGAGGGCGCCCCTGGCAGCGAGGCGGAGAGCCGCAGTCCACCTCCACTCTCAAAGTACAGCAATTATGATAATTTTTTACATTTTACTAGCTTTTGTAAACACTTTCTGCAGTAAAGTTATCTTTACTGAAACAGTTTTTATTGCCCCTTTGAGCCTTTATGCATGTCAGTTTTAGGATGGCTGGATCCTCTCCAATTGACTCCCGTTGTGAAGTATATGCCTCGTCAGCAATTTGGCCATTTGCAGGGTTCTGTGGGGACGCGATCCCTGCAAATGGCAGGTCTTTACTGTAAAACCTTAACATCGTAAGGCGTCCGAGGTCACTTGTATTCTCAGCCACTTGCTGTCTATGGGATCTTGCTGTGTACAAGCTGGCTGCTGCATTTGCTTAACCAGTGGCTGCACTCAAAATAGGGCTGAGATAAATTAAAATTCTTCCTGTACTCAAAGTCATCTCTTCGCCACATCCATCCGCAAAAGACCTCCAGGGTTTAATTTATGAGGTGAGATTACATAAACTAGGCTTAGTCTAGCATACCCAATTATTTTTTTTCAATTAAGGGGCAATTTAGTGTGGCCAATCCACCTATCCTGCATATCTTTTGGGTTGTGGTGGTGAAACCCACGCAGACACGGGGAGAATATGCAAACTCCACACGGAGTGTGACCCAGGACTGGGATTCCAAACCTGGTCCTCAGCGCCGTAGGCAGCAATGCTAACCACTGTGCCACCGTGCTGCCCCCATTTAGGTTGAGGGGCAATTTGATATGGACTTTCAGATTTTGGACATAATTATTTGCAGTTCAGAGAAGATTCACAACTGATTCCTGGGACGGAGGAGTACCTTGGGGAAAGGTAGTACAGGTTGGTCCGTTAATAATAATAATCTTTATTATAATAATCTTTATTTGTGTCACTGGTAGGCTTACATTAACACTGCAATGAAGTTACTATGAAAAGCCCCTAGTCTCCACACTCCGACGTCTGTTCGGGTACACTGAGGGAGAATTCAGAATGTCCAATTCACCTAACAAGCACGTCTCTTTTGGGACTTGTGGGAGGAAACCCACGCAGACACGGGGAGAACACGCAGACTCCGCACAGACAGTGACCCAAGCCGGGAATCGAACCTGGGACCCTGGAGCTGTGAAGCAACAGTGCTAACCACTGTGCACCCGTACCGCCCATAAGCACTGGAGCTTGGAGGAATAAGAGGTGATTTTATTGAAACATAAAACAGAGTAGATGCTGAAAGGATGTTGCTCCTTGCGGGGGAATCTGGAACAAAGGGGCACGGTTTCAAAATGAGGAATATTTATTGAGGGAGCTGATAGTCTGTAGAATTCGCTACCCGGGAGAAGCTGGGCCATTGAATATATTCAAGGCAAAGTTAGGCAGTTAGATTTTTGATTGACAGGGGAGTAGAGGGTTATGGGGGGCAGACAGGAAAGTGGAGTTGATGCAACAATCAGCACAGCCAGGGTCTGACTGTAAGGTGAGCAGGCTCGGTCCTCGCTCTTGAGGACTCTTGAAAGGGCAGATGCAGACAAACGTTCTCCTACTGCTGGGAGAAAGTAAGCCAAAGGGACATAACCATGCACTCAGAGCCAGAGGGGATAAAATAATCCTGCGTGCAAACAACGATAAAAATGTGGAACACTCCCCCACCAAAAACAATTTTAATTCAGACACCAAGATATTTGCTAGCCCAAGGGTAATAAGGAACATGGGACCAAAGTGAGTGAATGGAGTTCAGATACAGATCAGCCATGATCTCACTGCGTGGCGCAACAGGCTCACGGGGCTGAGTGGCCTATTTCTGCCCCCATGTGCCTATCATGGATTACATTCCTCCAGCGTGTTCCTAGTGGAGAGGTGTATTAAATCGGTTGCTAACGGCTAGTGCACGGAGTGAGTAACGTTTAGGAATACATATTACGTAACTGTGCTTTGTATTTCTCACCTCTTCAAAACTAATCACATTTTCAGATTTAGAACGAGATGCAAAATTTGAGCGTTTGTTAAATTTCCCTCTGCCTCACTTGCGCCTGGATCAACTGCAGGAACAGCAGCGCTGTTTCAGCAGTACGATAGATGCTTATGGTACTGTTCTCCATGAGCTGTGCAAACAGTGCTCTCTGCTGCCTCTGAGCAGGTACTGAGACACTCGACCAGACTGAAATCAAAAAGCACCCACGGAATAGCCCATGCACCCAGAGCTTGCTCTTCCATCATCCTGCTGCCCTCCTGGGACGAAGCATCCAGGGAACAGATGGTCAAATCTCATTATGGCGATTAAACTATCTGAATTTAGACTCCCCCACCCCAAGTGACCACAAAGCAATCAGATATTTCTTCAGACTACAACTGATCCACTAATGTCCTTAGCTGAGCCACGTCTGCAGCGGTTCAAGGTGACTCACCACAACAACTTCTCAGGGCAACAAATGCTGATCTCGCCAGCGATGCCCACATCTGCAGACTGAAGGAAATCTAACCAGTTGTGAACTTCCTCTCAAAAAGTGAAATGGATGGGGGTTGGATTCTAAAACTAACATTTCCTGACCCTCAACCTAAAAATTAAGCAAATCTCCACAATAGTCACCCAGAGACTGTTTAAACTTAAGTTGTACTGAAAAAGGTGAGTGACTTAAAGGAATTAATTGTTGCCTGCTGCATTTTCAAATCAAGATGTGCCCAGAGTCAGGAACGCAGCCTGCCAAGTGTGAAAAGACATTGGAACATCAGGTTGAAAATAAGTAGTTAATGGCAGTTAGAGATGAGTTAAAGCCATCGGAATTAAAAATGCAGGAAAAAGATGAGCAAGCTGTGGCAGAGCAGGTAGCAACAGTATTCAAAGCTATTAGATCATACATCATAGAATTTACACTACAGAAAGAGTCCATTCAGCCTATCGGGTCTGCACCAGCCCTTCGAAAAAGCACCCTTCTTAAGCCCATGACTCCATCCCATTCCTGTAACCCAGTAACCCCACCTAACCTTTTGGAAACTATGGGGCAATTGATCATGGCCAACCCACCTCACCTGGACATCTTTAGACTGTGGGAGGAAACCAGAGGAAACCCACGCAGAAACGAGGAGAAACTGCAAACTCCACACAGACAGTGAACCGAGGACAGAATTGAACCCGGGTCCCTGGCACAGTGAGGTAGCAGTGCTGACCACCGTGCAAGGGATGCTTGAAAAGAGAATGGAAAAGTTTGGAGAGCGGAGCAGGCAGGATAAAAGAGCAAAAGAAAGCACGAGACTAAGAGCAGAGTGGTAGTTCAGGGCTGGGACATCCGGAGTTGACATCAGGGTTCAAACATGACACGAGCGAGTGGAGGCAGCTGACTGGGTAAGTACGGTCATTAAGTATTTACTATTTTTAATCATTTATAGTTTGTAAAGTTTATATTTTGTGGTCCAAAGCTTGTAAGGGCTATATTCCAGGCTACTAAAGGAGATGGCGGGGGAAATAGTAAATGCGCTTGTGGCAATTTACCAAAATTTGCTGGATGTGGATTTCCAGAAGACATTCGACAAGGTGACGCACAAAAGGCTGCTGCATAAGATAACGGTGCACGGTGTTACGGGTAATGTATTAGCATGGATAGAGGATTGGTTAACTGACAGAAAGCAAAGAGTGGGGATAAATGGGAGATTTTCTGGTCAGCGATCAGAAGGCTAGAGGTGTGACTCAGGGATCAGTATTGGGTCTGCAATTGTTCACAATTTATATAGCTGTATCGGGTACTGGTGAGGCCACACCTGGAGTACTGTGTACAGTTTTGGTCTCCTTACTTGAGAAAGGATGCACTGGCACTGGAGGGGATGCAGAGGATATTCACTAGGCTGATTCTGGAGTTGAGAGGATCGGCTTATGAGGAGAGGCTGAGTAGACTTGGCCCATGCTCATTGGAATTTAGAAGAATGAGGGGTATCTGATAGAAACAGAAAATTATGAGGGGAATCGATGAGATAGAAGCAGGGAGGTGGTTTCCACTGGTGGGTGAAACTAGAACTTGGGGCATAGTCTCAAGACAAGGGGGAGCAGATTTAGGACCAAGTTGAGGAGGAACTTCTTCACCCAGAGGGTTGTGAATCGGGGGAATTCCCTGCCCAGTGAAGCAGTTGAGGCAACCTCGTTGAATGTTTTGAAGGCAAAGGTAGGTAGATAGATTTCTGAACAGTGAAGGAATTAAGGGTTATGGTGAGCGGCTGGGTAAGTGGAGCTGAGTCCACAAAAAGATCTGGCAATATCTTATTGAATGGCAGAGCAGGCTCGAGGGGGCAGATGGCCTACTCCTGCTCCTTGTTCGTATGCTCTTATTCTGCAATAACAGGAACCAGAGACGAAGAGCTAGGGAGTAATTGAATTTAAGTCTCTTCCAAAAGGTTTAAATAAAAGGGGTATGTCATGGCACGAGCGCTCAAAGCTGCGTTGTGCTCCTCCTGTTCAATGTTGGAACATAAGAACTAGGAGCAGGAGTAGGTCATCTGGCCCTTCGAGCCTGCTCCGCCATTCAATGAGATCATGGCTGATGGTTTGTGGGCTCAGCTTCACTTTCCGGCCAGAACTCCATAACCCTTAATCCCTTTATTCTTCAAAAAAACTATATATCGTTATCTTAAAAACACTTAATGAAGGAGCTTCAACTGTTTCACTGGGCAGGGAATTCCACAGATTCACAACACTTTAGGTGAAGAAGTTCCTCCTAAACTCGGTCCTAAATCTACTTCCCCTTATTTTGAGGCTATGCCCCCTAGTTCTGCTTTCACCTCTCAGTGGAAGCAACCTGCCCACATCTGTCTTATCTATTCCCTTCATAATTTTATATGTTTTGCTAAGATCCCCCCTCATCCTTCTAGATTCCAGAGTACTGTCCCAGTCTACTCAACCCCTCCTCGTAATCCAACCCCCTCAGCTCTGGGATTAACCTAGTGAATCTCCTCTGCACACCCTCCAGCGCCAGTACGTCCTTTCTCAGGCAAGGAGACCAAAACTGAACACAATACTCCAGGTGTGGCCTCACTAACACCTTATACAATTGCAACATAACCTCCCTAGTCTTAAACTCCATCCCTCTAGCAATGAAGGACAAAATTCCATTTGCCTTCTTAATCACCTGTTGCACCTGTAAACCAACTTTTTGCGACTCCTGCACTAGCACACCCAGGTCCCTCTGCACAGCAGCATGTTTTAATATTTTATCATTTAAATAATAATCCCTTTTGCTATTATTCCTACCAAAATGGGTAACCTCACATTTGTGGCCACGGGGACTGGAAGCCAGGAACATTTCCAGTCCCTGGGGCCAGCATATGTGCAGAAACTGCCTCCAGCTGCAGCTCCTGGGAAGCCAGGTTTTGGAGCTGGAGGAGCGATTGGGGACACTGTGGAGCATCCACAAGGCGGAGGGTATCGTAGACAACACCAATAGAGGGGTGGCCGCACCACAGGTGAGGACACCAGAGGCAGGAAGGGAATGTGTAACCACCAAGCAGAAGTTGACAGATTTCTAGATACCAATGACATTAAGGCATATGGGACAGTGCGGAAAGATGGCGCTGAGGTAGAAGATCAGCCATGATCCAGTTAAATGATACAGAAGGTTCAAGGGGGCAGAATGGTCGACTCCTAAGTTTCTACTTTCACATATCCCTGTAATTTTTTTCCCTTCTAAGCACGTGTCTAGTTTTCATCTGGAAGTTACTACACAATTTATATCCATCACCTTATCACACATCGCTTTCTGAATCCTAACCAAATTTGTTTTAAGCTGATATGGCAAATGAACCAATGTACAATGAAAGCTAGATGATCAGTAAATGACTACAGCACAGGAGGCAGCCATTCAGCCCATCGTGTTAATGTTTGTTCTTGGCAAGAGCAACTCACCTGATGCCACGCCCACACCCCTTGCCCTGCCAACTTACGTCATGTGATGAATGAAGGAATTTTGGGTATATGATATATGCATTTGGTGCAGTAAGGGTTAAAAACCTGGATTAGTATGTGACTGCTGTAGTCATGTTTTTAAGGATCCTGGTTTGAAAGAGAGCAGGCTTTCTGGAGACAGAGGTGCAATTAAAGCATCATAAAAGTTGGACTAACGGAAGTTGGTTTTATAAAGTTAGTTCCCTGGGGAAACATTGGGTTTAGCTTAATAAGGATAAGGATGATGAAACTAATGGGAGAAGCTAGGGCTGTACCAGGTCTCCAGCAGACAGGCAAAGATTAGGCTTGGTTGGAAGGTCGGGCGGCGCAGTGGTTACCACTGCTGCCTCACAGTGCTGAGAACCCGGGTTCGATCCCGGCCCAATGTCCGCGTGGAGTTTGCACATTCTCCCCGTGTTTGCGTGGGTCGCATGCCCACAACGCAAAAGATGAGCATGGTAGGTGGATTGGTCACGGCAAATTGTCCCTTAAATTGAAAAAAAAAAGAATTAGGTAATCTAAAAGTATTTACAAAAAAAGGTTTGGTTGGAAGGCGAGAAGAGATGCAGTTTCTGAAGATGACAGTCATTATCCTGACAGGGCCCAGATCTCTCTCTTCAAATAGTCTCAAAAGATCTCTATCCAATGTTTGCCAAGTAACCCTGTGTTTGCTGACTGTATTTGAAAGTGGATGGGGAAGTGAGATGGGTTTTGCTTGAGTGGAGATAAAAATATCAGTTGGAAGGCAGCACGGTGGCGCAGTGGTAGCACTGCAGTCTCACGGCGCCAAGGTCCCAGGTTCGATCCCGGCTCTGGGTCACTGTCCGTGTGGAGTTTGCACATTCTTCCCATGTTTGCGTGGGTTTCGCCCCCACAACCCAAAGATGTGCAAGATAGGTGAATTGAACATGTTAAATTGCGCCTTAATTGGAAAATAATGAATTGGGTACTCTAAATTGAAAAACAAAATATCAGTTAGGAGGGTTTCATTTCATTTTTTAAAAATAAATTTAGTGCACCCAATTCATTTTTTCCAATTAAGGGGCAATTTCGCATGGCCAATCCACCTACCCTGCACAGCTTTGTGTTGTGGGGGCGAAACGCATGCAAACATGGGGAGAACGTGCAAACTCCACACGGGCAGTAACCCAGAGCCGGGATCGAACCTGGGACCTCGGCGCTGCGAGGCAGCAGGGCTAACCCACTGTGCCACATTGCTGCCCCTTCAGTTCATTGTTACGCATTGTTTAACTGGTAATTGTAAGCTATTTTCTTTATATTATAATTAGTAATACTGTTTGTCTTTTTAATCTACCATATCCGTATTTGTGCTTGGAGTCACTCTCAGAGCTAAGTATCTTTTCCTCACAGTCTGACCAATTAAATAAAATATTGGGATTTGTCTGGTATTCTAGCAACTGTTGGGGTCTGGTCTGGGATCGCAATAATTTTCAGATAATGATTCAATTCTCTTTGCAATGTCATGATTAAACCTCCCTCCACCACACACACACTCATCAGTCCATTCCAGATCATAGATCATAGAAGATCATAGAATTTACAGTGCAGAAGGAGGCCATTCAGCCCATTGAGTCTGCACCGGCTCTTGGAAAGAGCACCCTACCCAAGTTCAACACCTCCACCCTATCCCCATAACCCAGTAACCCCACCCAACACTAAGGGCAATTTTGGACACTAAGGGCAATTTATCATGGCCAATCCACCTAACCTGCACATCTTTGGACTGTGGGAGGAAACCGGAGCACCCGGAGGAAACCCACGCACACACGGGGAGGATGTGCAGACTCCGCACAGACAGTGACCCAAGCCGGAATCGAACCTGGGACCCTGGAGCTGTGAAGCCATTGTGCTAACCACAATGCTACCGTGCTGCCCTACTCACTCGCTGCAAAAATAGTTTTTTCTTCATATTAAAACCGATATCCTTTGGTTCTTGTGCCTTCCACTAATAAGAGCAGTTTCTCCCATATTTACTCTGCCCAGACCCCTTGATCAAATCTGCTCTCGAACTTCTCTGCTCCAAGGAGAACAGTCCCAGCTTCGCCAATCTATCCACGTAACTGAAGTGTAATCTAACAGTTTCTAGCTTTGAAATCTGCACATTATAGCAAGTTAACACATAGTTACCTTAAGAAAAGGCACAAGGTAAGGCTGTGGTGAAGACTTGAGTTCTTTGTACAACTGGTTTGTGAATTCTTCTACTTCCATCTTCCCATCCTGAAGGAGAACAGATTGCATTGCACAATTGTAACAAACGCCCGAGTACAGCATAATAAATTGCCGAAAGCCTTGCTCGGATGTATTGATCATTTTACCAAGAATGCTGAATGGCAATAACATGGAGATTTGGTGGACTGCAGCTGTCTGAGCGGCACCACGCAAATTCTACAAATCGGTCAGTATGTTGGACGTGCGATGAAACAACCTCAGTGATAGTCAAGTTTATTCAAGCTTCCCACCTATAGCAGAGTAAAAAGTTAGATAGGGAGCCCTGCTTTGAAGACAGCTCTGCAGTCGCTGATTTGAATTCATACTACAGGGGGAAAAAAAAGGTGCTGACTGGTCGACAAGTCAACTGATTGGTCGGGGCATTGCAGTGGAGAAACCAACAGGCTCCCCAGGTAATTAAAATAAGGGACAAGGCTTGAACACATTCCTTTTGTTTGCAGAGAACAGGTCCTTGTGTATGAACGTATAGATTCAGCTGGAACTCTCTGTTTTTCCTCATGAGTGTAAGGTGAAAAGCTTCGGCAATGTCAGAAAATAGTGATAACATGGGGGTATCAGGGGAAAGTCAAAAAATTGCTATTTTCTGCCTGTTACATATTTTAAGCACCATGAGGAAAACGCAAGCGGCTTAAGGCATGGGCAGTTTTGTTACGCTGGTATGTTGATATGCCCAGCAACACTGCAGGCAGATGCTTACCGAAGGCAAGCTGGCAATGGGGAACAGAATATAATGGGTTTGTACAAGGTCGACGCAGATGTAGACATTACGATGGAGAACTGTGAAGTATTAGAGATATTAACAGAGAGGAGGAGGTTTGTAGCAGGTATAGCAGCCTTAAAAGTGGATAAATCCACAGGGCCAGATAAGATGTATCCCAGGCCAAAACGGGAGGCAATGGAGGAGACATCAGGGGAACTAACAGTAATGTTCAAATCATCTGTGGCCACAGGAGAGGTGTCAGGGGACTGGAGGACAGTGTGGCACGGTGGTTAGCACTGCTGTCTATGGCACTGAGAACCCTGGTTCGATCCGGCCCCGGGTCACTGTCTGTGTGGAGTTTTCACATTCTCCCCGTATCTGTGTGGGTTTCACCCCCACAACCCAAAGATGAGGTTAGGTGGATTGATAATGCTAAATTGCCCCTTAATTGGGAAAAAAATAATTGGGTATTCTAAATTTATTTTTAGAAAAGAGGACTGGAGAACAGCTAGCATTGTCCCATTATTAAAAATGAGAGTAAGACCAGGCAATTATAGGCCAGTCAGTCTAACCATAGGTGGTGGGGACGTTACTGGAAGAATTCTGAGCGACAGAATATATCTGCATTTGGATAGACACAATTACTTGGGATAGTCAGCATTGATTTCGTAAGCAAAGGTCGTGCCTGATTAATTTAATCAAATCTTTTGGGGAGGTAACCAGGAGTGCTGTTAAGGGCAATGCGTTTGATGTGGTCTATATGGACTTTAGCCAGGCTTTTGCTAAGGTGCCTCATGGCAGGCTGGTCAAGGGCCCATGGGATCTAAGGCAAAATGGCACATTGGATCCAAAATTGGCCATGAGGCAGGAAGCAGAGGGTCAGGGATGTTTCTGCGACTGGAGGTCTGGTTCCAATTGGGTTCTGCGGTGCTCAGGAATGGGGCTCCTGCTATTAGTGTACACTAATGATTCAGATTTAAATGTACGGGGTATGATCAAAAAGTTCACTGATAACATGAAAATTGGCAGGGTGGTAAATAGGGAGGGCGATAGCCATAGGCTGCAGGAGGATATCAATGGACTGGCCATATGGGCTGGGCAGTGACAAGTAGAATTCAACCTGGAAAAATGTGAGGTAATGGACTTGGAGGAGACTAACATGGCAAAAAATTGCACTATGAATGGTAGGACCCTAGAAAGCACTTAAGATTAGAGTGCAAATCGACTGTCACGACACCCTGGGCTAGCATGTGGTCAATTCCAGCCCCATACAACCGTGAGTCGCAACACAGGTGAGATTAGATTTTATTTAAACCCCCCCTACAACTGTGCATAATAGTTGTCTTAGTTGAGGGTATTTCTACTTTATGTTATTTTATTGGTTAACATTTATTTCATCTGTAATAATCACAAAATGCCTGGGACATCATTCTCTTGCTTTCAAACCTTCCCTCACATTATAACAAATTGCAAACAAAAAAGTGGAGGGCAATTGTTTCAAGCTTCCCTTCTGTGATTTAGAATAACCCGACGTTTACCATCAGCTGTGTCATTAAAACATGTCTCTCTTTTCAGCAATGTTAAAATTATAAATTATTTATCTGCTGAACAGTTGCCACAAAGAAGCAGTGTCAAATGTTAAAGGGAAACTCATCTTACCAGTAGTTTTTGCACTAAAGTCTTCACATTACATGACATTTGTGGTGAGTGGGATCCACTGGAAGCCAATTTAATTAATGTTGCAAGGAAGTTCTTGCATTTCTTCACATTTTCCAAAGTTTCCTACAAAAACATTCAACAGTATTAAGACAAATTGAAGAGGGGGAATCCTTGGCAAAATACCTTGTTCTCGATTCCCCCAGCAGAGGAATTATTGCTCTTCTCAATCCAGAAATCATCTTAAACACCTCTATTTGATCACCCCTTTATTTTCAACATGCAAGTGAATACCAGTCAAGTTTATGCAACCTATCCTCATAATTCAAACCTCACAGGCCAAAAGCACTGCACTACTTAAATCGAGATGGATTGCAGAACTTGATGGTAGAGGCATCTGGGTGACTTGGGACACGGATCACAAAGTTAGTATGCAGGTTAGTTGAAGGGTTAATAACAAGGGGGTATCATTTTAAGGTGAGGGGCAGGAGGTCGAGAGAGGATTTGAGGAAACATGTTTTCACGTAGAAGGTGACAAGAGTCTGGAATTCACTGCTGGGAGGGTAGTAGAGGTGAGAAACCTCAACATTTAACAATGCACTTATGAGCACTTAAAATATCGTAACATTCGAGGCCAGGACCCAAGTGCCTAGGAAGTAGGATTTGTGTAGATTTAGCGCAGTTTTGTCAGTGCAGACTTGATGGGCCTCTCTTCTGTAATCGTAATATTCTGTGTCTCTAGATACAACAAGTTATTAAGGTGTTTGTTGCAAGGGGAATGGAATATAAAAGTGCAGAGGTTTTACCGCAGCTGTACAGGACCTTGATGAAGCCGCATTTGGAATACTGTCTGCAGCCTTGGTCTCCTATTTGATAGAAGATATAACTGCATTTAAACAGAGAAGGTTGACTTGACTCATTCCTAGGATGAGGGGCTTGTCTTATGAGGAAGGTTGACGAGGTTGGGCCTACAACCCATTGAAGTTTAGAAGAATGAGAGGTGACCTTATAGAAACCTACAAAGTCCTGAGGGTATTTGATCGGGTGGATACCAAGAGGATGTTAAAGTGATGTAAGGAGACATCAACAATGCTATTAATCAGCACTTGTTTAGCAATAATCTGTTAACTGACATTTAGTTTGGGTTCCGCCAGGTCCACTCAGCTCCTGACCTCATTGCAGCCTTAGTTCAAACACGGACAAAAGAGCCGAACTCCATGGGTGAGGGGAGAATGACTCCCTTGACATCAAGGCCACATTTCACTAAGTGTGGTGTCAACGAGCCCGAGCAAAACTGGGTCATTGGGAATTAGGGAGAAGGGCTGCTGATCAGAGTCATGGCTGGCACAAAGGAAGCTGGTTGTTTTATTTGAAGGCAGTCGTCTCAGCTCCAAGACATCACCGCAGGAGTTCCTCAGGGTAGTGTCCTCGGCTCAACCATCTTGGTTGCTTTATCAATGACATTCCCTCCATCACAAGATGAGAAGTGGGGATGTTTGCTGATGACTGCACAATGTTCAGCACCATTCACGACTCCTGAGACACTGAAACAGTCCATGTCCAAATTCAGCAACACCTGGACAATGTCCAGGCTTGGGCTGACAAGTAACATTCATGCCACACAAGTGCCAGCCAATGACCATCTCCAACAAGAGAGAATCTAACCATCAACCCTTGAAATTCAATGGCATTGCTGTCGCTGACTCCCCCACTATAAACATCCTGGACAGTGGACAGAGGGTGGGGTTTACCATTAACCAGAAACTGAACTGCATTAACTATATAAATACTGTGGGCAAGGGCAGCACGGTGGTTAGCACTGCTGTCTCATGGCTCTGAGGCCCCAGGTTCGATCCCGGCTCTGGGTCAGTCTCCGTGTGGAGGTTGCACATTTTCCCTGTGTTTGCGTGGGTTTCGCCCCCACAACCCAAAGATGTGCAGGTTAGGTGGATTGGCCACGCTAAATTGCCCCTTGGAAAAATGAATTGGGCATTCTAAATTTTTTTTAAATACTGTGGTCACAAGAGCAAGTCAGAGGTTCGGATACCTGCAGCAAGGAACTCGCCTGCTAACTTCCCAAAGCCTGTCCACCATCTACAAGGCACAAGTCAGGAGTGGGATGGAATACTCTCCACTTGCCTGGATGAGTGCAGCTCCAACAACACTCAAGAAGCTCGGCACCATCCAGGACAAAGCAGCCCACTTGATTGGCACTCCATCAAGTATTCTCACTCTCCACTCCCGACACAGTGGCAGCAGTATGTAGCATCTACAAGATGTACTGCAGCAACTCAACAAGGTTTCTTCGGCAGCATCTTCCAAACTCATGACTGCTACCACCTTGAAGGACAAGGGGCAGCAGATACATGGGAGCACCACCATCTGGAAGTTCCCCTCCAAGCCACACATCATCCTGACTTGGATATATTTATATTGGACATTCCTTCACTGTCGATGACTCACTCGTAGAAATCCCTCCCCAACAGCACTGTGGGTGCACCTGCACCACATGGACTGCATTGGTTCACCACCACATTCTCAACACCCAATTCATTATTTTGCAATGAAGGGGGGATTTAGCGTGGCCAATCCACCTACCCTGCATATGTTTGGGTTGTGGGGATGAAACCCACGCAAACACGGGAAGAATGTGCAAACTCCACATGGACAGCGACCCAGAGCCAGGATTGAACCTGGGACCTCGGCGCCGTGAGGCCGCAGTGCTAACCAGTGCGCCACCGTGCTGCCCCCACCACCACATTCTCAAGAGCAATGACAGATGGGAAATAAATGCTGGCCTGGTCAGCAAAATGTATACCCTGTGAACGAATAAACAAAAACTTCAAAACAGCTTAATTGGCTTCAAAGCACATTCTGATGTCCACTGGTGAAGAAAAACATACAAATACAAACCCCACCCCCTCCCCGCCTTCAATTTTGATTCACTTCAAAGTCTTACCGGTGACGCGCTGGGCTGTACAATGGGCACAGTGGCTGAACGGTCTGCTGGCACCGATGCTTGCTTCTGGACAACTGTTGATGTGGCCTTTGGTGCAATCACCGAACCCGCAGTCTGCGGCTTAATGATATTAAAAATAAAGTTGCAATTAAAAGCTGATGCACGTACCATGCTGTATAATTAATATTTCTTATTAGAAATACATTTTTATAGACAAATGATCAAGAAACAAAGGTATGTTCATCACAAAGAAGCAGAATAATTGTTAGCTCATGCATGGGAACAGCACCACTTGAAAGTTCCCCTCCAAGTGACCAAATGAGTGGTTTGGTCGACCCATTTCAGAGGGGCAGATCCACGTTGCTGTGGATCTGCACCCAGACCAGGCCAGCAGATTTCCTTCCCTAAAGGACATGAGTGAACCGGGTGGATTTTTATGATAACCGGCAATGGTTTCATGGTCATTATCAGACTTTTCATTCCAGATTATTATTGAATTTGAATTTCGCCATCGGCCAGGTTGGGATTCGAACCCGGGACCCCAGATGATCACCCTGCGCCTCAGGATCATTAGTCCACTGACACTACCATTAAGCCACTGCCTCCCCACAACTTCATTATGCAAGGAGAAATTCACAGGTAACATTGCTTGTTTGTTAACGATCAGACAACGATCTTACATCAGAACTGAAAAGGTCAAGACCGGAAATGTTCACTCTTCCACAGTATATTACATACTACCACAATTTGATTGTAACCAGAGCAGCAAATGCATTAAAATAATTCAGAATTTGACACATTAGGCATTTTTCTATATAAAAATAGATTGTCTTTAAAATGGTAGGACTGAGAGATGGGTATTCAGAGGGACCTGGAGGTCCATGTACATGGTTCACAGAAACTCAACATGCAGAGATTGGAAGAAATTAAGAAATGGTATTATAAAGGATGGAATTTAGATGTTTGCGGTCCAGGCGAGGGTACAGGAGGGGTGATTGGGGGAGCTGTCGTTTAGATTAGTAGGGGGAAGCTTTAGGTACCTAGGTATTCAAGTGGCGCGGGAATGGGACCGGCTGCAGAAAATCTGGCCCGACTAGTAGATCAAATGAAGGACGATTTTCGGAGATGGGACGCGCTCCCTTTGTCATTAGCTGGGAGGATGCAGACGGTGAAGATGACGGTCCTCTCGAGATTCCTGTTCGTGCTTCAATGTCTCCCCATCTTTATTCCACGGTCCTTTTTTAAAACGGGGCAACAAAGTGATCTCTGGCTTTGTCTGGGCGGGCAAGATCCCGCGGGTAAGGAAGGTAATGCTTGAGCGGAGTCGGGGAGAGGGCGGGCTGGCGCTGCCAAATTTTAGTAACTATTACTGTGCGGCGAATATAGCCATGATCAGGAAGTGGGTGGTGGGGGAGGGATCGGCATGGGAGCGTATGGAGGCGGCTTCATGCCAGGGCACCAGTCTGGGGGTGTTGGTAACTGCCCCTCTGCCGTTCCCTCCGGCACAGTACTCCACCAGCCCCATGGTGGTGGCGACCCTGTGAGTCTGTGGGCAATGGAGGAGACATGTGGGAGCAGAGAGAGCATTGGTCTGGTCCCCAATCTGTAATATTCACCGGTTTGTCCCGGGAAGTATAGATGGAGGGGTTTCCGGATATGGCGGAGAGCGGGGATTGAGAGGATGGGGGATATGTTTATAGAGGGGAGCTTGCCGAGTATGAGGGCGCTGGAGGAGATGTTTGGGTTGGCGATGGGAAACAAATTCAGGTATCTGCAGGTGTGGGGATTCCTACGTAAACAGCTGTCAACCTTCCCGCTCCTACCGCTAAGGGGGATTCAGGACAAGGTAGATTCCAGAGGGTGGGTAGGAGAAGGGAGCGTCTCGGACATTTACAAGAAACTTATGGGGTCAGAGGAGATGCAGAACGAGGAGCTGAAGCGCAAGGAGGAGCTGGGAGGAGAGATAGAGGATGGTCCATGGGCGGACACGTTGAGTAGAGTCAACGCGTCCGCAACATGCGCCAGGCTCAGCCTGATACAATTCAAGGTTGTTCACTGGGCTCACATGACAGTGGCCCGGATGAGCAGATTCTTTCGGGTGGAAGACGGGTGTGCAAAATGTGTGGGTGGACCAGCGAACCATGTCCACATGTTCTGGGCATGTCCGAAGCTCAGGGGATTTTGGCAGGGTTTGCAGATGTCATGTCCACGGTGTTAAAAACAAGGGTGGCACTGAGTCCAGAGGTGGCGATTTTCAGGGTGTCGGAAGACTCAGGAATCCAGGAGAAAGAGGCAGATGTTCTGGCCCATGCTTCCCTAGTAGCCCGGAGACGGATACTATTAGCTTGGAAGGACTCAAAGCCCCTGAAGTCAGAAACCTGGCTATCGGACATGGCTAGCTTTCTCTGTTTGGAGAAAATCAAGTTCGCCTCGAGAGGGTCACCGTTCGGGTTCGCCCGGAGGTAGCACCCGTTCGCCGACTTCTTCGCGGAAAATTAATCAGCAGCAAAATTAATCAGCAGCGGGGGGGGGGGGGGGGGGGGGGGGGGGGGGGGGGGCCCCGAGGAAAATCAAATTGACTAGGCCTACATTCACTCCAGTTGAGAAGAATGAAAGGTGATCGCACTTGACAGGGTGGATGGGTGCCGGGTGAATGTTTCTGTGGTTGGGGAATTTAGAAAGCAGGATTGTATTCTCAAAAGCAGGGGTCAGCCAGTTTGTGCTCAGGTAAGGAGTAATTTCTTCACTCAAGAGGGTTGTGGATCTTTGAAATTCTCTGCCCAGAGATATTGTGGATGCTCAGTCATTCAGTATGAGAAAAATCAGAGATCTTGGGGTATACAGGGGAACTCAAGAGATATGGAGACAGTAGGTGGAGTTGGGAGTAAATCAGCCATGATTGCACTGAATAGCAGAGCACAATCCATGAGCAATGGGGCATATTCCGGTTCCTATTTCTTAACAAGTCTCCTTTAAAAAAAGAAACACTTCTCACCTGCATAACCGTGATATGTTGTGATGTCGCACTTGTCTGGCCTCCAGCCTGTAATTGCTTCAGCTGGACAGCAGGGGGCTTCACTTGATTGGGAATTCTCTGGGTCCCAGTTACCTAGTTATCCGACAGCACCCCCAACACAGAAAAAAAATTATCAGTGAGATATTAAAAGGTCCGACACAGCAGCGACTCAAGTTGGATCACTGGGAATGTTAATACCCTTACCTGTCCGGTGGAAATTCGGACCAAGGGTGAGCTCGTCGCTACTGCAGTTGAGGTGCTTCCAGTTCCTTGAGCCCAGGCTTTAGCCTGAGCAATGGCTTTCTGTGGAACTAGCACTAGCTGTCCACTGTCACTTCGAGCAAGCACCATACCTGTGAGGCAACACAGGCAAGTTATCGAACACAGCACACAAAATGGAACCGAATTTGACTGCTGAAAACTCATTCCTTTTCACACCATTCCTGCACCAGCAGCACTCCTGTGTCATTTGGTCACTCTCGTCAGACCCAGCTATCTGTAGATGCAAACTTTTATATTACCGTGTCCCCAGATTGGGAGTATTCCAACAATGTAAATAACGGCCATCATGGTTGGCTTACAATCACCACAGTTAACTGCCTGCATCAGGTTTTCATTATCGGCTCCAGCAACAAAGACCAGAGCACTTTTCACAACCTTGGGGTGCTTCAAAATGCTCGACTGCCTTTTTAAGTCTAGTCACTGTCGTGATATGAGAAATTCCATAGCCATCTTGGGCACAGCGAGCGCCCACAAACAGCGGTGTGATAAAATGATCGACGAATCTGTTTGGAGTAACGTTGGTTGAATAAATATTCACCAGTACTTTGGGGATAATCCCCTGCTCGTCCTCATAATAGCGCTTCTCCCTCTGCAGATTCTGCCAGGCCGGAATATTTCCGGCACTTGTTTTTTTATTTTGAGATCTCAAATCCGCCTTCGCACACCTCCCTCCAAATGGAGCTGGATTTGAAAAACATCGTTCAACTAGAGTTGGACTTATTTCGAACAATGGAATGGGTGGGGGGTGGGGTGGGGGCAAGCAAAATCAAAGAGCAGGCCCAACCGGTCTGGATACGTAGCAGGCCCCAGAAAGAGTTGAGCAAGAAATTACAGATACCTTTGGAAATTCTTTTTTCAGAGCCCCAAGGAACCTGGATGTGCAAATAAGCATGGGACACTAGCCAATTCAGGTCACACTTTCTCTTTTTAAGGAAGGTCACAGAGGTGATGATGGGAACTACAGGCCTGTGGTCAGGATTTCTTTTCAAGACGTTTTCAGTGTGTGCAATGATCATGCATCTGGACGTAGAGAAGACAACTGTTAAGCCAGCAAAGGAGGCAACTGTGCTGGGCAAACATTCAATGATCTTTTGAGGAAATCAAAGATCTTTTTGATACACCAGGTAGTATTAATAGTGTAAACTGTGGCTATGCCAGTCAAGTCAAAAAGGGTGTGGGTTCAAGCCACAGAAACTTTACAGCACAGGAGGCCATTCAGCCTATCAAGTCTGCATTGGCTCATTGAAGGAGCATCCTACCGAATCCCACTCTCCTGCCTTATCCCCTTAACCTCGCAGATTCTCTTTTCAGAAAGCAATCCAATTCTCTTTTGACTATCTCGATCAAACCTGCCTCCACCACCCTCTCAGGAAGTTTGTTCCAGACTCCACCCATCCTCTGGGTGGAACCATTTTTCTTCACATCGCTGCTACTCCATTTGTCTGTTATTTTGAAGCTGCACCTTTGATGTACTCGAGAGGGAACAGTTTCTCAGTGCTTAGCCTGTCCAAACCTTCCAGGACCTGGAATACCGCTATCAAGTCTCCCCTCAGTCTTCTTTTCTCCAGGAAAAACAGTCCCAACCTCTCCAATCTATCCTCATAGCTGCAGTTCTGTATCCCTGGAATCATTTTTGTGAATCACCTCTGTACCCTCCAATGTCTTCACATCCTTCCTCAGGTATGGAGCCCATATCTGAACACAGGGCTGAACTAGTGTCTTATACAAGTTCAACATGACCTCCTTACTCTCGCACTCAATGCCCCATTAACAAAACCTAGAATACTATGTGCTTTAATAACTCTCTCAACATGCCCTGCCACCGTCAACAACGCGCATACACGCACACAACAGAGTTCCTGTACCTCCTTAAGACTTTCTCCCTTTATTTTATAATGTCTCTCCATATTCATCTTGCCAAAATGAACCAACTAACTCTGGGGCGTGGAGACAAAAACCTAGGCTGACACTCCAGTACCACAATATCCAAGGTGCCAACTTTCACATAGGAGGTTAACTAAGGCTCCGTCTGCCACTTCAGTGGAGATCCCGTGGCATTATTTCTAATCGCAGGGCGATTACCTCCAGTCTCCCAGCCAGTATTTATCAATCAACATCTCAAAAACAGTTTATCCAGTTGCTGGCATATTGTTGTTTGTGGGAGTGTGCTGTGCTCAAACTGCCACCATTCTTTCTACATTACAACAGCGACTGTACTTCAAAGTACTTCTTAAGCTGAAACGCATCTGGCGACTGCAAATGGAGCTATGTAAATGCAAGTCTCTCTTTGCTGTTGGATACCGTGTAAATTAACTGAAGGAGAAACTTTAGTACAACATCAGATGGGAGATTATTAGAGGATTAAAGTTATGCAATCAAGGAGTGGCGGGCAGGAGGAAGCGGGAAAAACAGAATAACGGGCAGTCTTTAAAGTAGTGAATAGTGGTGTCCACATGGTCAATTCTGGTGTCACTCCCATGCACAATATACCCCAATGATTTTGATATTTGCACAGTGAGTAGCGGTGTGAAGTTTTGCAGATGGTAATTAATTCCTTTGAAGACTAAAGAAATTGAAAGGCATTAACAAGATAGGGCACTGGGCTAAAAAGTTGAATTCAATGTCAGCATGTGATACAGACTCAAAATCAAACAGCAGCAGTAATTATATCCTGAATATTTTATTCTTTCAGCAGACATGGGCCTCATTGGCTCAGACAGCATTTGTTGCCCATCCCTAATTGCTCCTCGAGAAGGTGGTGGGGAGCAGCCTTCTTGAGCCACTGCAGTCCATGTGGTGTAGGCACACCCACAAAGCTGTTAGGGAGGGAGAATGAAAGTCAGCTCAAGCGGTGGAAAAGCAGTGCGATTGGTGATGGGGGGGGGGGGGGGGGGGGGGGGCATGGGATGGAGAAGACGGGGGAACAATTTATGAGCAAGTAAATAGAATTCCAGGGTTTCTTTTTACCTTAGGTTACAAGACATAAAGGGCCAGAGGTAATGATCGCAATGATGAACTTATTTATTAAGGCCCCGTATCCAAGGATGGATGTGCTAGCGTTGGAAAGGGTCCAGAGGTGGTTCACAAGAATGATCCCTGGAATGAAGAACTTGTCGTTTAAGGAATGGTTGAGGACTCTGGATCTGTACTCGTTGGGAGTTTAAAGGGATGAGGGAGATTCTTATTGAAACTTACAGGATACTGCGAGGCCTGGATTGAGCGGACGTGGAGAGGATGTTTCCACAAGTAGGAAAAACTAGAACCAGAGGACACAATCTCAGACTAAAGGGACGATCCTTTAAAACAGAGCTGACAAACTTCTTCAGCCAGAGGATGGTGAATCTGTGGAACTCTTTGCTGCAGAAGGCTGTGGAATCCAAATCACTGAGTGTCTTTAAGACAGAGATAGATAGGTTCTTCATTAATAAGGGGATCAGGGGTTATGGGGAGAAGGCAGGAGAATGGCAGAAGAATGCGGATGAGAAACATATTAGCCATGATCAAATGGCAGAGCAGACTCAATATATTTTATGGTCTATGGAGGGTAAACAGGCAAAATATTTGGGAGTGGAGGGAAGCATGGGAGAGAAACATATTCTTGACACGAAAAAGAAACTAGGCAATCAGTTGAGGTTGATGTTTATCTTTCACACAAGTAGACAGTCCGAACCCTCATTTCCCCAGCATTTTCTCTTCGCCTTTCATTTAAACTCAAATGCTGTCAGTTTGTCCCTCAAACATTAAACCAGGAAATGAGTTCTCAAAAGCTCTTGCTCCCCATACTTTTTAACTCGTAGGTTTAATTTTTGGCCAAAGTCCCCTTGCTCTCGGGGTGGCACGGTGGTGCAGTGGTTAGCACTGCTGCCTCACAGGGATGAGAAAAATATCAGCCATGATTGAATGGCAGAGCAGACTCGATGGGTCGAGTGGCCTAATTCTGCTCCAATGTCTTGTGGACTAAAGCCCCAATTTGAGCATATTGGGTACCACACAGTAGTAAGGATAGAGGAGAGCACAACATGGATCACCACTATGCTGTCTAGTACAAGATAACGAAAATATGAAAAGATGGCTCTTTTCCCAATGGAATAGAGAATATAGGTTGATAGAATAGTGCTGAAATCATGACAATGAATGAGATAGAGTGAAAAGCAAGGTGCCTTGTAGAGCACATAACATTTGAACAGAAGCAAAGGAAATGTAATTGAAATAACCAGGCTGTGGAATTCACTTCAGTTGATCGTAGAATTTACAGTGCAGAAGGAGCCCAATCGGCCCATCGAGTCTGCACTGGTCCTTGGAAAGAGCACCCTACTTAAGCCCACACCTCCATCCTAGCACGGTAGCATAGCGGTTAGCACAATTGCTTCACAGCTCCAGGGTCCCTAGTTCGATTCCCAGCTTGGGTCACTGTCTGTGCGGAGTCTGCACAATAGATAGAGAGAAATACAGCACAGAACAGGCCCTTCGGCCCACGATGTTGCGCCGAACTTTTGTCCTAGGTTAATCATAGAATTTTGGACAATTTTTCATGGCCAATCCACCCAACCTGCACATCTTTGGACTGTGGGAGGAAACCGGAGTACCCGGAGGAAACCCACGCAGTCACGGGGAGGATGTGCAGACTCCACACAGACAGTGACCCAAGTCGAAATCGAACTTGGGACCCTGGAGCTGTGAAGCAATTGTGCTATCCACAATGCTACCGTGCTGCCCTTAAGAAGTTAACCTACACTCCATTATTCTACCCTAATCCAAGTACCTATCCAATAGCCGCTTGAAGGTCCCTAACTTTTCCGACTCAACTACTACCACAGGCAGTGCATTCCATGCCCCCACTACTCTCTGGGTAAAGAACCTACCTCTGACATCCCCTCTATATCGTCCACCATTTATCTTAAATTTATGTCCCCTGGTAATGGTGTGTTCCACCCGGGGAAAAAGTCTCTGACTGTCTACTCTATCTATTCCCCTGATCATCTTATAAACCTCTATCAAGTCGCCCCTCATCCTTCTCCGTTCTAATGAGAAAAGGCCTAGCACCCTCAACCTTTCCTCGTATGACCTACTCTCCATTCCAGGCAACATCCTGGTAAATCTCCTTTGCACCTTTTCCAAAGCTTCCACATCCTTCCTAAAATGAGGTGACCAGAACTGCACACAGTACTCCAAATGTGGCCTGACCAAGGTTTTGTACAGCTGCATCATCACCTCACGGCTCTTAAATTCAATCCCTCTGCTAATGAACGCTAGCACACCATAGGCCTTCTTCACAGCTCTATCCACTTGAGTGGCAACTTTCAAAGAACTATGAACATAGACCCCAAGATCTCTCTGCTGCTCCACATTGCCAAGAACCCTACCATTAACCCTGTATTCCGCATTCAGATTTGTCCTTCCAAAATGGACAACCTCACACTTGTCAGGGTTAAACTCCATCTGCCACTTCTCAGCCCAGCTCTGCATTCTATCTATGTCTCTTTGAAGCCGACAACAGCCCTCCTCACTATCCACAACTCCACCAATCTTCGTATCATCTGCAAATTTACTGACCCACCCTTCAACTCCCTCATCCAAGTCGTTAATGAAAATCACAAACAGCAGAGGACACAGAACTGATCCCCGTGTTTGCATGGGTTTCCTCCGGGTGCTCCGGTTTCCTCCCACAGTCCAAAGATGTGCGGGTTAGGTGGATTGGCCCTGCTAAATTGCCCTTAGTGTTTGGTGGGGTTTCTGGATTATGGGGATGGGGTGGCGGTGTGGGCTTGGGTGGGATGCTCTTCCAAGAGCCGGTGCAGACCTGATGGGCCTCCTTCTGCACTGAAAATTCTATCCCCGTAACCTGACCTAACCATTTGGACACTAAGGGGCAATTTAGCATCTTTGGACAGAAACTCTTACCAACTGCAAAGCGTAGGTTGGACAGAGATGAAGAGGTTAGACACGGAACACGGAGGGGCGGTTAATGATTGTCACCATTTGCTCATTCGGGGGAGGGGCTAAACTAACTGAAAGTTGGAGCTCTGCCAAACGGCTAACATTTCTCATTCTGGAAATATGGACAAAAGAGTTGAATTCACGAGGTGAGGAGAATGACTGCCCTTGACATCAAGACAGCATTTCACCCGAGTGTACCATCAAGTAACCCTAGCAAAACTGGAATCAATGGGAATCGGGATCGGGTTGTGATCGTTGGAGACCAATCATTTCAGCCTTAGAATACTGCTGCGGGAGTTCCACAGGGTACTGTCCTCGGCCCAAACATCTTCAGCTGCTTCATTAATGATCCTCCTCCATCGTAAGGTCAGAAGTTGGAATATTTGCACAATATTCCGCACCATTCGCAATTCTCCAGATACTTAATTCTCCAAATTCAGCAAGGCCTGGTCAACACCTGGCAAACAAGTAGCCAGTCTGAACAAGTGCCAGGCAATGACATCTCCAACAACAGATAAACCCCCCCCCCCCACAACATTCAACAGCATTACCACTGCTGAAACAACATCCTGGGGGGTTACCAATGACCAGAAACTGAATTGGACTAGCCATATAAATACGGTATCTACAAGAACAGTTACGAGGCTGGGAAATCTGAGACGAGTCATGATCAGCCATGATCTGATTGAATGATGGAGCAGGCTTCAGGGGCCGAGAGGCCTACTCCTTCTTCGTCTGAGTAACCCACCTCCAGAATCCCCAAAGCCTGCCCACCACAGAAGGCATGAGTCAGGAGTGTGATGGAATACTTCCCACTTGCCTGGATGAGTGCAGTTCCAACAATACTAGAAGCTCAACAACATCAGGGACACAGCAGCTCCACTTGATCAGCACCCCACCCAGACCTTAGCCATTCACTCCCTCCATCACCGACGCAGAAGCAGCCACGTGCATCATCTACAGGATGCACTGTAGGAACTCAACACGCCTCCTTCAACAGCACCTTCCAAACCCACAACCTCCACCATCCAGAAAGGCATGGGCAGCAGATGTACGGGAACACCACTATCTGAAAGCTCAACTCCAAGCCACACAGCATCCTGATTTGGAAATTATCAGATGTTCCTTCATTGCCACTAGATCAAAATCCTGACACTCCCTAACAGCACTGTGGGTGTACCTACACTGCATGGACTGCAGCCATTCAAGGAATAGCTCACCACTATCCTCAAGGGCAATAACCCGCTGGTCTAGCCTGTGACATCCACAGCCCATGAACAAAAAAAACTTAATATTTGCTCTTGGCATGTGGACATCTCGGAAAAGGCCAGCATTTAGTGCCTATTTCTTGTTGCTCTCAAGGCAGTGGTGGCGAGCTGCATCACTGGACTATTGAGGACCATGTGGTGAAAGTGCTCCCACAGTACTGTTAGGTTCGGGAGCTCCAGAATTTTGACACAATGAAGATATGGCCAATACATGTTGAAGTTGGGTGGGTCTTGTGATTTAAGGGGAATTATATGCACGAGATTTAAACAAGGCATTGCAATTCAAAACGCAAATCACTTTCAATCTTACTCTATTCTCAATGTGGACTACCCCATTAAGCTACAGCTCTATTTAATTTACTACGAGGCGTTAGATGAATCTTGGTGCTATTATAAAGTTACCCAAAGTAAAGTTTCACTAAAGCAAAGTACCTGACAAAATACATGCACAAAAGACAAACATTGAAATAAGTCAGCGGGTAATAAATGGTCAGCTTTCTGGCAGCTGCCTAACTGCAAGTAAAACAAGGGCTTCACACATTACAGCTAGCAAGAAAGTCAATCGCCCCATGGGCTCTTCAACACTATAGTTATGAGCTGGAAACAATTACCCATCCTAACACACGTGCAAGTTCCATGCTCCATCACTTCTGTGTTTGAACAATTGGTTGCAGAGAACGCTCTCAGCAACACAGTGAAATCACTTTAGGGATGTCCTCAAAGAATCCCTGAAGAGGTCAGACATACCCACCGACTCACGGGAGCCCCTGGCTTATGACTAACCAAAATGGAGACGGTTCATTCAAAAGGCACCGAATACAGCGACTTGGGCAAAGTTGAGACATCGGAGGAAGTGCACAAATCTCGAAACAACTCATCTACCCAATTCTTCAAGCAGCACCTGCCCCGCATGTGACAGTGTCTTCAGATTCGCACTGGGGTTATCAGCAGTCTCAGAACCCAGTGTATCAGAGTGAAGCAAGTGATCCCCGATCGCAAGGCACTGCCCAAACAGCAGCTCCCTGCCACACTTCAAGATCAGGGTCACAGTTACACCTTCAGCTGTCTCGGTCGCAAGCTCTGGAATTCCCTAAAGCGCTCTCCTTCAAAACATGCCTTAAAACCTACCCCGGGCAGTGGTAGTGTTTGTGGGCTAGTAAGCTAAAGGCCCTGGCTAATGCTGAGGGCACAGGCTCAACTCCCACCATGGCAGCTGGTGGAATTAAAAGTCGATAAAGTGAGTGTCAGCAATGAGGCTGTGATGACTGATCACACCAATCAGCAATGTGACAAGCATCATTGACAGAGCTCACTAACGTCCTTTAGGGAAGGAAATCCTCACCTGGCCTGGCCTCAGCAAGTGGTTGACTGCTAACATCCCTCTGAAACGGCCGAGCTAGCCACTCAGGTCAATGGAAACTATATACAGTATACTACAGTAGAGGCTGTTATGATCGGGGTATCACAGCTCTGATGTGTACAGTGTTGTTAACAGTCTCAAGGTACTCTCCTTACCTGCTGGCACCTGGAAGTTGTGCAGGATGGGGACTGTGGTCTGGCCCAGTTGAGAGGTTTTGACGTGCGGGGAGGAGACGGTGATCCTTTGGACGGTGGCGGCCGGAGGCCGGGAGACGGGCAGCTGGTTGCCGGTGAGCGCGGGCACGGCGGCGGCGGGCGAGGGCAGCGGTGCTGCGGGGCTGGGCCGGGACTGGCCAGCCGGCTGAGGTGGCGGCCGCTCGGGCAGCAGGACCACTTTGAGAGCGGGGCCGGCGGGCGCCGCGCTGCCGTTGAGCAGCCCGTTGGCGGCGGCGGCGGCCGGGGACGGGCCCGGGGCGGGCGGCTGGGCGCTGGCCGCCAGGGGCGGCCGCGCGGTACTGGCGGGCTCGGGGGTGGGCATGATCGAGGCGGACGGGCGAGCTCCCCGCCGCCTCCTCGCCCCGGTCACTTGGCGCCCTCCCGCAGGCTCAGGGCCCGGCCTGGAGTGGCTGCCATGGCCGCTCGGCTTCTCCTCACACAAACCGCCGCGCCGGCGCCGCCATCTTGTCCATGACGCATGGCGCCGCCACTGCGTGATGACGGCATCCGGGCGCCGCCGCTGCGTGATGACGGCAGCCGGGATTCCCACCCTGGCCCCGCCCCAACCCGGAAGCAGTCGCCAGCAGTGAGCACCTTGCAGGCAGCACCACCAGCCCAGACAACCAGGCGGGACGTGACACCGCAAAACCTTCCAACCATGTCAAAGCAGCTTACAACAAGACTTGCATTAGTAACGGAATATTTAATTCAGCAAAACACTCCAATTGCCCAGCTATTGAATTGACTCACACCAAAATTCACTAACTCACACTGTTGAACCTAGATTATGCGCCACTTTTAACTTTGTGATCGCCCCACGAAGGAGATTGAAGGATGGACCAAAAATTTGGTTAAATTACAATCATTAGAGGGATGTACTATAATAATAATCTTTATTAGTGTCACAAGTAGGCTTACATGAACACTTGTGTTATTCACCCTGGGGTAACAGACTGCAACACGATGCAGTGAAATGATCAATCATGCACCAAACGTAGGCGTTGGTTCAATAAGATTTATTGAACATCAGTAACGAAGCACACAGCTGCTTGTGGGTTGACTCTCTGCTATAAGTAAACTAACTAACTAGACCAGGCTAGCTCTGATCAACGTGTAGAAGGTGTTGAATGATACACCCTGACTGTCACCACAGTTGTCACCAGTGGAAAGAGTCCGAGTGCTGATTATAGAATTTACAGTGCAGAAGGAGGCCATTCGGCCCATCGAGTCTGCACCGGCTCTTGGAAAGAGCACCCTACCCAACACCTCCCCCTATCCCAATAACCCAGTAACCCCACCCAACACTAAGGGCAATTTTGGACACTACGGGCAATTTATCATGACCAATCCACCTAACCTGCACATCTTTGGACTGTGGGAGGAAACCGGAGCACCCGGAGGAAACCCACGCACACACGGGGAGGATGTGCAGACTCCGCACAGACAGTGACCCAAGGCGGAATCGAACCCGGGACCCTGGAGCTGTGAAGCCATTGTGCTATCCACAATACTACCGTGCTGCCCATGTACCGCTGATGCCTCATGTGTTTTATAGTTGGAAGCCCCCCTCTGGTTTCAGTCTGGTGATTGGTTGTTCTGTATGTTGATTGGCTCACCTGGGTGTCTGTCACTGCCTGCTTTTACCTCATGATGTGCATGGGTGCATATTATGACAAACACCGCAATCGTGGGGCAGCACGGTAGCACACATGGCTAGCACTATGGCTTCACAGCGTCAGGGTCCCACGTTCGATTCCCTGCTGGGTCACTGTGCGGAGTCTGCACGTTCTCCCCGTGTCTGCGTGGGTTTCCTCCGGGTGCTCCGGTTTCCTCCCACATGCAGGTTAGGTGGATTGGCCATGCTAAATTGCCCTTAGTGTCCAAAAAGGTTCGAAGGGGTTATGGGGATAGGGTGGAAGTGAGGGATTAAGTGGGTTGGTGCAGACTCGATGGGCCAAATGGCCTCCTTCTGCACTGTATGTTCTATGTATGTATCTATGTATATGCAATGAAGTTGCTGTAAAAAGCCCCTAGTCGCCACATTCTGGCACGTGTTCGGGTGCACAGGGAGAATTCAGAATGTCCAAATTACCTTACAGCACGTCTTTCAGGACTTGTGGGAGGAAACCGGAGCACCCGGAGGAAACCCACGCAGACACGGGGAGAACGTGCAGACTCCGAACAGACAGTGATCCAGCCAGTAATCGAACCTGGAACCCTGCCGCTGTGAAGCCACAGTGCTATCCACTGTGCTAGCGTGCTGCCCTAAGGTGCAAGGGGGCAGCGCTGAGCGGGCAGCATGGTGCGGGCAGCACGGTGGTTTGCACTGTTGCCTCACAGCGGCGAGGTCCCAGGTTCGATTACTGGAGTTATCCATGTGGAGTTTGCACATTCTCCCCATGTTTGTGTGGGTTTCGCCCCCACAACACAAAGATATGCAGGGTAGCTGGATTGGCCACACTAAATTGCTCCTTAATTGGAAAAAAAAATGAATTGGGTACTCTAAATTAAAAATTTAAAGCGGGTACTGAACAAACTGATGGAGTTACGGGCTGACAGGTCTTCAGGTCCTGATAGACTTTGTCCTGGGGTCTTAAGAGGTGGTTAATGTGTATTTATGTTTGCCCTATGTTTTTCTGTCTGGACTGTACACAGAACAATACCTTTCACTGAACCTTGGCACACTTGAGAATAAAATCCAAATGAGGTAGTAGACACGTCGGTGTTAGTTTTCTAAAATTCACTAGATTTTGGAAAGGTTCCATCAGACCGAAAAGCAGCAAATATAATCCCTCTATTCAAGGAGGGAGGCAGAAAACTCGGTTGTTTAGCTTGGCATCTGTCGTGCGGAAGGTGTTAGAGTTCAACATTAAAGAGGTTATGGCTGGGTGCTTAGAAAAAAACGTGAGATGTAGGAGCAGAAGTAGGTCACTCGGTACATTGAGTCTGCTCCGCCATTCAATGAGATCACGACTCATCTGATATAACCCTCAACTCCAGGTGCTCGCCTTATCCATATAACCCTCGATTCCCTGAATGATTACATATCTGTCTACGTCAGCCTTGAACATACTTAATGACCTGCTCCTACAGCCCTGCGGTAAATAAATCCACAGATTCATTACCCCCAGGGAAGAAATTCTACCTCAACTGTCTTAGATGGGCATCCCCTTACTCTGAGATTATGCCCTCTGGTCCTAGACTCTCCCGTAAGAGGAAACATCCTCTCAGCAACTAACCTGTCAAATCCGACATGTCTCAATAAGGTCACCTCTCATTTTTTTAAACTCCCCTCCATATCCAGGATCAACCGAGTGAATCTTCCCTTCACTGCCTCCAATGCCAGTATATATTTACTTGGATAAGGGGACCAAAGAGTTCACAGTATTCCAGGTGTGTTCTAACTAATGTCTTGTATATTTTTTGGAGGACTTCCCTATTTTTATACTCCATTCGTTTTGAATTGAAGACCAACATTCCATTTGCCTTCCCAAACCGTGCGGGCAGCACAGTAGCATTGTGGATAGCGTAATTGCTTCACAGCTCCAGGGTCCCAGGTTCGATTCCGGCTTGGGTCACTGTCTGTGCGGAGTCTGCACATCCTCCCCGTATGTGCGTGGGTTTCCTCCGGGTGCTCCGGTTTCCTCCCGCAGTCCAAAGATGTGCAGGTTAGGTGGATTGGCCATGATAAATTGCCCTTAGTGTCCAAAATTGCCCTTAGTGTTGGGTGGGGTTATGGGGATAGGGTGGAGGCGTTGACCTTGGGTAGGGTGCTCTTTCCAAGAGCCGTTGCAGACTCGATGGGCCGAATGGCCTCCTTCTGCACTGTAAATTCTATGAAACAATGACCTGCTGACCTTGCATGCCCGCTTTTTGTGATTTATACACGAGGGCCCCAAAATCTCTGAGCTGCAGCTTTCTGCCATCTCTCTCCATTTAAATAATATTCAGCTTCTTTATTCTTCCTACCAAAGTGCACAACTTCACATTTGCCGACATTATATTCCATCTGCCAAGGTTTTGCACACTCCCCTAACCTGTCTATATCCCTCTGTAGACTGTGTCATCCTCACCACTTACCTTCCCACCATTTCGTGTGTGCCATCCGCAAACTTGGCAAAACCTCAAAGTAATCAGGAAGAGTCAGCACAGTTTTATTAAAGGGAAATCATGTTGAACCAATTTATTATAGTTCTTTAAAGGAGTAACAAATAGCATCAATAAAGGGGAGCCTGTAGATACTGTTTTTGGATTTCCAGGAGACATTTGACAAGGTGCCACATCAAAGGTTATTGGGCGAAATAGAAGCTCATGGTGTTGGAGTTAACATATTAGCATTGATAGAAAATTGGCTGGCTGACTGGCAGAAAAGAGTTTGTATGAATGGATCTTTCTCTGATAGTCAAGATGTGACGAGTGGAGTCCTGCAGGGGTCTGTGCTGGGGCCTCGACTTTTACAATTTACATCAATGACTTAGATGAAGGGAGCGAAGGCTAAATTTGCAGACAACACAAAGGTAGGAACGTGTGTTGTGAAGAAGACAGATATAGATAGGTTGAGGGGGAAAGAATCTGCCAGATGGAGTAGAATGTGATGTTGTTCACTTTTGGCAGGGAGAATAAAAAGGTTGAGCATTATACTCAAAGGAGAATGACTGCAGAATTCCAAAGTGCAGAATGATTTATTGCATGAATCCCAAATACTATTGGATTGGATTGGATTTGTTTATTGTCACGTGTACCGAGGTACAGTGAAAAGTATTTTTCTGCAAGCAGCTCAACAGATCATTCAGTACATGGAAGAAAAGGGAATTAAACAAAATTCAAGAAAATACATGAGAATACATAATAGGGCAACACAAGATATACAATGTAACTACATAAGCACCGGCATCGGATGAAGCATACAGGGTGTAGTGTTAATGAGGTCAGTCAATAAGAGGGTAATTTAGGAGTCTGGTGACAGTGGGGAAGAAGCTGTTTCTGAGTCTGTTCGTGTGTGTTCTCAGACTTCTGAATCTACTGTCGATGGAAGAAGTTGGAAGAGTGAGTAAGCCGGGTGGGAGGGATCCTTGATTATGCTGCCTGCTTTCCCCCGGCAGCGGGAGGTGTAGATGGAGTCCATGGATGGGAGGCAGGTTCGTGTGATGGACTGGGCGGTATTCACGACTCTCTGAAGTTCCTTGTGGTCCTGGGCCGAGCAGTTGCCATACCAGGCTGTGATGCAGCCCGATAGGATGCTTTCTATAGTGCATCTGTAAAAGTTGGTAAGGGTTAATGTGGACATGCCGAATTTCCGTAGTTTCCTGAGGAAGTATAGGCGCTGTTGTGCTTTCTTGGTGATAGCGTCGACGTGAGTGGACCAGGACAGATTTTTGGTGATGTGCACCCCGAGGAATTTGAAACCATCTCCACCTCGGCCCCGTTGATGCTGACAGGGGTGTGTACAGTACTTTGCTTCCTGAAGTCGATGACCAGCTCTTTAGTTTTGCTGGCATTGAGGGAGAGATTGTTGTCGTTACACCACTCCACTAGGTTCTCTATCTCCCTCCTGTATTCGGACTCATCGTTATTCGAGATCCTTATCCTTTATCATGAGAGGGATTGAACGTAAAAGTAAAGATGTTATGTTTCAGTTGTACAGAGCATTGGTGAGACCACATATTGAATACAGTGTGCAGTTTTGGTCTCCAAGGAACAATGTAAATGCATTGGAAACAGTTCAGAGGCTTCCTGGATTGATGTTGGGAGACAACAGGTTGTGCAACTTTGAACCTCTGCTGCAGGTGTTGGAGGTGAGGTGACTGAACATTTTTAAGGCAGAGGTAGATAGATTTTGTTAGGCAAGGGAATGCAAGGTTATCGGAGGTTGATGGGAATATGGAATTTGAAACACAAACAGATCAGCTGTAATATTAATAATAATCTTTAATAGAGTCATCAGTAGGCTTACATTAACACTGCAATGAAGTTACTGCGAAAATGCCCCGGTCGCCACATTCCGGCGCCTGTTCGGGTACACGGAGAGAGAATTCAGAATGTCCAATTCACCTAACAGCACGTCTTTCGGGCTTGTGGGAGGAAACCGGAGCACCCAGAGGAAACCCACGCAGACAGGTGGAGAGCGTGCAGACTCCGCACAGACAGTGACCCAAGCCGGGAATCGAACCTGGGGTCCTGACGCCGTGAAGCGACAGTGCTAACCACTGTGAAGCAACAGTGCAAACCACTGTGTTACTGTGCTGCAGAGCAGATTCAGAGAGCCTACTCGTGCTCCTAATTCATGTTTGAACCCAGCCACACATGCACTACTTGTATTCTTCTCAAAAATAACCCACGAGGAGACATTGGTTTTTCACAATTTTATCTTCATGATTGGCGGGATGGGCGGTGAGGAGATGGTGGCGTGCTGGTAATGTCACTGGCGACTTCCGGCTATGCGGAGCTAAGCCGCACGTTCGGCAGCTCCCGCTAGAAACGGACTTTGGGGCTCTTTTCAGGGCCCCCAACAGAGCTTTTTCGACGATTCCCGATGTGGGAAGGGGTCTGCAGTAGATCCCCAGGGTTCTATGGCCCAGACCAGGAGTGGGCGAGCAGAAAAGCGGTGGCAGCGCCTCTGAAAAAGCGGGGGAAGGGAAACAAAATGGCGACCGGCGGAGCCCTCGAGGAGTGGAGGCAGTGGGCGCAGGAGCAGCAGGAGACTCTTCGGCGCTGCTTCCAGGAGCTTAAGGTGGAGCTGCTGGATTCGCTGAAGGCTACCACCAGAGAGTTGATGGAGACTCAGACAGCCCAGGGGGCCGCGATCCGGGAGATGCAGCAACAGGCCTCTGAAAGGGAGGATGAGGCCGCGGCCCTCGCGGGGAAGGTGGAGATGCACGAGGCGCTCCATAAAAAGTGGCAGGAGCGGTTCGAGGAGCTGGACAACCGGTCGAGGTGGAAAAAATTACGGATCCTGGGCCTCACGGAGGGGCTGGAGGGGTCGGACCTGGTGGCCTATGTGGTCGTTTTGCTGAACTCGCTGATGGGAGCTGGGACCTTCCAGGGACCCCTGGAGCTGGAGGGGGCCCACAGAATACTGGCCAGGAGGCCCAAGCCGAATGAGCCACCACGGGCGGTGCTGGTGCGGTTCGTTGACCGAGAGTGCGTGCTTCGGTGGGCCAAGAAGGAGTGGAGCAGAAAGTGGGAGAACACGGTGGTGCGGATCTACCAGGACTGGAGTGCAGAGTTGGCTAAGTGGTGGGCCAGGTACAACCGGACGAAGGCGGTGCTCCACAGACAGAGTGTGAAGTTTGGCATGTTGCAGCTGGCGCGTCTGTGGGTCACCTACAAGGACCGTCACCTTTATTTTGAGTCCTCGGAGGAGGCGTGGGCCTTTGTGCAGGCTGAGAAATTGGACTCAAACTGAGGGTCAGGGATGGGGGTTTTGTATGTAAATGCAACTGTGTCTAATTTTTTCTTTGGAGAGGGGGTTCTCTGTTTCATGCAGGATGTGTGTTGGCTTTAGGGTGGGTGGGGCGATGTCTTTATGTCTTTTTGTATGGGTCTGGTGGACGGGTTCGGGCAGGGAGGTAAACTAGAAGCGCGGGGAGCTGGTGGTGGGGACTGGCAATGGGAGTTGCCCTAGAGGAGGCGGGGTTGGGCAGGGTGAAAGTGCGGGCTTCCTCTGGTTTCCCGCGCTGCGGGGTGATGGGGGAGGGGTCGGGGCTGAGAAGCGCGGGCCTTTGTTGTTTGTTATTTTCCCGTGCAAGAGCGGGTGGGGGGGGGGGTGCTGCTGATGGGCATGGAGGAGGAGGAGTAGCCCCACGTGGGGAGGGGGGTCCTAGCCGGGGGGGGGGGGGGGGGGGGGGGTGCCGGGTTGCTGCTGAAATGAGCTGGAGTATGCAAGGGGTGCGGGGGGGGGAAAGAGTCTGGGAGGCATTGAAGGCGGTGATTAGAGGGGAGTTGATTTCCATCCGAACCCATAGGGAGAGGGGGGAGCAGAGGGAGAGGGAGAGATTGGTAGGGGAGATGGTGAGGGTGGATAGGAGATATGCAAAGGCTCCGGAGGAGGGATTGCCGGGGGAGCGGCGTAGCCTTCAGGCCAGGTTCGATCTACTGACCACCAGAAAGGCGGAAGCTCAGTGGAGGAAAGCACAGGGAGCAGTGTATGAATACGGGGAGAAGGCGAGTAGGATGCTGGCACACCAGCTCCGAAAGCGAGAAGCGGCCAGGGAGATTGGGGGAGTGAAGGACAGAGGTGGGAAGGTGGTGCGGAGGGGGGTAGACGTTAATGGGGTCTTTTATGGGGAATTTTACTGGTCTGAACCCCCGGTGGGGTGGGGGGGGGGGGGGGAGAATGGGGCACTTCTTGGACAAGCTGCGATTTCCAAAGGTGGAGGAGGGGCAGGTGGAGGGACTAGGGGCACCGATTGAGCTGGAGGAGCTGGTTAAAGGGATAGGGAGCATGCAGTCGGGGAAGGCGCCGGGGCCGGATGGGTTTCCAGCCAAATTTTATAAAATGTATGTGTAACTTTTGGGCCCCCTGTTGGTCCGGACCTTTAACGAGGCAAGGGAGGGGGGGGGGCCTTTGCCCCCAACTATGCCACGGGCGCTGATTTCCTTGATCTTTAAGCGGGACAAGGACCCTCTGCAGTGTGAGTCATATAGGCCAGCCTTGTTGTTAAATGTGGACGCCAAGCTGTTGGCAAAGATCTTAGCTACAAGAATAGAGGATTGTGTGCCGGGGTCATTCACGAGGACCAGACGGGGTTTGTAAAGGGAAGGCAGTTGAATACCAACATACGAAGGCTTCTCAATGTCATTATGATGCCGGCTGTGGAAAGGGAGGCGGAGATAGTGGTGGCATTAGACGCGGAGAAGGCCTTTGATAGGGTTGAGTCGGGGTATCTGTGAGAGGTGTTGGAAAGGTTTGGGGAGGGGTTTGTCCGTTGGGTGAGGTTGCTTTATGAGGCCCCGATGGCGAGTGTAGCCACGAATAGGAGGAGGTCGGAGTACTTTCGGCTGCACCGGGGAATGAGACAGGGGTGTCCCCTGTCCCCCTTGCTCTTTGCGTTGGCAATTGAGCCCCTGGCCATGGCACTGAGGGAGTCAGGGAACTGGAGGGGCCTGGTGCGGGGTGGGGAGGAGCATTGAGTGTCGCTTTATGCGGACGACCTGTTGCAGTATGTGGCGGACCCGGTGGGGGGAATGCCGGAGGTGATGAGGATTCTCAGCGAATTTGGGGGCTTTTCTGGGTTTCAGCTCAACCTGGGTAAGAGCGAGCTGTTCGTGGTGCACCCGAGGAATCAGGAGGAGGGGATTGGTAGGCTCCTACTGAAGCAGGCAGGGAGGAGCTTTAGGTACTTGGGAGTCCAGGTGGCTGGGAGCTGGGGGGCCCTGCATAAGCTCAACCTCACAAGGTTGGTGGAGCAAATGGAGTTCAAAAGGTGGGATATGTTAACGCTGTCGCTGGCGGGCAGGGTGCAGTCCGTCAAGATGACGTGCTCCCGCGGGCACGGTGGCCTAGTGGTTAGCACAACCGCCTCACGGCGCTGAGGTCCCAGGTTCGATCCCGGCTCTGGGTCACTGTCCGTGTGGAGTTTGCACATTCTCCCCGTGTCTGCGTGGGTTTCGCCCCCACAACCCAAAAATGTGTAGGCTAGGTGGATTGGCCACGCTAAATTGCCCATCAATTGGAAAAAAAATGAATTGGGTACTCTAAGCTTAAAAAAAAAAGATGACGTGCTCCCGAGGTTTTTGTTCCTGTTCCGGTGCCATCCCATCCTTATCCCGAAGGCCTTTTTTAGGAGAGTTAACAGGAGTATTACGGGATTTGTATGGGCGCATGGGACTCAGAGGGTGAGAAGTGTTTTCCTGGAACGGGGCAGGGATAGGGGGGGCTGGCGCTGCCCAACCTCTGTGGGTACTATTGGGCTGCCAACGCAGCGATGGTGCATAAGTGGGTAATGGACGGGGAAGGGGCGGCATGGAAGAGGCTGGAGATGGCGTCCTGTGTGGACACAAGCCTGGAGGCACTGGTAACGGCGCCGTTGCCGCTCCCTCCGAGGTATACCACGAGCCCGGTGGTGGCAGCTACCCTCAAAATTTGGGGGCAATGGAGACGGCATGGGGGGAGGTGGGGGGCTCGATGGGAGTCCCCGATACGGGGGAACCACTGGTTTGTTCCAGGGAGCATCGATGGCGGATTTCTGGGCTGGCAGAGGGTAGGTATTAGGAGGTTGAGGGACCTGTTTGTGGGTGGGAGGTTCGCAAGCCTGGGGGAGTTAGAGGGGAAGTTTGGGCTCCCCCCGGGGAACATGTTTAGGTACATGCAGGTTAGGGCGTTTGCCAGGCGGCAGGTGGAGGGGTTCCCTCTGCTGCCCCCACGTGGGGTATGGGACAGGGTCCTCTCGGGGATGTGGGTTGGAGGAGGGAGGATTTCGGACGTATACCGTGAAATGCAGGAGGTAGACAAGGCCTCGATGGAGAAGCTGAAGGGTAAATGGGAAGAGGAGCTGGGTGAGGAGATTGAGGGGGGGAAGTGGGCGGATGCCCTGGAAAGGGTGAATTTCTCCTCTTCCTGTGCGAGGCTTAGCCTCATACAGTTCAAGGTGCTGCATAGGGCCCACATGACTGGGACGAGGATGAGTAGGTTTTTCGGGGGCGAAGACAGGTGTGCTAGATGCTCGGGGAGCCCAGCCCATATGTTTTGGGCGTGCCCAGCGCTGGGGGAGTTTTGGAAGGGGGTAGCAAAGACGGTGTCGAGGGTGGTGGGATCCAAGGTCAAGCCAGGCTGGGGACTCGCAATTTTTGGGGTTGCAGTGGAGCCGGGAGTGCAGGAGGCGAAAGAGGCCAGTGTTCTGGCCTTTGCGTCCCTAGTAGCCCGGCGGAGGATCTTGCTTCAATGGAAGGATGCGAGGCCCCCAAGTGTGGAGGCCTGGATCAATGATATGGCGGGGTTCATCAAATTGGAGAAGGTGAAATTTGCCCTGAGGGGATCAGTACAGGGGTTCTTTAGGCGGTGGCAGCCTTTCCTGGACTTCGTGGTTGTTGTTCTTGGGTTTTTACCATGGTTGTTTTGTTAATATTGTTTTGTTGTTTATATTTTGTGAAAACCTTAATAAAAATTATTTTTTTTAAAAAGGTAATGTCACTGGCCCTCGGTTAATGCTCTGGCGAAGTGGGTTCACATCCTGCCACAGCAGCTGGTACAACTTCAACTCAATCAATAAATCTGGAAGAGAAACCTATTTTCAGTAACGGTGACCACGAAACCGACACTGATTGTTGTGAAAAGCCAACCTGGTTTCACTTTAGGGAAGGAAATCTGCCGTCCTTACCCGGTCTGGCCTACATGTGACTCCAGACCCACAGACCATAAGTCACAGAAGCAGAATTAGCCACTCAGCCGATCGAGTCTGGTACGCCATTCAATCATGGCTGATATTTTTCTCATCCCCATTCTCCTGCCTTCTCCCCATAACCCCCAATTCCCTTATTGATCAAGAACCTATCTATCTCGGTCTTAAAGACTCAGTGATTTGGCCTCCACAGCCTTCACAGATTCACCACCCTCTGGCTGAAGAAATTCCTCCTCATCTCTGTTTTAAAGGGTCGTCCCTTTAGTCTGAGATGGTGTCCTCTGCTTCTAGTTTTTCCGACAAGTGGAAACATCCTCTCCACATCCACTCTATCCAGGCCTCGCAGTGTCCTGTAAGTTTCAATAAGATCTCCCTCATCCATCTAAACTCCAACGAGTACAGACCCAGAGTTCTCAACCGTTCCTTATACGACATGCTCGTCATTCAATAGATCATTCTTGTGAACCTCCTCTGGACCCATTCCCAGGCCAGCACATCTTTCCTTAGTAATGGGGCCCAAAACTACTCACAATACTCCAAATGGGGTCTGACCAGAGCCTTATGTAGCCTCAGAACTACATCCCTGGTCTTGTATTCTAGCCCTTTTGACATGAATGCTAACATTTCATTTGCTTTCCTAACTGCCGACTGATTCTCCAAATGCCAGACTGCGCAAAGAATTGTTCAATATATCTGTACAAGCAAATTATCAGAGTCCTGGAGTCTTTGACATCCTGCAAGCAGAATTCAATATTTATTCAAACAGGTGTACAATTGTAACAACTCCAAATAGATGCACAAAAGTGTGCAGATTACTAAATTAACACAAACCATACAACTTCAAGATTTGAAATACGTTGTTCTGTAAACAGGCAGCTTTCTTTTGATACACCACTTACTGATGTCAATATTACTTCATCCCCAACTTCCCCCCTTCCTCAACTAAGTAGGCAGAGAGTGGAGTTCAAGATCAGCAACATCCCTGGTTTTATCTCTCTCTGTCTCCCTCCCAGTGAATACTGGTCGTCTGTCTGCATGGCTATAAGTGTACACACAGGCTAATTTCCACCCCTTCCCAGTCAGGTTTCATTTTTCTGTCCCCATCATTTCCTCATGTTGCAGACGTTCCTGCTCACAACTGTTTAGCTCCTCATCGAACCTTCAGAAGAGCTCAGATGTATTTCGCAAGCCTTCAACTCCATGCTGAATCATGTATAGCCGAATATTCACCATTGCAGCTCTGATTCCACACGAGGGTCGGGACTAATTTTACACAATGGTGAAAATGCCCCATTTGGAGCACCATTTAATTTTGTCTTCCAAGGTGCTATGAAATGTAGTTCCTGATCATGTTCCCTGAGGGTTCTCTGAAAACTCCTGGCTGTATCTCACCCCAGGGAGTTAAACCAGAAGTGCAGGCAGCACTGGGAAGGGGGGGGGGGGGGGGGGGGGCCTGAGTAAGGAAGGGAGGAAATTCAGCCTTTCATGCTTTCCAACTCTCCATGCATATTTTGGATGAAAAACTAATGTCTAATTTGCAGCATTAACAAAATTACTATTTGCACTCCTTTGAGAATTAGGTTTTCTTTGGTTTCTTCTTTTCAGTCTCTTCCTCCTTTTCTTTTTCAATTTCAGCCACGAGGTGTTCTATTTCTTTTGCATCCAGGAGCTGTGGAAAGGAAATGTTGCAGCGTAAGTCACAACTGAGTAACATAATCGTAACTTTACAATGTTACACACAATACGGCAGCCCCTTCCTTTCCACAACAGTTTTCACCACTCTCATTGCATTGCCGCCAACACGACTGATTAACGCCAGGTTAAACCTAATCCTGACTGAGCTGCTGACCTTTCATCTTGAATCAGTTCAAATCTGACCCGTTTATAGAATTAGATTAGTTATAGCCGAGGAGGCCATTCAGTTCATCGCATCAGTGCTGGTTCTCTGCAAGAGTAACTCAACAAGTTCCACTTCCCGGCCCTTTCCTCGTCGCCCAACCCCGGCCCTTTCCTCGTCACCCAACCCCGGCCCTTTCCTCGTCACCCAACCCCGGCCCTTTCCTCGACGCCCTCCCCGGCCCTTTCCTCGACGCCCTCCCCGGCCCTTTCCTCGCCGCCCTCCCCGGCCCTTTCCTCGACGCCCTCCCCGGCCCTTTCCTCGACGCCCTCCCCGGCCCTTTCCTCGTCGCCCAACCCCGGCCCTTTCCTCGACGCCCTCCCCGGCCTTTTCCACGTCGCCCATCCCCGGCCCTTTCCTCGTCGCCCTCCCCGGCCCTTTCCTCGGTGCCCAACTCCGGCCTTTTCCACGTCGCCCATCCCCGGCCCTTTCCTCGTCGCCCAACCCCGGCCCTTTCCTCGTCGCCCTCCCGGCCTTTTCCTCGTCGCCCTCCCGGCCCTTTCCTCGTCGCCCAACCCCGGCCCTTTCCTCGTCGCCCTCCCCGGCCCTTTCCTCGCCGCCCTCCCCGGCCCTTTCCTCCTCGCCCTCCCCGGCCCTTTCCTCGTCACCCAACCCCGGCCCTTTCCTCGTCACCCAACCCCGGCCCTTTCCTCGTCACCCGCCCCGGCCCTTTCCTCGTCGCCCAACCCCGGCCCTTTCCTCGTCGCCCAACCCCGGCCCTTTCCTCGACGCCCTCCCCGGCCCTTTCCTCGACGCCCTCCCCGGCCCTTTCCTCGACGCCCTCCCCGGCCTTTTCCACGTCGCCCAACCCCGGCCTTTTCCACGTCGCCCAACCCCGGCCCTTTCCTCGTCGCCCTCCCCGGCCCTTTCCTCGGTGCCCAACTCCGGCCTTTTCCACGTCACCCATCCCCGGCCCTTTCCTCGTCGCCCAACCCCGGCCCTTTCCTCGTCGCCCTCCCCGGCCTTTTCCTCGTCGCCCTCCCCGGCCCTTTCCTCGTCGCCCAACCCCGGCCCTTTCCTCGTCGCCCTCCCCGGCCCTTTCCTCGCCGCCCTCCCCGGCCCTTTCCTCGCCGCCCTCCCCGGCCCTTTCCTCCTCGCCCTCCCCGGCCCTTTCCTCGTCGCCCTCCCCGGCCCTTTCCTCGTCGCCCTGCTAAGTTTTCCCCTCAAAAGTCACAATTGATTCTAGCAAACACTTGGGCCTCTGCTTATAAAAAAAAAAAAATCAGGCCTCATTATCCGCTTTCTCAATCTTCCCTGCCATGTCCTAACAACTCAGGCACATTTACCCACAGGCCTCTCTCTGCTCCTGCACCCACTTTGGAATTGCAACCTGTATTTCATATTGCCTCTCTTCATCCTTCCCACCAAAGTCACTTCGCTTCGTGAAACGTGCCAGGTGTCCCTGCCCATACCACCCAGCCTATGTCACCCGAGCTGGATCTCTGTCAACCCCACAGTTCACAATTCTTCCAGGTCTAGTGTCATCTGCAGATTTCGAGATTGTGCCCGACACAGCCAAGTTGAGGTGGATAATACAGGCCATGAAAAGCAGTGATCCGAGTACCGACTTCCCGGGGAACCCCAGTGTCGACCTGCCTCAGGTCCCAAAAACACCCGTTCACCATTATTCCAATCCCGCTTGTCCTGGACAAAGGAATAAGATTTGATGCAGGTGTACTGCAGTATTCTTTCTGCGCAAAAGAAGTATTTTCACTTCACTGCACAGGATTTTCAGAGCAGGCTCAAGGGCTTGATTGACATCCTCCTGCTTCTAGTTCCTCTGCTCCATACCACATAAAGGTTTCCCACCTACCTTGAGTGGCTGATTTCTTCGTATTATAGCCAGCTCAATATTTTTTCCACCAGACTGTACTACCTAGATTTAAAAAGTACAAATATTAGATTATATTCAAAACAGTAAGAAAAATCAAACAAATCATACTGACATGGTGCTTTCAATGTAGAAAAAAATGACAGTGCACTCCGAAAGAGTGAGATATTTGTGGAAACAAACAAAAGCCTGTTCGAAGTAGTGGGTTTTAGCAAGTGTCCCAGAAGGGAGGAATTGATGTAGAAGAGGAAATTACAGAGCTTGGCTAACATTATTCTATTGATGATGGGGCGAAGTGCAGACAAAATGAGAGGACCACAGTGTTTGCAGATGTGGAGGGTTCTGTGCACTGCCTGCTGTAGAGTTGGAAGTGGTTACAGGGAAGGGTGCAAGGACCATAGAGCGACTTGGAGACCAAGTAGGCGAGGGTTCCTGAAAGATTAGGACGCGGAGCTCGTGAACTGTCAACCTGAGGCAGTGGCTCAGGAGGAGAGGGAGAAATCGTTGGGCAAAAACCCAGTGATAGTGGTGGGAACTGAAGGCGATGGTGCAGTCCCAACATTTAGCAGAAGAAGAGTTCATTGTTTCAAATTCTGCATTTGGAATAACATTTGGTTATCAGGATGGTCGGAATTATTTGCCAGTCTTCGTTTCCTTTCCTGTTGCTTAATTTAATCAAAATCAATTTTGGTAAATACAAGGATTCATTCTTTCAACTCCCAAACTTTGCCCAATATTGTCTGCTGTCGGGGCCCTTATAGAATGTCACAGTATCAAAGATGGCATTTTGGTCCATCCTGGCGGTGTGTGTCTGACCCAACCCTTTGCCTTGGCCCCATAACAGCACGGTAGCACAGTGGTTAGCATAGTTGCTTCATAGCTCCAGTGTCCCAGGTTCGATTCCCGACTGGGTCACTGTCTGTGCGGAGTCTGCATGTTCTTCCTGTGGTGTGTGGGGGTTTCCTCCGGGTGCTCCGGTTTCCTCCCACAGTCCAAAGACGTGCAGGTTAGGTGGGCTGGCCATGCTAAATTGCTCTAAGTGACCAAAACATGTTAAGTGGGGGTTACTGGGATAGGGTAGATACGTGGGCTTCAGTAGGGTGCTCTTTGTCAGGGCCGGTGCACACTCAATGGGCCGAATGGCCGCCTTCTGCACTGTAAATTCTATTATTCTATAACCCTGCAAGTTTCTCCTTTTCAGCTGAATGTACGATTTCCCTTTTCAAAATTCCTCTCGAATCTACCTATCGGATAGCACATTCCAGATCAGGACAATTATGTCCCAAATGCCTACACAGTATTCCTGATAATAGGGCGAAGCCAGTGCAATTCTACAGCCCACCACACTGTTCTGGAATCTGAGAAAACCGTTCTGTGCAGGAAACACGGGACATTCAAAAACAACCCTTCACCAATGACAAATGGGACAGCTGTCTGTGGGAGAGCTGATACTGGGGGGGGGGGGGGGGGGGGGGGGGGGGACTTTAACATAGTGCTGGATCCCCCATTGGATCGATCCATGTCCGCAGCCACTCCACACCACCATTTGAGAGATCCCATCTCTAACTTGATCTGTGACAAACTTTAACAAAATCAGCAATTTGGCAATGTTGCAGGGCCAAAGAATGCACAACACTGACCCCCTTCCCCCCAACTTATCCTATTCAATATAATTGGGCTGACAGCTCTATCACAAGCAGGGCTACTGGCATACAGCCACAGGTATAGGTTGGATTTCGTTTCAATGAAAAGATTGTTTTTAAAGCTCTAGTTTTGGAAAACAGCGTTTCAGTAACGTCTCGATTTGGGCCGTTGTTTGACGGTGACCGGAGAGAGTCACATTCAGTTCTGATTGTGGCATTCCAGGACTTTTAGCAGTACATGTTTTAATAGCTCTGTGCCCTCTTTTTGCAGAGGCTGATCTTGACAATATTATATTTCACTCACTTCTAGCAAAGCTTTAATTGCCAGCTTGATAGTGTCATTGTCTGTTGCAATCGCTTCGTCGGTGTAGTTCTTTTCAAGGAATTCTCGGACTGTCTTGGCACTGCGACCAATTGCATTTGCCTGTTTATAAGACAATTAAGATGGTTACAATCCCACTCTTGCATTCCCAATGTTCACGCTCTATTTTTAAAAAAAATTACATTTTCACATCTCAATTCACTTAATACGAGCCATCGAATATACTCCCAAAAAACAAACTGCTTCCATTGTGACCCATCCGAATTGCAAGAAACCCATGCTATTCCAAGATTAATGGTTGTAAGCTGCTCAAAACGAAATGAAATGAAAATTGCTTATTGTCACAAATAGGCTTCAAATGAAGCTACTGTGAAAAGCCCCTAGTCACCACATTCCAGTGCCTGTTTGGGGAGACTGGTACGGGATTTGAACCGTGCTGCTGGCCTGCTTTAAAAGTCAGCGATTTAGCCCTGTGCTAAAACAGCCGAATATGAGCAACCACACCACTGATGATCAGTGGGTTAAATGCGTCATGCTTACGAGGCCGAATGGTTGACGGCTGCATCACCGATGGGGTGCTTGCTATCGGCACGGGACCAACACGTTGCCTACGTCTACGATGCAAGAATGCCTGCAGGACAGACTAGGTTGACTGGGAGTCTGCCGAAAGGAAAAGAAAAGCATCACTTGACCCCAGGCCCATACTATGCATCCGTGCCAGCCGCGGAACGGACTGCCACCCACTAATTGGCCTCCACAGCCACAATCACGATACTGTTCAGTGCAGAAGTGACATACACCCTGAGTACAGTCCATCACCTCCCAAGACAGACAGATGCCAATAATAACAGTGTGACGCAGAAGCAAATGAACCAAGGGGTTTCCAGATTTAATTTGCAGTCTCCGGTCCATTAGCAATATAGCAACTTGGGGGGGGGGGGGGGGGGGGGGGGAGGGGTACGTATACTTGTCCATTAGAAGAAAATAAATAGTCAGGATTCCCGCTTGCATTTGCTAGTTATAATCAGCCTTGGATGGAGTGTCTGGCTGGGTGGACCCCCCCATTCACAACGACCCACTGATTCTCATATACAGATTGCCAGTGAGGCAAGGCACCAGCCACAGCTCAGGGTGGGCAGCATTGGCAACTCTGCATCAGATCGTGGGTTGAAGTCCGACTACAGAGGGGTTGAGTGCATGAAGCCAAGTTGTCACTCCATTCCTGTTCCGAGGTCACACGACACTGCCAGGGGTTGTCAGGTTTTGGATGAGATCTTAAACCGAATCCCCTGCTCGGCCTCTCAGCTCACTATGAAAACATCACTTAGCGTATATTTCAAAGGGGGGGGGGGGCACAGTTCTCCCTGGTGTCCCAGCCAACATTTATCCCTCAAACATCATCGCAAAAACCTATCGCAATGCTGTTAGTGAGAACTTGCTGCGTGTAAATCAACATTTTCCCACATTAAAACAGTAGCTACATTTCAGAGGAATTGATATTTGTTGTAAAGCACTTAGGGACGTGCTGAGGTCATAAAAGATGTTAGAGAGATTCAGGTTTCATTGCTGCATAGGTTGTCGTACTCCAATCTAAGGCATTGTCCACAGCAGAGAAGGTGGTTGGGGAAGAAATTGCAGGGGGGAAAAAAAAAAAAACAGAAAAAGACTTTACTGTTTAGAAAGGCGGCAGGAGACAGAGGAACGTTTACCTTCCAAGCTTGATATGTCCCAGAGGGGTCAGTCTGGTATAACCGTGGTGTGCCATCATAATCAAATCCCACGATCAATGCAGAGATTCCAAAGGGTCTGCGCCCATTGCTTTGCGTGTAACGCTAAACAAAACATTAAAATATACAGATCACCAAACAACTCCATTTGTTAAAGCTTTCTCACTGCTTACAGGTATCCAGCAAAGCACTAATCCCGAAAGACGTGCTGTTAGGCAATTTGGACATTCTGAATTCTCCCTCAGTGTACCCGAACGGACGCCGGAGTGTGGCAGCTGGGGGATTTTCACAGTAACTTCATTGCAGTATTAACGTAAGCCTTTATGACAAAATGCCGTCTGAGCGTGGCAACTCTCTCGCACAGATCCTCTTCTTACATCTACAACCGTACTAATCTCTTCAAAATTAACTCTAACACTATCACTAACCTCTCTCTTTATGTTACTCACTCTTCCAACCTCTTCCATCCAGGCAGGAGATACAAAAGTCTGAGAACACGCACGAACAGGTTCAAAAACAGCCTCACCCACACTGATACGAGGCTCCTAAACTCCTTAGGGACTGATCTGATCTCTTCACACATCGTCGCTACCGAGCAGTACTCCTGTCTGCTTCACCCGATGCCTGTGTCTATGTATTTACATTGTGTATTTTATGTTTACCCTATGTATTTTCTGTTCATGTACGAATGATCTGTCTGAGTTGCACGCGGAACAATACTTTTCACTGTACCTCAGTACACGTGACAATAAACAAATCCAATACACTAATAAAGATTATTAGTATAATAAGCTACCCAGTAACCTAATGGGATTTTGACAGGCAAGTAAGTGCATCTGTGTTTGAACTTCTGCGAAAATGGGCTAATTGAAAAGAAATTTAGTGTGGTAGCAAGAGACAGCAATAATTAGTTTGTCTCCTACCATTTTATCCCTTAGTGCCTAAAACGGTGAAAATTAAACACACTCATCAATGGAGGCGCCACAACCCTCTGGGGTAGAAAATTCCAAATATTCACGGCCTTCAGAGTGAATATGCTTTTATTATTTTCCAGGATGTGGGTGTTGCTGGTTAGGCCAGCATTTATTGCCCATCAGAGGGTGACGGTGAGTCGCCTTCATGTACCTCTGCAGGTCATGTGTAGATACACCCATAATGCTGTTAGGGAGGTAGTTCCAGGATCTTTGACCCCACAGCAGTGAATTTTGATTGATCTTCATCAAGTGGTTGACCCCCATATCCTGAGCATCCCTGGCCAGGCGGAAACAGACTCTGACATCTAATCTGCCAAGCCTGATAAGAATTATATATTTTTGGGGCCGCACAGTGGTTAGCACAGTTGCTTCACAGCTCCAGGCTCCCAGGTTCGATTCCTGGCTTGGGTCACTGTCTGTGCGGAGTCTGCACGTTCTCCCCGAGTCTGCGTGGGTTACCTCCGGGTGCTCCGGTTTCCTCCCACAGTCCAAAGATGTGCAGGTTACATGGATTGGGCATGCTAAATTGCCCTTAGTGCCCCCCCCCCAAATAAATTAGGTGGGGGTTACCGGGTCAGGATGGAAATGTGGGCTTAAGTGGGATGCTCTTTCCAAGGGCGATGTAGACCCTAATGGCCCCTTTCTGCACATAAATTCTATGATTCTATGAATCAGATCACCTGATTCTTCCAACCTCCAGAGAATATAGGGCTAATCTACTTAAGCCATTTTCAGAGGCTGGTAAGTGCACTTTGCATGTTTTTCTGAAGTTAAGGAAACCAAAACTGTTGATAGTACCTCAAGAATGACTTTAAGAAAGCCCGATGGAGTTGCAACAAGACTTCCTTACTCTTGTACTCCAACCCATTGACAAAAGACTCACACGCCATTTGCTTTCTTTTTTTTTTACATTTAAAGTACCCAATTCAGTTTTTCCAATTAAGGGGCAATTTAGCGTGGCCAATTCACCTAACCTGCACATCTTTGGGTTGTGGGGGCGAAACCCACGCAGACACGGGGAGAATGTGCAAACTCCGGACAGTGACCCAGAGCCGGGATTGAATCTGGGACCTCAGCGCCGTGAAGCATCAGGGCTAACCCACTGAGCCACCGTGCTGCCACACCATTTGCTTTCTTTTTTAAAATGTTTTTATTCCAAATTATTCAATAATTTTTACAAAACACTGTAAAAAAGAAAATAATGCAAAGAGACAGGGGCAACACGGTAGCATGGTGGTTAGCATAAATGCTTCACAGCTCCAGGGTCCCAGGTTCGATTCCCGGCTGGGTCACTGTCTGTGCGGAGTCTGCACGTCCTCCCCGTGTGTGCGTGGGTTTCCTCCGGGTGCTCCGGTTTCCTCCCACAGTCCAAAGATGTGCGGGTTAGGTGGATTGGCCATGCTAAATTGCCCGTAGTGTCCTAAAAAGTAAGGGGGGGGGGGGTTGTTGGGTTACGGGTATAGGGTGGATACGTGGGTTTGAGTAGGGTGATCATGGCTCGGCACAACATCGAGGGCCGAAGGGCCTGTTCTGTGCTGTTCTATGTTCTAAAGCAATATATCAGCAAAAAAAACACAACCCTCTATCCAGCTAAAAATTAACAAACAGAACAAAAATTGGGCATCCGCCCCTAACAAATAACGTAAAAGCAACCCATCCCATCCCCTCCCCCCCTCGGTTTGCTGCTGCTGCTGACCTCCACCTAACGTTCCGCGAGAAAGTCAAGGAACGGTTGGCACTGCCTGGAGAACCCCTGCAGAGGCCCTTGCAAGGCAAACTTTATCTTCTCCGACCTGAGAAACCCAGCCATGTCACTGACCCAAGCCTCCTCGCTTGGGGGATTCGCATCCCTCCACATTAACAAGATCCGTCTCCGGGCTACCAAGGAGGCAAAGGACCATTTGCTTTCTTAATAGTTTGCTATTTGTATGCCAGCTCCCTGTAATTCCCTCTGCACACCAACAATACAAGTGTTTTAAACATCCCTTCGTCATGCCAAAGTGGATCATTTTACATTTCCTCAAATTAAACTCCATCTGCCACCTTCTTGGTCGGCGACTTAACCTGTTGATATTCCTTTGCAACCTCCACTGGGGACTTTCCCGTTTAGCTGTTTCATCAGCGAACTTAGGTACACTAAACTCGGTCCTGTCAGCTAAGTCACCGATAAGACCATAAGATATCGGAGCAGAGTTTGGCCATTTGTCCCGTTGAGTCTGCATCACCATTCGATCATGGCTGGTATGTTTCTCATCCTCCCTTACCTGGTCTGGCCGACCCGTGACATCAGACTCACAGCAATATAGCTGACTGCCCTACGAAATGCCCGAGCAAATCACTCAGCTCAAGGACAATTGGGGATGGGCTTGCCATCGACGGCCAGATTCAAAGAATGAAAAAATGCAAGCCCCTGTGTGGCATTTTATTATACATTCCTCTTCTACATTCACCAGTTTTCCTTTCCCTACCCTGCTGCTGCACATTCAAATTAAAAAAGACCATTGAAACGTTTGTCAAACACTATTTCCCTTTCATAAGACAGTGTTGACTATAACTAATCACTGTGATTTTCCATCAGACCCCACTCTAACTAAGCCTTACAATTTGTTGACCAATGCTGTACTGCAGTGTCAAAAGCTTCCATAACATTTGATGTGTACAGGGTGAAATTAGTCCTCTATGGGATTGCCAAGTGGGCGATGGGAAATCGCCTACTGAAGGTAATTTCACACACCGCTCCCTGCCAAACTGCATGTCTATCGAGCTCCGCTGATTTCTCTCACTGAAATCCAATGGTCAGACATGACCTCTTCCCAGCAAGCGGACACGATGATGACAGGCTCAGATCGGGCAGAGTTGGAAAAGCGGTTCTCATCGGCTGATGTTACAAACACTGGAGGACACAGGTGTAAGGCTTTGGACAAGAGATGTAGGGGAATGCGAGAGAAGAACTTTTTTTTTTTCCTAATCGCAGCGAGTGATAATGACCTGCAACTTGCTGCCTCCAAGGGTAGTCAAAGTGGAGCCAGTGGTTTCAGGAGAAAACCCGACGGGTACTTGAAGGAGCTGAACTTGCAAGATTCTGGGGCTATTCTGCGTCAGGGTGGCAGAATTCCTTTCCCTAAGGGACACAGTGAAGATAGGTGGGTTTTAACAACTATCAATGATAGTTTAACGCTCACCATTACAGAGGCTAGATTTTCATACCAGATTTTACTCATTGAATTGCAGGGGAAACGGGACAGACAGACTGTTCTACACAGAACTGGCTATGACACAATGGGCTGAATGGCCGCCTCTTGCGTCATAATGACTAAAATTATGCTCACTCCCTTCCATTGGTCTATATTTTTCTGTTTGCTTTCTGGGCGGCACGGTAGCACAGTGGTTAGCACTGTTGCTTCACAGCGCCAGGGACGATTCCTGGCTTGGCACACTGCCCGTGCGGAGTCTGCACGTTCTTCCCGTGTCTGCGTGGGTTTCCTCCGGGTGCTCCGGTTTCCTCCTACAAGTCCCGAAAGGCGTGCTTGTTAGGTGAATTGGACATTCTGAATTCCCCCTGTGTGTCTCCGAACAGGCGCCGGAATGTGGCGACTAGGGGATTTTCACAGTAACTTCACTGCGCTGTTAATCTAAGCCTACTTGTGACACTAATTATCATAGAATTTACAGTGCAGAAGGAGGCCATTCGGCCCATTGAGTCTGCATCGGCTCCTGGAAAGAGCACCCCACCCAAAGTCAACACCTCCACCCTATCCCCATAACCCAGCAACCCAACCCAACACTAAGGGCAATTTTGGACACTAAGGGCAATTTAGCATAGCCAATCCACCTAACCTGCACATTTTTGGACTGTGGGAGGAAACCGGAAAAAAGATTATTTCATCTTTCGGGATTTTCCCCAGTGCTTTAACCTGTAGAAGACACCAGGTATGTTGGGTTACTAAGAGCTGCATTCATTTTTAAAAATAAATTTAGAGTACCCAATTCATTTTTTCCAATTAATGGGCAATCCACCCACCTTGCACATCTTTGGGTTGTGGGGGCGAAACCCACGCAAACACAGGGAGAACGTGCAAACTCCACATGGACAGTGACCCAGAGACGGGATCGAACCTGGGACATCGACTCCGTGAGGCAACAGGGTTAACCCACTGCGCCACCGTGCTGCCCACAAGAGCTACATTCATGACCTGCTGCAAGTTTGGATTGAGTTTTAGGTCTTTGGCAGGCGTGGAAGATCGATGATTCATGTTTACCTGCTTCAAAGTCGCAATGAAACGTGTTATGTATTCGACAGTCACTGGATCCTCCACGGTCAGTTTATGACTCTGACATTCCACCCGGGCTCGATTGATCACTATTCTAGCATCGGCTGTTAGACCTGAAGTTAAAAGTAGAAGTAGTCAAATTTCCTGCTTGTGCAGAGATTGTTACTGGACAGCTCATACACAGACGCCACGAGCAACAACGGTTCCACATATCAGAGAGAATTCAAAATGGAACTTTGGATCACGAACCCCAGGTTAAGGTACTGCCATCAAAAACATTTAATCACATGAGCAAATGGAGAATTGAGAGAGTCAGGCCAAACCACCAGAAAATCCGAAGTTAAAGTCTCTAAATTCAGTGGATTACAGCATACAAATTAATCAAGTAAATAGGTTTTGAAAAACAGCATTTCACAACTCTACTTTGGGCAGCATGGTAGCAGAGTGTTTAGCACAGTTCCAGGGTCCCAGGTTCGATTCCCGGCTGGGTCACTGTCTGTGTGGAGTCTGCACGTCCTCCCCGTGGGTTTCCTCCGGTTGCCTCCCACAGTCCAAAGACGGGCAGGTTACGTGGATTGGCCATTCTAAATTGCCCTTAGGTGTGCAAAAAAAAAAGGTTAATTGGGGTTACAGGGTTAAGGGGATGGGGTGGAGGAGATGTGTGCTTGAGTGGGGTGCTCTTTCCAAGGGCCGGTGCAGACTCAATGGGCCTTGTGGCCTCCTTCTGCACTGTAAATTATATGATTTTTAATATGAAACCCAGACAATTCGGATAGGCTTATTAGTGAACTTACATACCATACAACAAACATTGCTTCAAAGCTGTTTCACATTTCCATGCTGCAGTTGTGAGATTTGAGAGATGCTCTGCTTTGTCTCATGTGACCTTGCTTGCGGTAATGGTGTTAAACTGTGCATTTTGGATAGTATAGAAAAGATAGTCTACATATATAAATCTATAACAGTGCAAAGGTAATATTAATCATGTATGAAATTAACTGTTGCGTGTCTGCACAAGTAACATCATTGTAAGCGTAGACAATGTTACCAGGCTGGAAGGGACTGCAGAAAAGAACTATTTAAATTAAGAAAATTACACATTCATAATCCAAAACTCTTCTTTTACCCTGAATAGACCGAGCACTTGCACAGGATGGAAAGCAGGTTGGTCCATAATCACAATCATTCACTACATCTGTCGAGACCAATAAAGTGTACGAGAAACATTTGATTCAGCTTGGCAGTGCCCTGAACAGATCACACGCTGTATTTAGCAGTATAAAACAAGTTCACATGGGTGCCAGGGAGCTGCTGACTGGTTCACTTTGACACTTGGGCGCTGGAACTAATCATTTCATAACATGCAGCTATTTTTCTTTTGCCCATTTAACACAATAGTTTTTTTTCCAGGTTTTGAATTTTCACTGGGCTGGGGAATGGAGGGCGGAGGGGGGGGGGGGGGGGGGGGGGGGGGGGAGAAGAGAAAGTGAGAAAAAGATTGGAATGAAACAAATCAGCTAAATTTGGAGAAAAATCAAGGAAAGGCAAAGCTGCCCCACTGATTGTGCGTCCTAACCTTCGTACTGCCCATCAAACACCATTTAGAGCCACTACTCCACTGTGTCTCCTGGCCGCCTCAGGATCTGTGAATGGATTTAGGGGACGGGCGATTCAGATCGCAGCATTCCATGGCCCAGCACTGGGCTAGGGCCCTGGTTTTTTTTTGGGTGGTGGGGTGGGTGAAAAGAGTCCCAGGGAAAATAATCAGGGCTGCACGGTAGCACAGTGGTTAGCACTGTCGCTTCACAGCTCCAGGTTCGATTCCCGGCTTGGGTCACTGTCCGTGCGGAGTCTGCACGTTCTCCCCGTGTCTGCGTGGGTTTCCTCCGGGTGCTCCGGTTTCCTCTACAGTCCAAAAACGTGCAGGTTAGGTGGATTGGCCATGATAAATTGCCCTTAGTGTGTCCAAAGGGGTTGGGTGGGGTTGCTGGGTTACGGGTATGGGGCGGAGTTCTGGGCTTAAACGGGGTGCTCTTTTCAAGGTCCGGCACAGGCTTGATCGGCCTAATGGCCTCCTTCTGCACTGTAAATTCTATGTTCTAATCCAAAACAAGCAAGAAACAACTTAATGGGGAATCAAAGAATACGGGGAAAGGAGAGTGGTAAAACAGAGTCAAGATAGGTTAGTAATGACCATAGTGAACAGCAGGGCCTCGAGAAACAATACTTTTCACTGTATACTCATACATGTGACAATAATACACAAAATCAAAATCTATGGGGCAACACGTTCTACCCCTATTTCTCATTTTTTCTCAGCCATTGATTCCTTCAAAGGATCACAGCTTTGACAGCTGCACCCTCACTTTTAAACAGGCAGTTTACTTCGAACAGGATCAACCCATTTGGACTCACCAAGCCTCCCTTAATAATCTTTATTAGTGTCACAAGTCGGCTTACATTAACACCGCAATGAAGTTACTGTGAAAATCCCCCAGTCGCCACATTCCAATGCCTGTTCGAGGGAGAATTCAGAATGTCCACTTCCCCTAACAGCACGTCTTCCGGGACTTGTGGGAGGAAACCGGAGCACCCGGAGGAAACCCACGCGGACACGGAGAGAACGTGCAGACTCCGCAAAGACAGTGACCCAAGCCGGGAATCGAAAACAGGACCCTGGAGCTGTGAAGCAACAGTGCTAACCACTGTGTTATTGTGCTGTGACTGCACCTTCCAAAGGACATGGGGCAGCAGACACATGGGAACACCAGCACCTCCAATTTCCCCTCCACATCACTAACCATCCTGATGTGGAAATATACCGGCCTTTCCTTCACCGTCGCTGGGTCAAAATCCTGGAACCCCCTCCCTAACAGCACAGTGGGTGTACCTACATCTCATGGACTGCAGCAGTTCAACCCCCACATTCGCAAGGACAATTGGCACGAACAACAAATGCTGGCCTAGCCAGCGACGCTCACATCCCCCGAAGGAATTACAAAGCAAGGAAAAATATTGCAATTGGGGTCCTGTAACGAGTGTGGGACAAACCCCCAGTTATTTAAGCTGCTCCCTCCAGGCAGGCTCATGCCGTTTCCAGGGTTGCCTGAAAACTGCACGAGGGCGACTCTGGGTCCCGCCTAGTTTAATTTGCTGCCCGTCTCTTTTCTCAGGTCATTCATCGGCTGAGAATTCACCCCCAAATGCACACTGCATACCTCATTTAAACCGTAGGTTTCCTCACTGTTCTGAACCTTTGGAATTCTCTACCTAACGGAGCTGTCAATCTTCAGGTCTGAGGAGCGGGGTGCAGAACAGACGACTGCCCCTGTTCCCATTTCCCACGGTTGGAATCAAACACATTTTGCTTTTCACAATGTTGAAGGTAATAAGAATAAACGGTGACTGTGCCACAAGTACAGCTTTTGATCTTGAAGACCAAAGCGATGTTTACTGAAAGCAAGAATATAAACAGGAACAGGAGTGGGTTACGCAGCCCAGTTTGTCCTTTCTCTTGAAGGAAAATGGCTGGCCAAGGCACCACTGCAGTAATTCCGCAGACGCCCAATCAGCTTCCATGTGCTCCATCAGTGGACCTCCCCACCATCAAACGGTCAGTGGTAGGGTTCACAGATAATTGCAGAGAGTTGAGCTGCATTTACAAATCACGTGAAAACGAAGCAGCTGGGAGGCACAACAATATGCTAAGGGGGCTATGTAAATACAGGTTGCTGGGTTGGTAATCCAGAAACATGGCGTAGCAATCCAGAGAACTCAGCCGCAGACTGCACTTTGAGAATTTGATTTTGATGCAAAAAGAAAAGTCTGGAAGTAAAAGAGCTGCCACCAGTGAGAGGGACCATGAAACTGTTGGATTGATTGTCATTAATACCCAACACACTGACAGAATTCCTTTAGGCAAGGAAACCTACTTAACTTACCCAATTTGGTCTATGTGCGATTCCAGACCAACACTGTGGTCAGAACTGTCCTCTGACAGGGCCCAGCAAGCCACTCGGGTGTATTAAACTGCTACAAAGAACAACAAGAATGCAGTTCATGAAGGCGGCCCACCAACACCATCTCAGCGCAACTACGGGTGGCCAATAAAAGATAACCCAGCAAAATTTAGGCCAATGAAAGGGGAAATGCTGGAAAATCTCAGCAGGTCTGGCAGCATCTGTCGGGAGAGAAAAGAGCTAACGTTTCGAGTCCGATGACTATTTGTCACCAGCTTTGACAAAGAGTCATCGGACTCGAAACGTTTGCTCTTTTCTCTCCCTACAGATGCTGCCAAACTTGCTGAGATTTTCCAGCATTTTCCCTTTCGTTTGAGATCTCAGCATCCCCAGTAATTTGCTATTATCCAAAGTTTAGGCCAATGTATTTGCTGTCATCTAAACGTCCGAATTTAAATAATAGTCTTAATGAAGAAGGTCCAGTCATCTCACCTTTATCGAGCCCCCACAATCAACACCTGGCCATAAGCCCAACCAGTCCCAGCTCACCATGAGCATGGCTACAAGTGCAGGGCAGAGGCTGGGTATCTGGGAGACAGGTGGTTCACTTCTCCACAAGGCTCAACCTGTGGGACACTCAGCACCTACCTGGATGGGTACAGCAGCAACAATATACATCAGGTTCTCTGCCAGTCAGGACATGGCAGCTCACTTTGTTTGTGCTCCTGCCACTGCACTCAACATTCACCCCCTATGTCTCCAAGTCAAAGCAGCGACGTCAATCCACCTACCCGGCACATCTTTTTGGGTTGTTCGGGTGAGACCCATGAAGACCGGGGAGAATGTGCAAACTCCACATGGACAGTGAGGCAGCAGTGCTAACTGCCTCACTGTTAGCCATTCATTATGGATGCAACTCCCACCTTACACGACCGTAAGAAAGTAGAGTCGTAAACGCAGCCCAGACCATCACACAAACCCACCTCCCATCCATTGACTCTTGTCTACACCTCCCACTGCCTTGGGAAAGTGGGCAGCATAATCAAAGACCCTTCCCACCCGGGTTATTCCATCTTCCATCGGGCAGGAGATACAAAAGTGGGAGAACACGCACTAACAGGTTCATAAACAGCTTCTTCCCTGCTGTTCCCAGACTCCTGAATGACCCTCTTATGGACTGAACTGATCTCTCCATGCAAATTCAAATAGTAATAGAGATGTGGAGGAATAAATTGCAAAACAGATTATGGATAGGTGTGGAGGTCTCGGGGTAGTTGTCATGGGTGACTTTAACTTTCCAAATATTGATTGGAACCTCTATAGGTCGAACAGTTCGGATGGGGCAGTTTTTGTACAGTGTGTGCAGGAGGGTTTCCTGACACAATATGTGGATAGGCCGACAAGAGGGGGGTGGGGGCCACATTGGGTTTGGTACTGGGTAATGAACCGGGCCAAGTGTTAGATTTGTTTGTGGGAGAGCACTTTGGAGATAGTGACCACAATTCAGTGTTTCACTATTGCAATGGAGAGGGATAGGGCTATACGGCAGGGCAAGGTTTATAATTGGGGGAGGGGTAATTATGATGCGATTAGGCAAGAATTAGGAAGCATAAGATGCGAACAGCAACTGTCAGGAAAAGGCACAAATGAAAAGTGGAGCTTGTTCAAGGAACAAATACTGCGTGTCCTTGATAGGTATGTCCCTGTCAGGCAGGGAGGAAATGGCCGTGTGAGGGAACCATGGTTCACAAAAGAGGTTGAATGTCTTGTCAAGAGGAAGAGTATGTAAGGATGAGAAAACAAGGTTCAGTTGGGTCTCTTGAGGGTTACAAGGTAGCAAGGAATGAGCTAAAAAAAAGGGCTCAGCAGAGCTAGGAAGGGGCATGAGAAGTCCTTGGCGGGTCGGATCAAGGAAAACCCCAAGGCTTTTTACTCTTATGTGAGAAATAAAAGAATGACCAGGGTGAGGGTAGGGCCGGTCAAGGACAGTAGTGGCAACCTGTGCATGGAGTCAGAAGAAATAGGAGAGGCGTTGAATGAATACTTTTCTTCAGTGTTCACCAAGGAGAGGGCCCATGTTTTTGAGGATGAGTGTGTGATACAGGCGGGTCGGCTGGAGGAGGTAGATGTTCTGAGGAAGGATGTATTAGCAATTTTGAAAACCTGAGGGTCGACAAGTCCCCTGGGGCAGATGGGATATATCCACGGATTCTTTGGGAGGAAAGGGATGAGATTGGCTTTGATCTTTGGGTCGGCACTGTCCACTGGGATAGTGCCAGAGGACTGGAGAGTGGCGAATCTGGTTCCTCTATTCAAGAAAGGGAATAGGAATGACCCTGGTAATTAAAGGCCAGTTAGTCTTACTTCAGTGGTTGGTAAGTTAATGGAAACGGTCCTGAAGGATAGGATTTATGACTATTTGGAAAGATGCAGCTTAATCCGGGATAGCCAACACGGATTCGTGAAGGGTAAGTCTTGCCTCACAAATTTGATCGAATTCTTTGAGGAGGTAACTAAATGTGTAGATGAAGGTAGAGCAGTTGGATGTCGTATACATGGATTTTAGTAAGGCGTTTGATGAGGTTCCCCATGGTCGGCTCATAAAGAAAGTAAGGAGGTGTGGGATAGAGGGAAATTTGGCCAATTGGATAAGTAACTGGCTATCACAGAGAAAACAGAGGATGGTGGTGGATGGAAAATTTTCAGACTGGAGACCAGTTACCAGCGGTGTACCACAGGGATCAGTGCTGGGTCCTCTGCTATTTGTGATTTTTATCAGTGACTTGGAGGAGGGGGCTGAAGGGTGGGTCAGTAAATTTACTGATGACACCAAGATTGGTGGAGTAGTGGATGAGGTGGAGGGCTGTTGTACGCTGCAAAGAGACATTGATAAGATGCAGAGCTGGGCCGAAAAATGGCAGATGGAGTTTAACCCTTATCAGTGCGAGGTGATTCATTTTGGTAGAAAAAATTTGAATGTGGATTACAGGGTCAACGGCAGGGTTCTGAGGAATGTGGAGGAACAGAGAGATTTTGGGGTTCATGACCACAGATCTCTGAAGGTTGCCACTCAAGTGAATAGAGCCGTGAAGAAGGCTGATAGTGTGTTAGCGTTTATTAACAGGGGGCTTGAGTTTAAGAGCCGCGGGGTTATGCTGCAACTGTACAAGACCCTGGTGAGACCACATATGGAGTATTGTGTGCAGTTCTGGTCACCTCATTATAGGAAGGATATGGAAGCATGGAAAGGGTGCAAAGGAGATTTACCAGGATGTTGCCTGGTTTGCAGGATAGGTCTTATGCGGAAAGGTTGAGGGAGCTAGAGCTTTTCTCTTTGGAGCAGAGGAGGATGAGAGGTGACTTAATAGAGGTTTATAAGATGATGAGGGGGATAGATAGAGTGGCTGTTCAGAGACTGTTTCCTCGGGTGGATGTAGCTGTTACAAGGGGGCATAACTATAAGATTCAGGGTGGGAGATATAGGAGGGATATCCGAGGTAGGTTCTTTACTCAGAGAGTAGTTAGGGTGTGGAATGGACTGCCTGCTGTGATAGTGGAGTCGGACACTTTAGAAACTTTCAAGCGGTTATTGAATAGGCACATGGAGCACCCCAGAATGACAGGGAGTGGGATAGCTTGATCTTGGTTTCGGACAATGCTCGGCACAACATCGAGGGCCGAAGGGCCTGTTCTGTGCTGTTCTACGTTCTCCATTGTGTAGCACTACTACACTCCGTATGCTCCACCCGACATCTATGTCTATGTATTTACAGTGTGTATTTATGTATGTACTATGTTTTTCATGTATGGAACTATCTGTCTGGACTGCATGCAGAACAATACTTTGCATTGTACTTCGGTACACGTGACAATAAACCCAAAACCTCTCTCCAACAATAGAGCAGATGAACAACCTGCTCTGAAGAATCTGCAGGAGACCTATGTTCTCATTGACTGTGTGAGAGCTGAGCTTTTTTGGCTTTCTTTGTCTGTCATCGGGACACCTCTGGAACATTAGCTACTCGTACCCTTTACCCAATTGCTGCTGAAACCTTCCCACGGCTGTCAGTGCCCTGAGCACGGATTCGGCTGCAAGTTATTTTACTTGGGAACAGAAGATGGGAGACATCTGGAGACAACAATTGCAGTCGTTACCATCGGGTCAGGTCAAGCTCGAGCCTTTCACAAAATCCAATTGGAGAAGAACTGATGACTATTTCTTACAGGTAGTTCACCAGTAATACCCAGATATGTAAAATAGTCAGAAGAAATCACAGGCAATTAATTTGTACTGAAAGACAGAAGTATGAAATCTCCCTGCGTACCTGCAAATGCCATGCAGACGTGGTCATCAAGAGCACAGATCTTTCTCACTGTTCTTTCCTCCTGAAGTTTTGCGACAGATTTTTTCTCCACGCCGAGAACAACTATGTCTTTACCTCGGATCCCGACCTTAAAAAAAAACATTCATAATGTTAAGTAAAAACAAGTAAATACGGGATGGAAAGGTACAACATAAAGTAATGCATAGCATCATAGAATTTACAGTGCAGAACGAGGCCATTCAGCCCATCGAGCCTGCACCAACCCTTGGAAAGAGCACCCCATTCAAGCCCACACTTCCGACCTATCTCCGTAACCCGTCCTAACCTTTTTGGACACTAAGGGGCAATTTATCATGGCCAATCCACCTAATCTGCACATTT